>NC_060285.1:1050653-1067677 GCF_021613505.1 Equus quagga | reverse complement strand
AAAGGCACGGGTGGTCCCCATCCTCAGATAAAGGCACAGGTGGTCCCCATCCTCAGATAAAGGCACGGGTAGTCCCCATCCTCAGGTAAAGGCATGGGTGATCCCCATCCTCAGGTAAAGGCACGGGTGGTCCCCATCCCCTGGTAAATGCGCAGGTGGACCCCATCCCCTGGTAAAGGCAAGGGTGGTCTCATCCTTTCGTGGCCTGACCTTGGGGAACATTCCCTGCACTGACACCGTGATGGACACTGTTTTCAGCCACCCGACTCCCAGAGGAGACCCCCAGACATGTGTGAGCGGGAGGGCTGAGGAGGCGGCGCCGTGTGGACTAGGCCTGGGAGCCAGCTGGTCGCTGTGCCATGTGTCACCGCAGGAGGTCCGCACGCCAAGGTCCTAGTGCAGCACTGACCAGAGAGGCTGCGGGGGAGGCAGGAACCCTGGACTCCGTCCCTCACCGCTGCCTGTGTGGACCGCGGGGTGGCGGGATGTGGGCACCACCTCGGCAGAGAGGCCGTTTAGCAAGAGGGCGAGTCTGAGAAACGTTCCCTCGGAAACATCCAAGTTAAACAAATAACGGAAAGCGCTGGTCGCCACTCCCCACCACCTCTCCCAGCGTCGACTCTGGCCTGAACGAGACTGTCGTCCCCTAGCTGGTCAGGGGTGGCCTCCTCATCCTCAGACCTGCCCTTGCAGCTTCCGCGTAAGGAGCTGGCCCGGCCCTCCACCCCGGCACCCAGCGCGGTCAGTGAGTGACTTCATACCCGCTATCGTCCCCGCAAGTGGGGCCGGAGCACAGCTGTTACAGGACTCCACCCCAAATCGAAACCGAGGCCCTCGCCCCGGTGCGGGGTCTCTACTTCATCAGCTCCCACAAGGACCCTCCGTGGCAGCAACCCTCAGCCCTGCCCGGAGCAGCATTCGTCCTCCGGGCTGAGCCTCGTCAGGCCCCGTACCCCAGCCTCTGACCCCACGGCGCTGCATTCATCCTGGCACCAGGGGCCGGCTCCTGCCTGGTACGCTCAGTCGTTCAGATCCAACGACTTGTCCAGTCTCATGTGAAAGTCATCACATAGCAGAACCCATGATGAGGGTTTTTAGAATGTTGGGAACGTGAGTCCCGGACCAGGGGATCGGGGGCAGGGACTAAACTGGGACGGGCACTCTGGCTGGGTTCCGCCTGGTTCCTTCAGCGTCCCCAGGTGGGCCCTTCCCCATAGCAAGACCCCCACGTGCTCTGTGCAGAGATTTCTCATTTGATGCCGGAGAACTCGGTGGAAGTCGGGGCCTCTCCTCCTAGGAGTCCTTCCCACTCTCTCACGAGAGACTTTAGTTTATCATTTCAGGAGTTTGCTTGTTGTCCCAAATTGTCTGCCTTTCTTGAGCAGAAACAGCTAATCCCCAGATAGTCCAGCCTGCCCCGTGTCCACACTGCAGAGTCCCTTTGGGGCCACGGGTGGTGGGACCTGTAACTTGCGTTTGCCATTTGAGGCAGGCTCGGCCTCGAGCCCCACTGACAGCATTAAGATGTTCTGGACAGATCAGGTGATTTGGGGCTGCAAGCTGTCCCTGGGCCCGGATGCCCGACAGCTGCCATGTCTGATTAAACCGTGATGCATTGAACTCAGCTCGGCAGCGCCGGCCCATTGGCGCGGGCGATGAGGAAGCCAGTGATCCAGAAAGAACGGCGGGGCCAGCTCGCTGCTCTTTTTACAACAGCTGCTCTGCAGTCAGGAAACGCGAGCTGCCTGCATCTCTGTTGGGTGTGAATGCTCTGTTAAAATTAGCAATTGAGAGGGAAAATTTCCAAAAATATGGCATCGTCCTTCAGATCCCATTTTGTTCTGCCTCTGAGGTTTTTGAGCTATTCTTCTGATCGGAAGGGCTGCTTTTCTTAACAAGACAACGGAAATGCTTGAGCATGTGACCCTGGCTTCCTGCCTCTCGATTCTGACAGCTCAGCAGCAAGCAGAGGATGCCCAAAGGCAAGGCCTCCTCCCTCAGATGGGCAGAAACCCCGACTGTGAGACGGGGCAGGCCCATGAGGCCCAGGAGCCCCTTCTCAACCCGAGAGCCCTCCCTTCTTGCTGACCTGCTGCCACCTTCAGAGAGGCTGCAGAGGAACCGACCTGCGCGCGTCCCCCAGGGGCCCCGCTGGGTCAGGGCCGTGGGCCAGGCCAGCCCAGAGCAAGAAGCATGGGGACCTGTGGGACACCCACACTGGGGCGGACTGCAGGGCCCACAGGGTCCCGAATCCTCAGCAGTAGGGGTGACTCTGTGCCCAGAGCCTCAGAAGAAACCTCCCAGAGTGTGAGAGCCGGGGAGGCGCCCAGCAGAGATGCTTAAGTGACCCCAAACTCAGCCAGCCTGCACGCAGAGAAAGTGCCGGATGGTGGCAGCAGGAAGGAGATGGCCAGTACGAAGGCAGGGAGACCCGGGGGCTCCGAAAGCAGCCGTGCGCCCACCTCTCATGGTGCTGGCTCGCAGCAGCGGGTAACCGCATGATGGATGCTGAGCGCTTTCTGATCAACCCAGAGGCCTGCCCGAGGGGTCCCTCCTCCTTCACAGCCCGGTTCTCACACCGCTGTTCTTGGTTACTGGGCATAACCAAACTGCGCCAGGCTGTCTCTCAGGGCGGCATGTGCTGGGGCTGGGGCTGGGGCCTGCGTTCCCCGCCTGGAAGGCGTCCGGATAGTGGTGGTTCAGGCCAACCCGCAGTGACTGTGCAGCTGGGCCAGCACTGCCCCAACCCTGCTTCCTTGAGTGGAATTGCCCACGAGGGGATCTGTGGTGAGACAAGTGTGGAGAAGACGTTGTTAAGTGGGTTAAAAAGTGCGTTCTTCACCCGGGGCCCTCAGGGTGCAAGGGTGTGCGCCTCCCCAGAGGGGCCGACCCGGCCTGCAGCTCTGACGGGACCCAGGTCTCCTGATGCTGGAAATGCCGACCTGCATGAACCCTAGCACGCTTTGGAAAACAGACGGCACATGTAACTCATATCCAGAACGAAGAAGGAGATCCCGGCAGCTTTGTAGGCATTGAACAGAAGTTTTATGAGCAACTTATTGCCAAAAAATTTGCAAATTTAGATGAAATGGATAAATTTCTAGAAAAAAACATAACTTTAAATACTCATTCAAGAAGAAATAGAAAACTTGAAAAGTCCTATAATCATTAGAGAAATTCAATCTCTAGTAAACATGAACTCTTCCTGCAAATCAAACTCTAGGCCAGATGGCTTCACGGTAAGTTCTGTCAAAAACTCAGTGAGTTGACACCAGCCTTGTGCAAACTTCTCTGCAGAACAGGAAAGAAGAAATATTCTCCAACAGCTCACATGAGGTTGGCATAACCTTCATGCCAAAAATCTAGTTGAGACGGCTTTAAAAAGGAAAATTTCAGGCCATTCCCACTTATGAACTTAGACATAAAAATTGAAAACAAATCATTATCAGATCAATCCACCAATAAACAGTAGAACAGCACATTATGGTCACGTTGAATTTATCCCAGAAATTCAAGATTTAGCACAGAGAACAGAGCAGACAGAATCAACATAATTGACCCTGTGAACAGGTGAAAGGAGAAACATTATTTGCCAGTTCAATAGACACAGAAAAAGAATTCGAAAAAATCCAGCATTCACTCAAAACAGAAATTAAAAAATTTAGCTCATCAAGAATAGAAGGTCTCTTCCTCTAACAAAAGGCACCAGTAAAAAAATACCTACCCAAAAAACTACAAAAGACATCACACTCGGCTACGATTTATGGAAAATGTCCTTTAGAGACGAAGAGAGGGTCAGAGAGTCTTGGGTGAGTGCCAGGCTGACCAAAAATGGGCTGGAGGCCAATCCACAAGGCAAGAAGACAGAAGGAGTGAAAAGGAAGGCAGGAAACTCAACCTATTCACAGACGACAAGAGAAATAATCTCTAGACAAACTGTCGGGATTAGTGAGCATTTAGCAAGACTACAGAGGACAAAATCAATACAGCAAAATCAATTATTTCTACATACATAAACGGCTAGAAAATGGACATTTTTAAAAGATACCATTTACAATAATATGATAAAATAGTTGAGATCTAGAAGTGCACGCAGCAAAGGAAGTCCCAAGACGTCCCTGGGAATTTCATGAATCTTCCTGAGAAAGGTTAAAGAAGAACAAATCAGAGGAATATCCATATTCATGAACTGAAGGCTCAGTGTAGAAGCAACGTCAATCCACCACTAACCAAGCTGCAAAATTACTTCTTGTGGAACCTGACGAGACGAGTCTACAATTTTTAAGCAAGTGCAAGGGGTCAGGAACGGCTACAGCATCCGTGAAGACTCGTAATAGAGAGACTTGCCCTGCTAGACATCAAGGCTTATTACAAAACCATAGTGATTAAGACAGGGCGGTGTTGGCTCCGAGTTAGACAAGAGATCAGGGAAGAGGGAGGAGTGACCGCCATCAGGACCAGCTTACGTGGGCACCAATATAGGAGCGGGTGGGGGCTTAGAGGAGGAGGAAGGCACAGCTTTTCAACATGGATGCTGGGACACTGGATATCCACAAGCAGAAATCACGAACCTGGACCTGACCTCCCACCACACCCCAGGGGTCGGGGAAGTTTTCCTGTAAAGGCCCAGAGAGTAAAGGTTTAGTCCTTGCAAAGCCAAATGGTTGGTCTCTGCCTCGCTGCTCAGCCGATGTGTAAACAATACGTCAACCATGAGCGTGGGTGTATCTCAAGAAAACTTCACGGACAAGGACAGGCGGCGGGCTGGATCTGGCCCTGCCCTACCCAAAAGTCAATCCTCGTGACTCACAGTCTCAAATGAAGACAAGCTCTGTAGTTCTTGACAGACAGGATGGAAAATACCTTTGTGACCTGGGGGTAGAGATGGAGTCCTTTAACAAGACCTAGAGAAAAGCCGCTAACCAGCAAAGGAAAATACTGATAAGTCAACTAGTTTAGAAGTAAGAGCGGCAGTTGATAACATTGTGTTGTACGACTGAAAGGCGCTAGACAGTGGAACTTAAATGTTCTCACTAAAAAGGAGGAGGGACGCGCACTCCCCGCTGGGGATGAGGATGGAGCCCCGAGATCTCCATCTGCTCCAACAGCTCCCAGCAAATCCTCGTGCCCACCGAGCCCAGGCCCCCAGGTCACACACGCACACACACGCACACACACATGCACACTCCCCTCCCATCCTGGCCTCCTCGGCTCACCACGCTCTGGCCCCCGCCCCTCAAACGCCCCTCTCCTGCCCCGCCCCATGTCAACCTATGCTCCAGCTGGAAGAGGAAACGAGAAGGCCACTTGGAGACTTAGGTTATAGCCGGTGGTCTGACCAGGACCACCAAGAGGAAACCAAAGTGAGGCATAAAGTCAGTCCTGCAGAGGTCAACGTGTCCCCTAAGCTGGGGCCCAGGTGCAGTTCTCAAACCAGGGTCCAGAGAAACAGCAGGAGCACCAGAGCACGGAGGGCCCTCCAGCTGGGGCAGCTCCAGGAGCGACGTCGAAAGGCACCAACCACCAAGCTTTTGAGACCAGGCTCGGCCGAGGCCTGGAGACCAGGGAAGGGAGGAGGACGGGGAGGTAGACAAGGACCCACCCCGGGCTGGAGGGCGAGGGGACGACCAAGGTGCAGGTGTTATTCTGCCGTCCTCCACCCACCCTCCTGTGTTCACGCCACATGATCCAACCACCTCACCACTCGTCACATCCTGTAGTAGGGACATTCGTGTGCATGTGTCCCTGCTAGCGAGGGGCAAGAACATTCCTCTTATTCGTCCTTAAATCCGCAGCACAGCTCGTGTCTGGCATTAAGCAGCTGGTCTGTAAGTGTCTGCAGAACTGGAGCTGTAACAAGATGCGGGAGCAGACACACGGCAGACGAGACGCCCTCCACGCCCTTCCACACTGCGAGCACCGTCTGCGATCCTCGCGTCTGCTCTGCTGTTATCCAGTCATTACCGATAATTTAAAAACGGTTCAGATGTCAAAATGTAGCTCTCAGTCTTGGCCTTGGAACACTGGTTCTAATGGACTCCCCAAAACCTGTGGAAAGGCATTCTCTCTCCAAAAAAGAGATAATGACGGAGGGCAGGTGTGGGAAAGGAGCATCATTAAGCGCCCTCGGGACCAGCAGCGCTCTAGCCGCAGCCGCGCCTGAAGCAGGTGGGTGGGGAAGGGCGGGCTGTCAGTTCTGGTTCCGTCAGATCCTGAGTGTAGCGGGACGAGAGCCGGGCGTGGTGACGGGAACACTCCCTCACGGGAATAGACCCATTCTGCCCGCAAACCCTCAGACCCTGGACTGTGAACAAGCTCTTTCGGCAACACTTCTGGTTAATATGTTTTGCTAATTTATTATGAAATCTCAGTGCTCAGTCTCTCAAACGGGTTCCTGGCTGTCTGTGAAGGCAGAGGGCTCTGACTAACGTGGATCTGAAGCTTCAAAAGAGAGAAACGAGGAGGAGACGGCAATCTGTGGACTCAGGGACTGTGCACCTTGTGTGGGGTTGGCCGCAGCTTTCCTTTAAAAATGAGCCCCCATTAAGGCATTTAAACACATATATGATGCTTAACCTGAGACAGCGGCTTCTGTACAAGGAAACACGCATGGAGAATTCTAGAAATCTCTGATGATTAAATATCGATCAGAAATGAAGGTGAGGGTGCAGCCCTCACCACTCTCCAGCGTCCTCTTCAAATAGAGATTCCTGGACAAAGAAGAAAGGAAGGAGGAAGAGGAGGAATAATTAACTCATTCTGAAATGATTGCTTTGTAGAAAACAACATTCGATGAATAAAGAGTTTGCTTTTTCGAACCTAAAAGAGCACCTGGCACTAACAGGTGCATGATGCGCACTCGTTCAGTGACAGAACGGCGAGCGGCTCAGGCGGGCCTCCCAGGGACGAGGCATTGGCGAGCCTGGCACCGCACAGGGACAGGAGGGGGACACCCGCAGGGGGACCCCGACACAAAAGCAGTGGAGATTTGCAACTAATGCGGCTCAAAGAACAAAAGATTATGAGAAACATGAACATTTTCTTGAAAGTTTTGTTTCACCAACGTATCCTGAGGGCCCAGCGTAGAGCCTGATGCATTTGCGTGATCAATACAGGTTTGCTTCGACCCTTTACTGGGGGGGAGGGAGGGGGGGCAGGGACGGAGGGGGCGGGGGTCAGAGGTGGTCAGAGGTGGGGTCCAAGGGAGGCAAGAGGGCCAGGGTCAGAGGGATGGAAGAGCAGGTCCCTTGGAGACGAGCCCTGGGGGCAGCGTGAATCCACCCCTGGATGGACGAGGGGTCCACATCCCACAGCAACTGGCTCCGAGAAGGCCCGTCCGCTTCCCTTCCCACAGGCGGTTTGTGGTCGGGACTCGATGGATGCTGGGAGTCGGCGCCCGCGGTGACAGCCCTGCCAACTCGACTGACCCAGGGGCCTGCTGACCCGCGTCTCCCGGTTAGGAGGAGCCCCTGCCCTTGTGGGGACTTACGGGACCAGACCCTCCCCCTCCAAACCCAGCCAGAGGCTGCCCCCCAGACCACAGAAGAGCAGCAGGACCACGAGGGAGGCACCCAGTGGAGACGCAGGGTCCTTGCAGCCCTGAGCACTGTCGGTTTGCGTCGCTGGAGAGCGGGGAGGCTGGAGCCGGGGGAGAGCCCTGGGCGCCCATGGGGCCTGGCTCCTCCTTGTCTTACCTGCGCCTCCTACAGAAGGGGGCACACAAGGTGGGATTTTTGTCTGTGATCTCTGCCTCTCCTGTGCCCAGATCAACACACTCATAAGCTAACAGCACAATGACAAGCTTGCACAGCTCTTCACACAGGCCCCACACTGTTCCGAGTGGGAAAATCCCCAACACCACCGTGGAGATGATCCGTGGCTGTCCCCCCTCTGCAGTTGAGGAAACTGAGGCCCAGGGAGATTGAACCACTTGCCCTGGTCACACAGCAGAGAAGCCGAGAAGCGAGTTCTCACCGTTAGTCCTGGGCCCACCGCACTCAGTGCGTGTCTACTGACAGAACCAGACACACTCTGTGCACAGCACAGATACCAGCCCCCGAGGCACAGCCCTGGCTCTGGAGGAGTGACAGGTTCTCAGCCTGCACACTAATTATCCATGATGACGTGGGGAGCCCTCAGGAAGACTGTTGCTTTCGTGCGTGTGTGTGTATGAGAATGCATGTGTGGTATGCACACACATGTATGCGTGTGCATGTCTGCAGGGAGTCCTCTGGGCACAGGGACCTTCCCAGGAGCACGCCAGAACCCGCGGCCTCGACCTCCCTGAGGCCTCCTCCTTCCCACTGTCTCGGGGAGGAAGCCCAGATGCAGACACTGCCTTGGTTGCTCTGGTCTACACCCCCTGGTCATATGTGCAGCACAGGCACACGACAAGGTTGCAGACCTGAAACGCCCTGACTTGTTGGTGCTGGCTCGTCATGGTCTGTAACTAATTCAAGCCGTGGTGGGGTCCCCGTGTGCGCACCCCAAGCTGGACAGAAGGCTATTCCGTGGTGAGAACGGAGTTAATACTGCTTTAGGCAGTAGACACCGGGAAGGTTGAGGGGGCGGGTCTCTGCCCTGTGGCCAACACAGCAGGAGCTTCCTCAGGAGCCTCCGGCGAGATTTCCTGCCACGGGCACATTGGGGATGCAAGGCCAACTCCACACACTTGAGAGGTGACCAAGACGGCCCCCAGGGAGCAGAGCCCCTGGTACTCCTCCAGGCCTCGGGACACCTCGAGAAGCAGCCTTGTGGGCAGGTGGCCATGATGCACATCTCAGATGAAAAACTGCAGCCCTCAGGTCAAAGGGCAACTCTCGGGGCCGCCCCCAGCTGGCGCAGCAATGACAGAAGACCGTGAAGTGCCAAGATCTTAAAGGGTTCTGTGCATCAGCAGCTCCTGTGGTGGGTGGCGTGGAAATTCCTGCCACATGGGCTCTCCCGGGGGCCGGGGTCTCCGAGGAAAACGTGGACGGAGCCTGAGCTCGCGCACACTCGGTCCCCAGGCCCTGGCAGACCCTTTGGTGGATTTGGGGTAAATTAAACGTGAAATGGTGGAGAGGCTGGTGAGCTGGACAGCGCAGCCACCGACACAACCACTGAGTGTGCCCTCCGAGGGAAAGATGGCCCATTCGCTTTTGCTTCTGACTATTCTTTTTTTTTAAGGAAATTTAGAAAAGTTTAGTTAAGCTTTGTATAAGTAAACAAATCTAATTCTTCCAGAAGCTATAATGTTACATCATCTTCAACACTGTCACACAGTCAGGGAACAGATATACAGCTGTTCTAAATCAAAATTATGAAACCAGTCTAATTGTTCCAAGGATTCATCTTGCTTAAAAATATTACCTGACTTTTTCAATAGACATTGGTGAACCCCACGTTTTCCAGCCCCACGTTTAAGACCTGTTGAAGTGATGCCTACGGAAAGTAAGGGCTCCTTGCCAATATTTGCTCTCTGCGTGAGTGTACGTCTCTGCTTCTTATCCAATCATCAACCGTTGTCCCAGATCCTTTTTTTTTCTTTTTGGCTGTGGATTCTGCAAGAAAGTGACTTTTCTTTTTTCTTTTAATTATTTTATTGAGGTCATATTGGCTTATAACATTGTATAAATTTCAGGTACACATTATTATATTTCAGTTTCTGTATAGACCGCACTGTGTTCACCACCAATAGTCTAGTTTTTATCGTCACCACACATATGTGCCCCTTTACCCCTTTTGCCCTGTCCCCACCCCCCCCAGTAACCACTAATCTATTCTCCTTATCCATGTGTTTATCTTCCACATATAAATGAAATCAAACAGTTTTTGTCTTTCTCTGTCTGACTTATTTCACTTAACATAATACCCTCAAGGTCCACCCATGTTGTGAATGGGACGATTTTATCCTTTTTCATGGCTGAGTAGTACTCCATCGTATATATATATATCACATCTTCTTTATCCAATCATCAGTTGATGGGCACTTGGGTTGCTTCCATGTCTTGGCTATTGTGAATAATGCCACAATGAACATAGGAGTGCATAAATGACTTTTTTTTTTTTTTAGGTGAGGAAGATTGTTGCTGAGCTAACATCTGTGCCACTCTTCCTCTATTTTGTATGACGGACACCACACAGCGTGGGCTTGATGACTGGTGTGTAGGTCAACACCTGAGATCCAAACCCTTGAACGCTGGGCAGCCCAAGCAGAGTGTGCGAACTTCACCACCACACCCCCAGGTCAGCCCCGTAAATGTGTATTCTCAGTGAAGACAAAGGGGAGGGAGGCATAAGAAGGAGGCCAGAGGCCACACTGAGCACCCAGGGGTTCCGAGTGCGTGGGCACTCGAGTCCCTCCACCCTCTGTAAGGCTTGGCACTGACCACAGTAACACAGAGACTGCGCCCAGCCAGTGGGGGATGAGGAGTTGTGGGGGGTTGAATAGGGTCCTCCCAAAATTCAAGTCTGCATGGACCCTCAGAACGTGGCCTTATTTGGAAATAGGATCTTTGCAGACATAGTTAAGGATCTTGAGATGAGGTCATCCTGGACTTAGGGTGGCCCCTACATCCAATGACAGGTGTCCTTATGCAAAAGAGGAGAGGAGACGCAGAGGCCATGTGACGACAGAGGCAGAGACTGGGGTGATGCCGCCACAAGCCAAGGAGCACCAAGGATTCTGGGGCCACAGAGGCTGGAAGAGGCAGGCGGGACCCTGCCCTGGGGCCTTTGGAGGGAGTGCAGTCCTGCCCACACCTTGCATTCGGACTTCCGGCTCCAGAACTATGAGAAAAAGAATTTCTGTTGTTCCTAGCCACGCGGTCTGTGGTGGTCGGTCATGGTGTCTCCAGGAGACTCACAGGAGCGGGGCCAGCGCCCACCCAGCAGGCATCTCAGGGAAGTGCGGCCGCGTCAGCGTCATCCCCGGTCTTCTCCTGGCCCCGCCCTGGCCCTCGCAGACCCGGCAGAGTCAGATGGGCCGGGCAGACTAATACAAGGCAGAATAAAATCGTTCCACAAGAGAGAGAAAAACAGGGGGAGTTCAGAGGCAAGAGAGAGCACACGGTTCTTCGGAATCGTTAGGAAGCATTTCGTAGACGACAGGCGTGTCAGAGGGACTTTGGGGACGTGGGAGCCCTGAGACGCGAGGCTGGGTGAGAAGGCAGGAGCTGCACTCTGTCTGAGATGCTAACCTCTTTCCAACCCACAAACGCATGTCGCCATCGGGCCATAAACATGTATACACGACTTCTGTCGATCCCCTTGCAAATGTGACCACGTAACAAATGATGCCGCTTGTTGTCACAACCACTTTCAGACGAGCTGCTAAAAGAGACAAACAGCAGAGGAGAACTAGCCTTGATGATTAAACGCTATAAAGAGGCATCGGGGTCCACAAGCAGGTGTCCCGTTGGACAGTGATGGAGTCCCTGGATCCTGACTCGGCAGGGTGACATCGGGGTTTCCGTTGGTTTGCCTCATTGCTCCCCCGTAAGGACCCCAGAGGAAGGATGGTTCCTCGACCCAGAATTCTTCCCCGCTTCACTCTCTGGGCGTGCTCAGGGTGACCTGCACAGCAGCTATGACGAGAAAGTCAAAAGAATTCACCCTGAAAAGAAAAGGAAGTCGCAACGCAGTTGATCAGAAGTGACGAAGCGTGTGGGGAATGAGAGAACGCAACCTGGCTAAATGTTAAATTTCACAAAAAGCCTGTGACTGGATGAGGAGCCCCCATCGCTGCTACGGCAGAGATGTCGCGTTGCATAGTTAAATGCTCCTGCGTATCAGCCGTTCGTTATCGACAACCCTGCCAACTGTGAACCGAGGAGGTGCCGTGCTCAACCAGCTGGTGTGAATTATCAACGTCCACAGTGCGGCTGGGCATCCATCACAGTTGACAGAAACCGAGAAGGCCCATTGGATAAAGACAATTACCCTCAAGCGGGCAATCACTGCCGTTTCATAATGATGCGTCAGAACGCAGTCCTAGGGAACGGTGGAGGAGCAACTACACGCTCTACTCGGAAAGAGCAGACGTGGAAACTCCTGCCAGGGTGAGCGGCTGAAACTTGGGCAGCCTGATGGTAAATCAAAGCGATGCCCAAGGGGGATGACGCACGTGCCCCAGGGGCACCACGGGCGGTGAGCTGGAGAAATAAATTCCTAACCAAAGACACATCTAGAGCTCAGCTGCCATCCATGCCCCATTTGTAAAAGCAGAAGAGGCCAAGAGGGACAGATTGAACGTGAACTAAGGACGTTCAAGCGAGTTTTCCTTTAAGAGTTATTTCCCTTCTCTACATACGAATATTTAATTGGCTCCAATCGCATTCCCATCCTTCTGGACCTGAGCTGGGGTAACCTCGGTTCACGTCCCTCCTACCCAACCCACCTGTGGTCTATACACCCACAGTACCCTTACTCCACTCAAAGCGACCTAGGCCTGGCTTCCAGAAGCGGAGAAACATGGGAAGACAAATGAAATTACGATAAAACAAACAGGGTCTCTTTTTTTTTTTTAAAGATTGGCACCTGCACTAACATCTGTTGCCAATCTTTTTCTTCTTCTTCTTCTTCTCCCCAAAGCCTCCCCAGTACATAGTTGTACATTCTAGTTGTGAGTGCCTCTGGTTGTGCCGTGTGGGAAGCCACCTCAACACGGCCCGATGAGCAGTGCCAGGTCCGTGCCCAGGATTCGAACCAGCAAAACCCTGGGCCACTGAAGCAGAGCGCACAAACTTAATCACTCAGCCACGGGGCCAGCCCCCAGGATCTCTTTCTTTGAGGTGGTTTTGCCTGCGTTAGCAAAATAGATATAAATCATGTGGTTAGAACACATTTTTGAGGGACTTCTCACATCAGAAAAGGTAGGAGAGGACTTCTCAAAAAAAATCAAATGTTTTCAAAAATTGCAGCCAGTTACTCATCAAACAGATTAGAGGGACACCTCAAATGTGGTTTATTCTGCCTTCAACATCTAAACACAGAGCATCTCCGCTAATGAGGGGGAGGCCAAAGGGAAGCAACTGACCTCCCCCTTGGGAGGGACAAGCTGACCTGCTCGAGATCACAGGGTCCCTCGAAATTGCATCAAGAGTGCAGGGCCCTGAGTTTTTATGGGTCTCTCTCTCCTCTCTGAGATATTTGCTACTTCCTGCTCGTCAGACCCAAGCCACACGATATCACTGATGTGGCTGACTAGTGTGACGTTCTGTGGGGTGGGGAGATGAGAGGGTCAAGTGCCCTGAAGACTAAGTTGTGACAGATCTCCAGAACAGTGACCCAGCCCCGAAGGGAGGCCGGCAAGGTACCTGCTGCCTCTGCCAGAGGAAGGCGAGCTGCTCAGAGAGCCTCGCTAATTAGTCCAGAGATAAAAGCGTTTGCAGCTCAGGAGCCGTGTGACAGGTGCCAATACCAGCATTCAGTTTCCAGCGATGACCATAGAGTCGTCATCTGATATCGTCACGACGCCCCGTGGTCTCCCAGCCCACACAGATCTTTGCACCAGCCACAGTGCTGTGTTTCGACATCTCACAAATCTGAGATGCCATCTTGTGTATCATTAATAAATGTTTTAAGGCTTCTGATTAAGCTATGATGCACCAAGATTGTAAAATACACCTCAATTTCAGAAATCGATTGTATCAAAAAGAAGTAACTTCTTGAAGGCAGAAATCTGGACTCAGAGGAGCATGAAGGTAAACACACGTTATTGCTAATCTTGAATTCTGGAGCTGGATAAAGGGGTTTGAGATATTCATTGTTATTAAAATAAATACTCAAAAAATTAAAATTAATAAATATAATAAGATGGCAAATACTGATGGTACTTTGTAAAGCAAGGATTACGTTTAGGCCATTTCTGCACTCCCGTTGTTTATAAACAAATAAGTGTGGTGAAAATTTCAACTTCTCTGGTAAAGAAATGCAAACTAAAATAATAAACTACGTCTACCACTTGCTGATTTGGCAAAGATTGACAGGCAAAGACATGAAAAATGCCCTGTGTTAACAAGCATTCAGGAAAAAATCAGCCTGTTCTGTGCCACTGGTGAACAACTAAACTGGCACAAACTTTCTAAAGGGGAAATTGGAAAGAGGAAAACAGACCCTCTGACCCCCAAACGACACTGCTGGAAAGTCACGCTAAGATAATGGTTAGAGAAGTGCCAACACGTCTGCGCACAGATGTTCATTGCAAACCACGTACAGCAGAAAAATATTAGCACAGCACAGACACTCAAAGATACATTGAATCCATAAAACGGAATATGATGCAGCCACTGACACAGAGGCACATATGTTAGTATAAATACTAAACACACAAAAAGAAAGAGTGACGTGTGTACATTCTCACATCCATCAGTAAAACTTGCCCATAGCATGGTTATGGGGGGCCCGAGCATTCCAGCCGCTCAAGTCTTGGTCCGTGTCCTTCTGACGTCGGCTCAAACAGGGAGGGCGCCGGGGGGAGGAGGAGCTGGGTCCCTCTCCGGTCATACCCACTCCCTCGGAGCGGGGCCTCTCACTGCACAGAAGGGCCCTCATTGTCTTCTCGACCTTGAGATGTTACACATCAGTTTGCCCCATTTCCTCATCTATAAAGGAAACAGCCTTCACACGAAACTCCTGGAGTCAGTGGGAGAAGGAAATGGAGTCGTCTGTTCACAGTTGCGTCCCCCAACAAGATGCGTTGATGTTCAAACCCCCGTACCTGTGATTGTAGCCTTGTGTAGAGTCTTTGCCATGTGATCAGGGGAAGATGAGGTCTTACTGGAGTAGGTGGGCCCAGGCCCTACTCTGACCTCCTTGCTGACCTCCAGGTTCTCTTCCTCGGAACCCTCCTCCTGCAGGTAGCCAGAGCGCTGACCTCAAAGAGAAGGACAGACCTTCTCCCAGTCCTGCCAACAGCACTTCTGATCTCCCCCCACCCCTAGCGCCCAGTTATCGGATCCCCTGGGGGCTGGCTGGGCCGGATCCCCTGAGTTTCTGACCCAACAGGTCTGGGGTGGGGTCTGAGAATTTGCCTCTGTGACAAACTTGGAGAGCCACTGCCCTAGAGGGTGGCGTCCTCGCTCCTTGACAGAGACCAGAAGTGCTAGTCATCTCCTGGTTTATGTTGAGTTCCCCAAAAGCAGCCCCAGACAAGGATGCGAGTGCAAGTAGCTGCCTTGGGAGGCGACCTGGAGGGGCTCAGGGAGGTCAGACAGGACGTGAAGAGCCAGTAAAGAGCGTGTGGCCAAGCGAAGGACACTGTGGTGCCTGGGGCGCGGAGAGCCTCCAACGCCACAGCTCAGAGCTCCCTCTCGAGATCTGATGGAGGGGGATTGACACACACACCACAGTCCTCTGAGGGTGAGGACTATTGGGGAGGGGGCTAATTCTCCAGCTGTCCCAGCCTGGCAGAGGGGGCCCGCTGCCAGAGAAGGCTCTCTGGGGCCATGATGGAGAAGCAGACATTGACAGCTGGGGGCAGTGTCACCCCCATCCCCGGGGCCTCTCAGGATCCGCTCCCTCCACCTTCAACCCTCCGGGAAGCACAGTCAGTGTCACCAGTCTCAGTGTCCCCTCTGGAAACCAGCAGTCCCTCAGCTCCGTGCAGCCGCTGCCAACCCCGCTCATCCTCCAGAGGCCCATGCCCTGGGGCCGGCTCCTCCCCAAACACCTTAGACACCACAAACCAAGTCCCACGGCCGCATCTGCACATGAATATTCCACCTGTTTGTGCACAGCTGGGCAGTTTCTGAAGGCCCAGAGCCTGGGGGCTGCCCTGGAAACCTGACTCCTGTGTATTTTAATTTCAAAGAAATTATTTATAAGTGAATTATGAAGAACACGCTTCCTCATAAACACATATTCACTTTCCAGACATCACCCCCGCGCAGAGCCAGATGTGCACCGCTGTGTGTGCGGGAAACACACACACACACATGAACTTACAGCCTCTTTCATTATTACGCTCAGTTCTTTCATGTGGGAATTTAAGTCCTTTAACCCTGGAAGTGAGACAGGAACCAACCTAGTGAGACAGGCCACCTGCAAGGCCCCGGGCCTGACAATATAAGGCCCCTAACCCATCTGCAAGCTGGGAGAACGAGACAGAGGCCACGAAGATCCACGTTGTGCAGCCTCTGGACTATCCTGGGCTTGTGCGTGCGCTGGAGCGCCCAGGAGTCCACTGAAGGCGACCCCAGCCCGGTCAGCACTGTAAGGTCACACCCGGGGGTGGAGAGCTAGCGTGCTATGATGCACGCGTCCCATGAGGCGGCGTGTTGAACACAGCGCAGGCGCGAGCACAGCCCCGCCTCTCCATGCCACGGCGGGCCCTCCTCCCAGCCCTTGCCTAATAAAAGCCCCACAGTCCCACCTGCCCCTTTCCTGTCCGCACTGGCTCCCTGTGCCTCCCCTGTGCACGAGCCAATCAGCTTTTCCGTTCTATTCCTGCGTGTGGTCTCTCGGTTTCCATCCTGGGGACAGGAACCCATGTGGCGGGAACAGCAGTGCTGAGAATCAGAACCAAAGCAGCTGCTCTCGAGGGGCCTGTTCTGTCGCCTCAGGAGCAGGAGGAGGCCAGCCCAGGCGCAGGGACCGGTGCGCCCTCTGGTCTAGCCCACCCATCCCAGCGCCTCCTGGGGAAACTGAGCCACGTTTTCTTCCTCGGCCCAAGTACTGTATCCGTGGCTGGACACAGAGGAAGCAAAGGCTCTGTGAGGAACAGAACGATGAGGGGGACAAACGTCCTCAACAGTCTGGAAAGTTCTGGAAAGTGGCCGGTGGTATTGCTGCTCTAGTTGGGCTTCCTTCCGTGGAGAAACCCAGAAGGAGGACCAGGGCCTCCCAGCTGGGAGCAGAAACCCAGCCACCCCCACCTCCTGACAGAGGGTCAGGGAAGCTTGAAGAGAGAGGGGGGACGCTGCCTGACTCAGCCTGGACTTGACCGCTATGTCTGTGCCCTCCAGGCGGCATTGAGGCTCAGTGGGCCGGAGCGGCCGGAGCTGGCTCTGGCCAGGGTTCACTCTGGGGGGGGGGGGGGGGGG
>NC_060285.1:1048387-1050553 GCF_021613505.1 Equus quagga | reverse complement strand
GGTCCACCTGGACCAACTGACTCTATTTGCTCACCAGCCTGGGAGCAGCTGGGGGCTGAGCCCACCATGTGTTCCGCTGGGAGAGAGGCCGGGCTGTAGCGGAGCCATGATCACACCTTAGGGTTCCCAAGGAGACAGAAATGATGCCCTTAGAGTAATAATGACAGCGATGCCTACGATGATTATTTCATGCTTACAGCAAGACAAGGACAGAGCTGACACTTGAAGTCAGGAGGGAAGCTCACTGAGTGGTCCTCGTGCCATCAGACGACCTCAGGAAAACAGAGACCCCAGTCTGGGTCACAAAACAAAATCCACATTGATTCTGCTGACAAAAGGCACAACGATGATGAAACGGCTGAAGGTTGAGGAAAGCAGAGGACGAGCAAAACCAACGGGACAAATGCCAACCAAACAAAGTGGGGACGGCAGCAGGGGAAGGTTGCAGTAAGTGACCCACAGGAAAAGCAGGAAACCTAATAAAAGCCGTTGGTTTCACACAGACGACAGGGACAACCCAAACAATGAAACTGCTTCAATGAACTAGGATGTGCTGAATAACAAGGCATTGAAATTTTTATATGAGACTAAGGCCAATAAAAATATTTTCAAATTTGACAGAAAAGCAATAACGGTGAAAGAATTTAACCTATAACTCAATCTTCAAACTCCAAAACAGACAGAAATAGATGAGATTGTAGACAAAAATGAATAATATGATTAATAAGGTTGATTTAGTAAATACCATGCATAGACATAGCACACACTTTCCCTCTAAAATTCATCAAAGATTTGCAAACACTGATCATAAATAAGGTTGCAGAATAAAACCTACAATGAATTATAAGAGAGAGAAGCTACAAGTTTATTGTCTGAAGACAGTACAATTAATACCAGGAAACATAAAAACAAGTAAGTTTTTTTAAGTCCAACTGTATGCAATTTAACACACATACATGAATAATTCTCTGATTAAAACGAAAATCAAAATTCTAAATAGTAAGCTTTCCAAAAGTTACTAGGAGAGTTCTCTGCATGGAAATGTGAAGAGCGCAGCTACAGTCCCAGCCCGAGGGGACTTCCAGGTCTCAACACCGTAATCATTAAGCAAGAAAACAAAGAGGAGGCTTCAGAATCAAGCTCCCAGAGCTGTGAGGACGGAGGAGGCTGGAAGACCACCACTTTCATCTCTAGTTCTTTGAAAAAGCCTGTGAAGTGGACAAACCTCTGAAAACTGACAGAAAAGAAAAACACACCAAGTTCCAAAACACGTTTAATTACAAAGGACACCGGCAAACGTGTTGACCTTTGGTAAAATGCCTGCTCACAGCGGCACACGCTGCACACCTCTGCGAACGCGTTTGAAAACTCCAGAGAAGTGCGGGACTCCCTGTGAACAGTGCAATTTTCTAAAAGGAGTTAAGACATAGAAAGTCCGAAGGGGCAAACAGCCAAGAGAGAAGACGCTCCAAAAACACCTGGGAAATGGCTTTGAGCCCAGAGAGTTTCCGTGATGAGTGCTTGGAAATATTCCAGCACTAAAGGAAGAGTTGTTCCAAAGCGTAAGAACCAGGAAACACACCCCAGTGTGTCTGAAGCTGGGAAGACGCTAATCCCAAAAACCTGGCAACGAAGACAAAAAAGAACCATGGTCCAGGCTCATTTGCAGGTAACTAAAACGCTTGCAACCCGAACTCGGGACCCCTCGAGGGCTGTAGCCGTGGACAAACAGGACTGTGCTCTGGGTTCAGGGGTGGTTTTGCATTAAAGTAGACTAAAAAATTGAGGTACATTTTTGATACCTAAAATATTCATTGTTATGAAGCCTAAAATATTTCCTGTTTTTCTTTTTCCATTTCCTTTTTAATTTCCTTTTTAAATTAACATACAGTAGAGTAAACTATTTTGTGTACCTCTCTACAGATTTTAACACATTCGTAGATTGATTTAAGCCCACCGCAGTCAGGATGCTGACTCAGCAGGGTGCTTTGGAATCATGAGCTATGATTTCATTTACCAACATAAAGTCATCACCACAGCACAACCAGAAGAGGCTACAACTAGAATATACAACTGTGTAGTGGGGGCTTCAGGGAGAAGAAGAAGAGGGAGGAGGAGAAGGAGGAGGAGAAGGAGGAGAAGGAGGAGGAGGAGAAGGAGGAGAAG
>NC_060285.1:901746-1043387 GCF_021613505.1 Equus quagga | reverse complement strand
AGAAGGAGGAGGAGGAGGAGAAGGAGAAGGAGGAGGAGGAGAAGGAGAAGGAGAAGGAGGAGGAGGAGAAGGAGGAGAAGGAGGAGGAGGAGGAGGAGAAGGAGGAGAAGGAGGAGAAGGAGGAGAAGGAGGAGAAGGAGGTGAGGAGGAGGAGGAGGAGGAGGAGGAGAAGGAGGAGAAGGAGGAGGAGGAGGAGGAGGAGGAGAAGGAGGAGGAGAAGGAGGAGGAGAAGGAGGAGGAGGAGGAGAAGGAGGAGGAGATTGGCAACAGGCGTTAGCTCAGGTACCAATCTTTAAAAAAAACAAAAATTCCTCACCACAAAACAATGCCCGTCCCTCTCTCTTTGCATCACACTCTTGCCCCACTCTCAGTGCCGACACACTGGCCTGCTCTCCATCGCTGCAGTCTGTCTATTTGAGAACGTGACGTCCGTGGAATCCTAAGTCTGCAACCTTCGAGACTGGCCCTTGGCTTCAGCACAGTGCCTTTAAGATCCACCCAAGTTGCTGCGCGTGTCGGTGGCACGTGTTTGATGCTGAGTGACGTTCGATTGTGCGGCCATCGCATGGTTGTTCTCCATTCCCTGTTGAAGGGCTCTTAGCAACTGTGAATAGCATTGCTATAAACATTCGTGTACAGGTTTGTGGGTGAACATGCTTTTCTCTTATTCTTTACTGCTGGATCACGTGGTAAAAGCACATTCAGCTTTATTTTAAAATGCCAAATAGTTTTCTAGAATGGTGGAGCTAGCAACGTGGGAGAGTTCCAGCTGCTCCAGATCCTCGTCAGCACTTGGTATTGTCAGGTTTTTTTCCTTTAGCCATTCAGATGGGTGTGTAAGGGTATCTCATCATAGTTGCAGTTTGCATCTCTCTATGGCTATGAAGTTGAATATCTTTTCATATGTTTATTTGTCTTCTCTGTATCTTTTTTGGTGAAGTGTCTGTTCAAGTCTTTTGCCCATTTTTTTAATTGTATTGTTTGTTTTCTTATTGTTGAGTTCTTAAAATTCTTTATATATTCTGGATACAAGATACTTGTCAGACACTTGGTTTTCAACTGTTTTCTCCCCATCTGCAGCTTGGGCTTTCATTCTCTTACAGTGCATTTCACAGATGAAAGTTTTTAATTTTGATGAGATCCAGTTTACCGATTTCTTTGATTTAAGTATTGCACTTCTGATGTTAAATTTAAGAACTATTTGCCTAATGGCAAGTCACAAAGATTTCCTCCTCCTAAGTTCTCTTCTAAAAGTTCTGCAGTTTACGTGTACATGTGTCTCCATGGTCCGTCCTGAGTTCGTTGATAAGGTTGAGGTTCAGGTCGAAGTTTGCTTTGTTATGAACGTACGACTGGCCCCACACCCTTGTTGGAAACACCATCTTACACGCTGGAACAGCTTTTGCATCTTTGTGGGAGCTCAGTGGGCCATGTTGGGTGGATCTGTTTCTGGCCTCTGCTCTGTGGGGCCTGTGTCCCTGTCCCTTCGCCAATGCCACACTCTTGCTGCAACTTCATGGCGAGTCTCACAATCACACGGGTGATTCCCCCACACGCACACGTGCCTTTTCACAGTCCACTGAGAATCAGTATTTTGCTGCTTCGAGTGGAAAGTAGAACCCTTCCTACCGTTCCGGCCCCTTCTCCTCATGGTCATCTTACACACCAGGTCTGCACGTATAAACCTGTCAAACAATGTTATACTTTGTACTTCCAACCATAATTTTAAAGCATAATTTTTAACATTCAGGAGGAAAAGAAGAACCTGTTATACTTACCCAGACATCCGCTATTTCTATCTCACTGGCTTCAATGTCCATGAGTTTTACTAGAGTGACTCCAGGCCGCTGCAGACGGGGCAGGGTCAGCACCTTCCCAGGGTCCAAATGGGCGTGGAGTCAGGATGACCACCTGGGACCTTTGGGCCAGACCTGATTCTGCAGGAAACTCCACCAACGCTGAGTAGAACTTCACGCAGCAGGTACACAGGCAGGGTCAGGACCCCTCCAAGCCTCAGGGACAGCCCCCAGCCCCGAGTCTGAAGCGGACGCATTCCTGCCAAAGCCCCTCCCACCACCAGGACTGCCTCTGCCCAGGAGTCCTCACCCCGGGGGAGACTCCTCCGGACGCCTCTGAGACTCTCGCTGTTGCGGATCACGTGATCAAGTTATCACATGACACGCAGAAAGGCTCTCTGGTGAATGTCTGGCACCAATACCCAGTTCTGAAATTAAAATAATAATAAAATAACAATAGATTTTAAATTGCGGACACAAATATTCTGCTCACTATCAGGAACCATTCTGATCCCTTTCACATGTTAACTGGTCTTCACGCCAATCCTATGAGGCAGTTAGCATTTCAGCCCCATTATACAGATGTGAAAACTGAGAAGGGAGAGGTCAGTCGACTTCCCCAAGATGACACAGCAGTAACTGGTGAAGCTGGCCCCCAGGCCGTTCACCTATCCACCCCACTGCCCGGTACAGCCAAGCAGAAACCCGAGGGAAACTTCTCTCCGTGCGAGGACAGCGAGGCAGCCAGCCCAGTGGCAACGGCAGGGCAGAGCCCTCTGCAGATGCAAACAGCTGGCGTGTGCCATGCATCCAGCAACTGCCCAGGAGCACCTGGTCTGGACAAAGCCCGACGAGGCTGGGGGGGCGCCGTCTGAGCCCGACAATGAGGACAGAGCCCCTCCCCTCCCGGGTTCCCAGCCAGGTGTCTGCTTTCAGTAATGAGCCGTAAACCATTTTAGGGGAGATTAAAAGTAAAGCCAGCATTAACTCCGTACAACAGAGTGAAAATGTAATGGGATGAGAAAGATTATCCAAGAGCTGAAATCTCTGAGTCCCAGAGCCCCAAATCTCCCTCAAATCCAGGAGAATTTGGAACGAAACTGCTCAGGGGCTTGTCAGTCGGCCGACGGAGAAAATGATGCTGCAGATGAGCGGCCGGTTGGTGAGGATGAGGGTAATCACCAAATCCGGATTGGGGGTTCGGAATAAACTCTGATGATCTGGGCCCCTAAATACTTGTGGATAATAATTTTTAAAAGTGAAATTGTACAAAGTAGCCTATAAAAGTCAGGTGTGAGGGTCCCAGCTCTTACTGCGATCCTCAGAGGAGGCCCCCCGGGATGGGCAGAGCCCCCACCCACCCCCTTTCAGGGCCAGGAGCTGCTGGGGGTCCTCACGGCCCCCAGCATCACGGGACAAAGATCCCGTTGGTCAACTTCTCCCAACTGAGACCCGTTTCCTCATCCCGTGAGAGTCCCTCTCGGGGGAATGAGCCTGGGGTCCCTGCCCGGAGTGGGGTCCGTCAGGACGCCGATGCTGAGCACAGACCTCACTTCAGCCCATTTCCCCTGAGGTCTCTCTGAGAGCAGGGTGCTGAGCGTGACTGAGAAGAAAGGGTCAGACACGGGTGGGCCCAGGGCGCCTGGACAGTCTTCTTGTCGAGGACCCCTGGCTCAGGTGGGACGGGGACAAGAGGGAAGCAGGCCCCGAGGTGGCCGACCCATCAAGGCGAGGAGGTGACGGCCATGGACCCAGGTGGTGCTGGGACGGAGAGACGAGGGTGAATCTGCAGGTCGGGGCCTCCCGTCAGCTGGACCCTGTGAGCAATTGTGTGTGCAGGGGGCATTGTGGGGGGACGAAAGATGGGGATGCAAATCTGCTGGAGCCATGGAGAGCCTCATGGAGGTGACCCCTCCCCGGGCCCCATCCTGCTACTTCCGGAAGGAAGGAACCAAACACTGCTCGTGCTGCAACCTAGAAGGAGGCGGTGTGCAGACCCCCCAACATCGCTGATCCCGGCCTCCCTGGGCAGGTGCCCACGGTCCCCGCGGGACAGGATGGCTCGCACCCCAAGGGAGGAGGGGCTGAGCTGAAAGAAGGGCCAGGGGCTGAGTCCCCCTCCACCTGGGGACCCAAAGCGGGAGAAGAGGAGGCACCAGCCAGGAGCAGGCGAGGACCACCGCCAGCCTTCCAGCCTCCTGTCCGAACGCAGCTTCCCCTCTGAGTTCTTCAAGTCCGACTCTCTGAGGAGCTCGCAGGTTTGCAAACGGGGTTTATGAGCCGGAGCTGGACTCCCTGCACCCTCCGGGGAGCCCTAACGCTCACCTCTCCATTCCAGGCACTCGCTCTGGCCGCTGGCCAGGTGTCCCCCACACCCTGCGTCGGGCCACCCTCCTGGCTGAGACTAGTCCTGGGCAGTGGGGTCTGTCACCCGGTGCCCACAGCTCTAGTGACCACGTTACAGCAGCAGCAGTGGCCTCCTTAGGGAACCACGGGAGTCGCAGGGCAGCCAGGGCCCCCTCCCCTAGGAAGGCAGGTCCTGCCCCCCGAGGTCCTGCCCAGACCCCAGTGGCCTCTCCCAGAGCACCCTTGGCGGAGAGGCAGCCGCACCAGCGGTGACCCAGCCCAGCAGAACTGTCCATCAGATGAACATGCTGGGTGGGGAGACACCCCCACCTCCCCCAGCCCGGCTCCCACGGGGCTCCCCTCCTTGCTCCCACCATCTCCGGAAATGCAGCTGCTCAGGCCGGAAGCCTGGGTCCTCGCTGCTCCCCCTTTCTCCACGCCCCGTGCAGCGCGTCCTGTCGCCTCATCCTGGAAGTCGCCCCAGTTCCGCTCACTCTGTGGACTGCACCAGCCGGGCCGGGTCTGGGTCCTCGGCTCCCCACAGCTGAGAGCCCTGACTCCCACCGCCACCCGGTTTGCCCTCCCCGCAGAAGCCCAAGCCGCGGAGCCTCCGCAGACGGGAGGTAAAACCCGAGAACTTCCTGCCCACCCGCGGCTCCGCCCCCCGTCTCCCTCCTCACCCCTCCCAAGAGGGGGGCCTCGTGGCCTGTCCCCAGGTCCTTCAGGTTCCAGCTGACATGCCCCCTCGCCAGCCCCTGCCCCTCCAAGCCACTCCGTCACCCTAACCTGCTGTCCCTGCTCTGTAGAGTTGTGTCACCCCATCTTGTGACGTGGCCGCTATCTACGTGGTCGCTGCTCTCTGACCGTGTGGCCCCCCACCCCAGAAGGACGGCTCGGGCAGAAGTCCTCACCCCTGGGGAAGAGGCCGATGCTGCGGCTGTCAGCGCAGGAAACAGTGGGCCACTTTGTCCCACCAGCCCCCTCCCCTGGGCAGTCGGCCTGCGGGGCATCAGAGAGGGGACACGAGAGGGATCCTTCGCTATCTGGAGGCCAGCGGGAAGCCTGGGCGGAGGATCCCGCTTGGAGACCCGCCTCACCCGCGTCGGGCCCAGGGCACGTGGCCGCAGAGCTTCCTTAGAACAGTCGTGGCCTGGGTGGCAGAAGTCCCCCTCCAGGGCGCGACCACCAGGCACTGCCACGTTTCCTGGGCCTCGCGTTCAGTTAGGATCCAGAGCGGCCACAGGGCCCACAGTAGCAGGTGGCAGGGAGGCTGGTCATCAGCCAAGGCCATACCCCCTTCCAGGCCAGGGGTCATTAGCTACTAATTCATTCAGTCCTTACAGCAATCCTGCAGGGTCAGCACTGTGATCATCACGTGGTACAGATGAAGAAACCAAGCACAGAGAGGTTAAGAAACCTGCTCAGGATCACACAGCCTAAGGAGCAGAGCCAGGATTGGGATGCCAGCTACTGGGGCCCAGAGCCTGAGCCTCTGCCTGGCTCTTCCCCCACCTGAGGACCAGGACACAGTAATGCACTGGGACACACTGTCTGCTTGTCAGATGCCTGCTGGGGCCACTGATGACATTGATCTCTAAGACCACCAACACTTTCCGATCCAGAAAACAGGAGGACTGGGCTCGTGAGAAGCCGTTACGCCTCAGATGGTGAAACAATGGGGAGCCGAGTGTGGCACCACCCACTCTGGCCGTCCTGTGTCCAGCTTCCCCGCCCAGGCAGCTTGGGCACCGTGAACACGCTGAGGTTTGCTCTCCACTTCGCCGGGCGCTCTTCCTTCCGGGGACTCTGCTATACTTTCATCCAGGGGCTGCGGCAGCAAGGGCTCAGCCTGAAACTGGGGAATGAAGCTCGCTGCTCCCGGCAGGCTGGCAGGCTGCATCCACTGCGGCTGAGGGACCCCCGCAGGGGGCAAGCCCCGGGCAGCTGCCCTGAAGGCCATGGGGGCCAAGGGCAGAGCTGGTGGGGTGGGGGCTGCCTGACCTCAAGGACAACAGGGAAGGGGCCCAGGGAGCCGGAGGGCAGAACAGGGGGCCAGCCCGGTGACCACGCCAGTAAAGGAGCAAACCTGGCCCCTCCCAAAGCGGTCGCGATAGCCCGGTCCCCACGCTTGCTCTCATCCCCCAGGTGTGGGGCTCGCGGAGCCCAGCGCTGTTTGTGTGGGCGTCCCCGCTGGGGCATAATGAGGAAAAAGGGTGAGGGGCTTTAATGAGGACGGAGTTCTCATCTCTTTCTAGTGGAAACGTAAAATTTGGAAAGTGGTTTGACAGCTTCTTACAAAGTTTAAACAAACACTTACCATCGACCCAGAAATCCCACTGCTAGCGTTTGCTCAAGTCGACTGAAGACTTGTGTTCACACAAGAGCCTGTCCAGCAGTGCTCAGAGCAGCTTTGTTCATGATCGCCCCCACCTGGAAGCAGCCAAGACGTCCTTCAACACAAGGGCAGATAAAGTGGCCGTGGTCCATCCACACAATGAAATAGAAGAGCTCTTGACACCACAAAGGAATGAGCTCTTGATCACACAACCGCGTGGGCTGATCTTAAACGCACTTTGCTAAGTGATGGAGTCAGAACCCCAAGACTACATATTATGTGATCCCATTTATACAACATTCTCGAAAAGGCGAAACTATAAGAACAGGGAACAGAGGGTTTGGAGATTGGGCAGAACTGGAGGAAAAGGGGACACAGAAGATCATTTTTAGGGTGATGGAACTGCTCTGTGTGATGCAGGGTACATGAGTCTGTGCGTTTGTCAAAACTCGCATGACAAGGTGAGCTTAGTGTGTTACGGACTGAATTGTGTCCCCCCAAATCTCATGTGCTGAAGCCCTGACCCCCAACATGACTGGATTTGCAGACGGGCCTTTCAGGAGATAAAGGCTGAATGAGGTCGTAGGGTGGGACTGAGGCAACAGCACTGCTGTGCCTCTCGGAAGACTAGACTAGAGCTCTCTCTTCCTGCGTGTGTGAGCACGAAGTGGGGGGCGGCCGTCTGCAAGCCAGGAAGAGAGTCCCCACCAGGAGCCAACTCTGCCGACACTCTGACGTCAGACTTCCAGCCCCCAGAACCTGGGGAAGTAACTGTCTGCTGTGTAAGCCCCCGGCCTGCAGTGTTTTGTTATGGCGGCCTCAGCAGACAGATGCAGTACAAGAGTCAAAAAGATTAACCAGGAGGCGGGGGGATTCCAGTGTGGAACGCAGACTGTGAGAAATGAACGGGGCGGGAGGAGGGGCGCAGGCCTCAGTCACCGGAGAAAGGGCGCATCACTTGGATGTGGCAGAGCAAGAAGAACCGTACGCAGTTACGTTGTTACGTCAATCCTACCTCAACAGAATGCATCCGTATGTAAGACCTGGACATAAACGCTGTGCCCTAGTTCCTCATAGGCTGCAGATCAGCAATTCTGAAAACTATAATGTACCGTTGTTGAACAAATAGGCAAATAAATTGTAGAAAATAAGAACCAGGTTTTTCACCGTCAGAGAAGGAAGTAACAATCAGGCAACAGAGGGAGATGCGAGTGCACATGTGGAGGTGGTCTCGAGCCTGAGTTACCACTTTGCACCAGTGTTTAGTCTAACAGACCGACACCCAGCACGTACCTACTGAAGCGAATACAGACATGTGTGCATACATGGGGCATATACACTTGGATCTCAAACTCGGTCCCCTGCAAGGGCCTCGAAGCCGTGACACCCCAGCAGCATCAGCACCCGGATGCTGGTTTCCAAATATCATTCTTAATCAAAGAAATCCATGGAGACTGGCCGATTCCAGTTCTGGGGCAGAGAAGACAGAAGAGGAGCTTGGAGCCCCTTGAAGTATCAGAAAGCAAGGGAGTGCTAAAAAGAAGAAGAAAAAATATGAAGGTGTCAAAAGACTCAAGGGGTGATCCCCGTGCCCACAGGTGGAGCCATCTGAGCAATAAAGTCAGTAGTAATATTAGATTATGACCCACAGAGTAAATATCTATAAATGACTAAATTAGTAAATAAATGGGAGAGAAGGGACAAGTCTTCCTTAGAGAAAAATTCCAAATAGTCACCGTGGAAGCAACAAGGAGACAGAAACCACCCTTGGAGCTCCACAGCGAGATCCGCAGCAGGAACCGGCCCAGTGGACGCAGAAATCAGTGACAAAAGCTTAAGAGGACAGAGGATGGTTGCAGACCCTCAAAATCTCTCTCCCAAACTATTTCTTACCTACTGGGGTGGTTTTAACGTATGAACCCCAATTCCTTGATCCCCTCTTCCAGCGGCTGAGCTCAAGTCCCCTCCCCTGAGGAAGGGCTGGCTGCCCAAAAGCAGCGTGTGGAAAAGGGGAAAATTGAGTGAAACTTTGAAAAGGGAATATACTCACAAGGGGGTGCGGGGAAATGACTCGTCGGTTCTTCTGAACAACAGACGTGGCTCCCTCAGCAGCCTCTGACCAGGCACTGGGTCTTGAACGGCCCAGCTGGACTCTCTCAGGTGTGAGCCGCGCCCTTTCCTAGAGAAACCAAGAAAGCAAATGCGGCTTCAAAATGTGTAACTAACGAGAAAAAAGTCTTTAGGAAATAACATAAAAGGTGGAAGGAGCTGGGCTTTGTTTCCAGTTCTGGACCCGGAGGGGGCCCTCTTTAGCAGCCGTCGTATCCCACGCAGCCACTTTGCAAACCCCCGAAAAGTGACTAATCTATAAAGCGAACTGAGGAGGAAGGAAACCGGCTCTCTGGAGGCCGTCCTGCTCCGTGCCGGGAGTCCAGGCTGAGGAAACGGAGGTCCAGCCAAAACGGCCCCCGGGGGAGGGCAGGGTGGCGGCCGCTTCATCTTAAACCCAGGGCTTCGCTTGGAGGCCCGCTGGTGATGAGATTGTAGCGTTTCACAAAATCTGAGAACTCCTGAGGTTCATCTGCAAACCGAACTCTGCTTGTCTGGAAAGAGGGAAAGAAAACTTACTTTAAGGCAAAACAAATGGTTCTCATTTCCACAAATTTATTAGTCACAGAAACTATAGAAATAAGGCAGATCCTCCTTGATTTCCACTCCCCCATGCTGGACTTTGGGGCCACCCAGCCTGGAGGAACTGAACTTCCCGAAGCATCTACAAGGGTTGGTTAAGCCGGCTTCAGGAACACCACCTGCACGGCAGGAAGGCTCAGGATCCCTTCTCAGCAGCCTCGGGTCCTGGGCTCCTGGCGCCCAAAGGGACGGGGCACTGGGGGTCTCGCTGAGCCCTCGCCCAGCCTGGCGTCTGGTGCCCAGTCCCCGGCTCGCTGACCACCACCAGTGGGTGCTGTTTGGACGGAGCGAATGAAAACGACAGGGGCGAAGCAGCATGATTTCCTGCCTCGCGACATATTAAGTCTGAGACTTGGCCTTCAGCACTTAGAAAATCCTGCCTCTGTTTCTCCTCTTGCTGCGGTTTGGGTCTCCTGCCCGCAGGCGCAGTTCTGAAGGCTGAACACAAAGATCTTTCTCCCAGGAGTGACCGTGTGTGCAACCTGCAGCTCGCTGGGAAGAGGGTCAACCTGAACCCCCAAGTGACCAGAGCGCAGCAGCCTGCAGTCGACACGATCGAAACACCTTCGGCGGCGGCTTCCTGAGGCCTCTGAGATCTGAGCTCCGTTTCTCATGATTTAAAAGCAGTTTTTCTCCCAACCCAGGACTTTCCACGTCTCCAAGTGTGACAGGCAGCTTCAGATTTTTAAAAAAGAAAACTTTTCCCCAGTTGTTTCCTTAAAGGGCCGATTTCCCTTACGCAGCACATTGTGAGAAAAACATAAATGAGGTTTTTGAATACAGATTCAGACTGGTTACAAGATAATTGCCAACAATGAAAACCTCCAGCTTGGCAGTCAAGTCCTCGAATCTAATTTTATACTAGAATTAGTTCACAAATATGTAATTCCAACTAGCACGTGTTGTCACTTTTATGTCTATACAATTTAGACTTTTACCCCCAAAGTTATTTTAAATCTGTCTTGGGAGAGTGTTTAATATGAGTTTGACAAACGACATTTCTGTGGACTCCTCCAGAGATGACATTTGTCAAGCTGCCATCTGAGAGGTAATTTGTGTAATTTGCTGGTATTCACTATTGCAGATATCAGCAATCAATAGTTTTTTCCCTCAAAAAGGACATCAGTTGGTTCTTTGGAACTGACAGAAGCTTTCTCCTCCACTACAAGCTATGTGGGGTGTCTAGTGTGAGGCCGCTGACCACCCCTCAGGGGAGCAAGGGACAGTCAGCTCTCCCAGACCCTGGGGGCCAAGGGCAAAAGGGCACTGGAGAGACAGAAAGATGGAGAGAGAGAGAGAGAGAGAGACAGAAATGGAGAAACAGACAGATAGACAAATACAGAAGGACAGAGACAGAGACACAGAAAGACAGACAGAGAGATAAAGGCAGAGACAGAGAGACAGATACAGAGACACAAAGAGAGAGAGACAGACAGAGAGCTGCACCCGGGCAAGCAAGGAGGACAATCATGGAGGTTAACTGGGTCCTCACTACTGAGGCCGCTTGAATGGGACAAGGGCACGCTGAGGACGAAAGGCTCCCCCAGGCTGCACAGCGGAAGGAACTCAGAGCAGGCCTCAGCGGAGGGCACCGAATCCTGGAGGCTGAAAGGCGGGTGCCTGACAGTAGGCACATGTTGGTCACGGCTTCCACGCCAGCCTGGGTGGTGCTGGGAGAGGCAGAGTGGGGGCCACAGGCCAGACCCCGAGGGTACCCTGAGGCCCTGTGGAAGGACCTGGCCTCTAGGACGCCCCTGGGGCCTGATGACTCACAGAGACCAGCAGTGGGCAGGGGAGGTGGGGGCTCCCTTCCCAGAAAGAACGTGAGTCATAAACTTGGGGAGACCCAGGCACCTCCTGTGCGTCCCCTGGCTCCAGGCACGTTGGAGAGTACAAAATGGCCACAATTCTTTGCAGTTCCTCCCTCCGCCCCTTGAATCAGGGCTGACCCGGGACTCCTTGGCCAGCAGAGCTCTGTGGAGGCCCCACCGTGAGCTCCCAGCCTGGGTCCCTTGACTAGCCCAATCTCCAGCCTAATTGACTGCTGACCAGAAGAGCCACCCCCCCGAGTCCAGCTAAAGTCACTGGCACAGTGCACTGTGATCTGGACAAACGGCTGTGGTTTAAGCCACTAAGTTTTGGGGCTGATTCTGCAGAAAGGCCGGCTGACAGGCGGTGTGAGGCTTTCTGTTCACATCCCTCTTCATGATTCAATAGATGAGAGGATGAGAAGACTGTTTAGATTACGTGTAAGGTACGAATAATAATCATAAATGGTCACCTGAATATCTACCACCTAGCTGGAAAAAAAAAAGAATTTCTGAAGCCCCCGTGTGGCCCTGTCCAGTCACCCCCTGTCTTCCACCCCCGGGGTGAAGCTCCATCTTGAATTCTGTGTTTCCCGTTCCCTGGCTTTTTAAATCATTTTCCACATCTTCAAGGAACCCGAAGCGATGCGCTGCCTGCATCAGCGGCTCTGGACTCGGGGTCACGGGATTGTGCTGCGCGCGTGCTGCTGCAACGCATTCTCCTCTCGGCGTGAAGCCCCTGGAGCCGCTCGAGCTGACGCACGTGCCTGCGGTCCACTCGCTGTCGTGGCTGCGTGCTAGCCGGTGGTCTAGATGCATCACAGTCCATTTATCCAACCCACCCTGCCAGGGATTTGGGTTGTTTCCATTGTTTGCAAAATGACAAACTTCCACGGTGGCGATTCTTGCACCTGCCCCCACACGCAGTAAGAGAGGGTCTCTAGGGCCCCACAGGTGTGCTGCTGTGACGAGATGTCAACCCACTGGGCAGGCGTGGGGGCCTGCCACCATCTGCCACATGTGCACACTCTGTGCTGTACACATTCTGTCCTTTTCCACGTGTGTCATGGGAAAATGCTGCAAGTTGCGTATGGGGACGGCATCTGCAACGTGGCTCAGTTTCACTTGCTTACTCTCCACAACCATCCAGACCAGCTGACACCCTCAGTCCGGCTTCCCCACATCCTCGCCAATACTTGATGCTGTCAGACTGTGGACGGGTTCGCAAAATGTTTTTAATTATGGTTTTAATTCACATTCAGCCGGATCCTGCGAGCTTCTCCACTGGACAGTCCTGCTCCTCCTCCAGGAACAGGAATCCTTCACTCATTTTTATCTTAAGTTGTTTATCAGCTTCTTATCGATCCGTGGGAGTTAGTTACATGTTCCAGACACTAATCCTTTGTCGGCTGAAGGCACTGCAAACATCTTCCCCCAGTTGGTGGCCTCTACATCCCATTTATTTATGCTGTCTTTCAAGAATTTTAATGCAGCAGAATTTGTCGATCTTTTGCTTTGTGTTTGCACAAAGAAATTATTCCTTGTTTTAAGAAATTATTCCTCGGTCCACGGTCACGGCATGTCCTCCTATGTTGTCTTATAAACGCTTTATGTTACTATTAAACTCTTAATCCACTTGGAACTGATTTTTATGTATGGAGTGAGGTAAGAATTCATTTTCTTTGTTTTTCCAGATATTAACCAATTTCTCCAGCATCAGTTACTGAAAAGCCTCTTCCTTCCCTATTGATCTGAGACAACAGCTCTGTTAAGAATCACGCACACGCGTGTGCACTTATCTCGTAGATTTCTGCCTGGGCCCGCTCTACTTTGCAGGACATGAGCTGCGGCCCCCAGGCCTCCCAGGAGCCCTCAGGAGGGAGCCTGTGTTCTGTGCAGACTCTCCTCCCGGCACGTCCTCTGTCGCTGCAGCTCTGGCCTCTGAGGTCTCCTTACCTTCCTAACAGTTCAGGGAGGCGCTGAAAGAGACATTTTAAATGCCTCGTATCCAGAATTGAAGTTGTTTTCAGCTGGATTACCTCAGATACCCCACCTGCCACGCTGCCAGGTCCGGAAGCCCTGCCCTGTGAATAAACCCCCGAAATCAGCCACTTTGCTCACAGTCCTGGTCATTTGGCCCCACTATCATGTTTACCAACTTCTTTCATCACGATCATTTAGGCATTTCATCCTAAACCACACCCCATCAAGTGCTTTCAGGGAAAGCAAACTCTTGGTCTTGGTCTGAACCGTCTCCACTTCACCCTCGCTCGTGACTGCTGAGCTGGGTGTGGAATTGTTGATTGACAGCACGTTTCTGCCAGCACGTTGAAGACGTCGTCCCACTGCCCTCAGCAGTCACCACTACGGGTGAGAAGCATGTTTGGATCTAATTATCTTTCTGTGGAAGGTTGTGTTTCTGCCCTCTGGTAAAGTGCAATGTTTTGTGTATTTATATATGTGTGTGCACATATATGTGTATGTATGTGTACCGCTAAAGTTCGACCATTTCATTTCAACAGCATCAAGGTGTGCATTGGCTTTTATTTATTTTGCTTAGCTGAAAATGTTTTCTTCAGTCTTGGGAAACGCGTGTCCACTCTCTGTCCAGCGTGGCCTGTCCACTGTCCTCTCTCCCTCTCCTGCAATCTCAGCAGACCAGGGCTGGGCTTTCCCATCCCGTCTCCCTCTCCTACGTCTCTTCTCTTCGTGAGAAAGGGACTTTCTCAGATCTGCTTTCAAATTCACTGATTTTCTCTTCAGCTTTGTCTAACTGACCCTCTAGCCTCTTTACTTCTTATATCCAGTGACTCTATTTTTGTTGAATAGAGTATTTATTGAATAGAATATTATTGCTTTTTCCTTTGTTTACAATCTACTTCCATTTTTCATCGTGACCTATTCTTGCCTTAGCGTTCCTGCATTATTTTTTCTCTTTAAATATGTTGACATACTTATTTTAAAGGCTCTCTCAGAATGTTCTATCATCCCTCCTTTGGGGGGTCACACGATCCCATTTCTTTCATCAGCTCTGAGGGCTGCTCTCAGGGTAATTCATCCCCTTGCCATGTTTTCATCTTTAATTCTGAGCTCCTCTCCAGTGGGTTTTTCTCCATGGCAGCCTCTTGTGCCCTAATTTGTGGAAACACCCCCCACCCCCATGCAAGGCATAGGATTTTTCACTGGATTTAGACATGTTTGCTTTTTAACTTCTTAACTGGTCTTCCCACAGAACAAGGCGTATAAATCCCCCCTCACATGCATGCACGATTCAGGCAAAGGTTTCCCATTTTTATTCCACTGGCAATCACTTATTGAGCCCCTATTCCATACCAGGCACCCCACTCCTAGCTGACTCCTGAGTCCACCCCAAGCCTAGCAGTTGGCAGCATCTCTACACGTGTGGACTGGAAGGAGCTGAAGGGAGCCACACAAGGAGCTGAGCCTGGGGGCAGGATGGGTTACCCAGCAACACCAAGTAGAAAAGCTCAGCAGGATCTGAGCTGCCACCACGTGTCCTTCCCTGAGGGAGGGACAGGTACACAGCGGGGACAGGGGGGTTGAAAGAAGAGACACCACTGGGGCTGGCCCAAGCCCCGCCAGGACGTGGGGACCCAGCTGGGTAGGGCAGGGGGCTGCCTCCATGCTGAGTCACTGGGGCTCAGAGGACCCTTAAACCCACCCAGCCCCCAGGGCTGCTGCTCGAAGGCCCCTGCCTCTCTCTTCCCAGTATTCCAGCCACCCCGCTCTCACCCAGAGCTCCTGGCCCCCCAGACCTCAGCCGGGCCCCTGACAGCTGCTCCTCCTGCGGAGAGGGGAAGCATTCTGAGTCACACCTGGCTCTGCTGCTCCTGTCGGGGGGCGGGATGCCCATCCCAGGGGTGGGAGGCCGAGGCGCATAATGCCCAGTTGCTGAATCGATGGTGTCACAAGTGGCTGGCACCCCCTCCTCCCCAGGCCCTTGCTTACTCTCAGTGGGAGGACCCCACCCTGCCCGGGAGTCAGATTCAGAGTGGAGAGAAAGCCAGCCCTGAGTCCTTCCCCATTAGCCAGCCACGGCAGGGCCAGGCCCAGGCGGGGACAAGGGGTTGGCCGGCCCAAGGACCTCTGCCCAGACACCTCCTCAGGACCACTGTGCTGAGGCACCCTTGGTGTGAGGCGTCTGCACTTGAGATGCCCCCCTGCCAGGAAGGTGCTCATGGTGATCAGTACCCCAGCCATCTCCCCAGAGATGCTTCTGAGGCCTCTGCCGCTGGAGGACCACTCAGCCGGGATGCAGACCCCAAAGGCCCCACCAGGCTACCTGCTCCCCTCTACCTGCTGAATCAAGGAGGCCCCAGACTGCAGGGCCAGGGAGCAGGGCCAGCCCCGGATCCAGCCAGCCCCGCCCTGCATGCCAATGGGACTGGGCTCCTGGGCTGTGCAGGCAAGCACATGGGCGCCGGCCGTGGTCACCAGGACACCAAGACTATCGTCTTTGGCCTCAAGGCCACTTTCTCCCCAACCACCCCCTCCCAGCTGGAATGAGAGCCCCAGCATTGTCTTCGGTGGGTTCCCTGCCCAGGGGCGCATCCTCCATGCACTGGGGTGACATGCCCCTTAACTGGCTCTGGGGACTGCGGCAAAGGTGGGTCACCTGCCTTTGATGCAGGATGAGTGGTGACAATTGCCAGGGGATGGGGGCGTTGGAAGGTGGGGCGGCACGGGAGTGGGGCAAGTTCCCCACTCCGCTGGACACAGCCCAGGCTGCTCTTCTGCAATATCCGATCAAAACAAGCCTCTAGCTCTTCTCCCAACAAAAAAGGAAAACAACAGCTAAAAGCTGGGCAAGCTTTCTAAATGGGCATCTGTCGGAAGCACAGGGCCAGCAAACTCCATTAGTAGCTTCTCCGGAAGCTGGGGAAAAATCACTCTCATCACGGAAATAACAAGATTTTCCATGTTCCTGCCCAAAGACGGTGGTCCCGGCGGGGCCCAGGGCCAGACGGCCGCTCCGCTCCCCTCAAGCACCAGGGGGCACTCTGCAGGGAAGCCAGGCGGACACGGAGGCCGGAGGCCTGGACGGCGCCACCACCTGAAGAGATGGCCGAGCCGTCCCCTGAGACCCAGCCCTCCCTGCTCAGAGCCGACTTGCCGAGCAGCCCCCGGGGTCCCTGTCCACTGGGCCCACTCTGGGGCCTCTTTACCAACAGCAACAAGTGGCCTGGGCGTAGCACCGGTGCGCATCCAGTGGCCTGGAGGCCACCACACGTGTTCTTGGGTTTTCATCTCTTCCGCACAGATGTTCCTCCCAACCAGCCACGGAACAGATGGGGAGACGGGGCACCGACAGCATCTCTTCAGAAGATGGAGTGCTCCCCTCCCTTCTCTGCAGACCCCTCCCCGTTCCCTCTCGCATGCAGACAAGGACATGCACACACACGTGCACACACACCCTGCACACACAGGGAGGCACAGCCACTTGTAATACACGTGACATATGAGCCTCAAGGGCGTGACTTGAGCCAACCCACTGTCCCCGCTTCGACGCCCTCCCCGTGCCCCTCCCTCCTCTGTGGACCCCAGAAGGTCAGAGCCCTCACCCTCTGGCCTGCAGAAAAGCAGCACGGCTAACAGCTGCCTGCATGCCATTGCTGCCTGGTGACACCCCCAAGAGGCAGGTGCTGTCCCTTTGTTGTACGATAACGGGGTGGAGGCTCAGCACAGAGATGAGCTCGCCAAGTCCTGGCTGCAGGTGGACGGCCAGACTCAAGCACAGGTCATGGGGCTCAACAGGTGGGCCTGTGTCCACAGGGAAGGGCCGGGCTGTCCTCCGCCCTGGGGGTCTTGGCTTGACCATAAATGTGCCTGGAGTTGGGATGCTCCCCGACCTCCTCGGTGCCCCAGGATGACCAGGGCCCGACCTGGCTGGGCTTGGCGTCCCAGTTGGGTGGGTCTCCACAGGGTCAGATCTGCAGAGTCTGCAGCCTGCAGACCTCCTCTCCAGCTGACCAGTCATTAATTCACGCAGTGGGCATCTTTGAAGGCACACTGTGTGTCAGGAACTGCCTTGGAGGCTGGGGATTCAGCTGGAAGCTCCTGGAGTTGGCAACGCACAGGAGAGGACAGTCCATATCAGGCAAACCACAAGCAAGAGGCCCAACGCAGGGTGAGCGCCATGCAGAGCGAGCAGCAGTGAAGGGACAGAGCCGCTGAGAAGGGGACAGAGGACCTCGCACACTGTCCACTCCAGGGACTGATCCAGGACACCTCGTCACATTTAGTCTCAGTCTTCGCTGATCTGTGACAGTTTCCCAGAGGAGGAGGTGGCATCGAGCAGAACACAGACCCAGCAGGCCACGAGGACCCCCCTGTGAGAAGCAGGGAGAGGCTGGGGGTGCCAGTGGGGCCGTGCTGGCATGTGTGTGCACACACATGTGCACGTGTGAGCATATGTATGCCTGTGTTTTTGTGTGCAAGTGTATTAGTCCATGCGTGCGCACATGCACACGTGGTCTGTGTGTGTGAGCATGTGTTAGTGCATAAGTGTGTCAGTCTGTGTTTGCATGTATGTGTGTTTGGGCAGGCCTTGTAGCTGTATGTGTTTTGTGCATGTGCACCTGTGTGTGCATGTTTGTACATGCGCATGTTTCCGTGAATACACGTATGCGTGTTTGAACATATATGTCTGTTTGCATGTTTGTTCATGTAGGTATGTGCATGTGTTTGTGAGGCCCCCAACTCAGGAGCTCCCAGAGTCGTCACCACAACCTCTTGACCCAGGGCCCACGTTGGGACCAGGCCACTCGCCAGAAGTGGTGGTCAGGGAGGCAGGTTGGCCACAGGCCACAGGATGAATAGGAGGAAGCAGAAGAGCAGTGGCCTCCCCCGGGCTCTGCCCCTGGGCACTCAGCCAAGTCTGGAGCCATTTTTGTCATGACCTGGGGGGTGCTGGTTTCCAGCAGGTGAAGCCAGGTGAGGCTGCTCACGCTCAGCCTCAGGGGCCATCTCAAGTTTCCCCTGGGATAATGGGGGACATGCTGCCAGCAGCAAAGTGCTGGACGGTCAGTCACAGAGGCCTGGACACAGCGGCCCCAGGCACAAGGGACCCATCATCTGAGCTCACTCGCAGGGCAGCCTGAGGTCCAGGGTCACCAGGAGACAGGTTCAGAAGGAGGAGGCGCTGACCCCACTGTGTGGGGTCAAGTAGGGCAGGTCCAGCGCCAGACGGGGTCTCGAAGCAGAGAGGCTCTGCCCACAGCTGGACAATCTTTCCAGACAATCTCCTCTGCCACCCTCTGGCCCCAGGCCGAAGCCCTCACCCCCCACTGCCCAGGCCCTGGGGACACCACACCCCTCCTCCCCACTGTCCGGGTGCATCCATCCTCAGGGCCTGCCCTCCCAGCGGATCCCCGACCCCAGCCGCACAGGGAGGCGCCAGCAGGGTCTGGATGGTTCTCTCATAAACCCTCGGAATCACTCATCTCCATCTCGTCCATCTTCTCCCTCCCAAGAAAGCAGATTTTAATAATTCAGCGCCAACAGGCCAGTCTCCAAGGCGGCTTTCAGAAGGATGTTTCATTACTGAGCACAATTAAAGGAGAAATTGATTTCTGAGCAGAAAATGATAACAAAAGAATTCGCGCACACAGGTAGAGAAAGGAGACACTTGTGAAAAGCCCGAGGGACGGCTTTGAGATGCCAACGCCAGCCCAGAACGGGTGGTGAGGCCAGAGCAGAGGGCAACGGTGGCGGCAGGAGGGAGCGGTGGGGGGGGGCACTCGGCGAGTCTCAGACCTGGAGACAGAAAAGCCACATTCAATCAAGTACCTGTGACTCAGTCTCCCCCTCTGTGCCCAGCTCGCTGAGGACCCAGGAGGGGTAGATCACTGGCTGTGTCCAGGCAGACACAGGCTCTCGGCGACCCTGGCCAGGCCCTCAAGCCACAGTCAAGGTGGGCACAGCGGAAACCTCACTGTGGGCGGAAGGGTTACCACCCAAGCGGGGTCGTCTGCCCGCCACAAGACGTACCAACAGTCGAGAGGAAAGGAGGTGGGAGAGAAAGCTTCTTTATCACATCTTGCTAGCAACGGGGAAGATGGCCCACCAGTGTCTGAGAGAACCACCTTAAGGGGGCACAGAATCTTGAAGCCGTTACACAAACCAGGGGGCTGTAGGGGAGGGGTCAGGAATGTTGACCCTCTGGTGTCACAGACCAGGAGTCGCCACACCAGATCTGGCAGTTTCATTGATGATGGATGTCGGCATAGAATCTCTGTGCAGGGGTCATCACATTCCCAGGGACCTCAAAAGAACAAAGTCATCATCTTCTCACAGCTGGGAGGGGCCACAAATCTACAGGGCCTGCGTGTCCCCTGGAGACAGGCCCTTACTTATGTAGGCAGACCAAAGGAAAGTCTCCGAGGGGCTGATGAGTCAGGGCTATTCACAGGTCCAACGTGGGCTTCTCCTATGAGATGGCTTCCCTTACGCTAACTTGTGACTGTGCCTGTATCAGCTAACTCAGCAGTGCTAACAGGAGTGTCCAGGAATCAGGGGTCACGACCCCAGCTCCGTGAAGCAGGTGGCCCTGAGTGACCGGCAGAGGACATGCCGTGGAGAACAGCCACGGGAAGCCCCCAGGTCCCTAAGGACTGGGGCTGGGGCTGCAGCAGCCACGCCCCATCCAGCCTTCTCTGTCCAGCCCTCCGCTCTGGCCACGGGATTGATGCTGCCCCTTGATAAATAAACGACAAGCAATAGGAAATACTGGAGCATATGAGGAAGGCATTTGGCATAAAACTAATCCGTCCTGACCTTGTTTTTCCAAAAGGGCCTGACGTGGCCTGTCGAGCAGGCATTGCATACCTGCTTTAGACATTTACTATCTCAAAGAAAAGAATGATGCCCTTACAAATAGTGATGGTCAGGGAGGTGGGTTGGCCTCCTTCCCCCGTATTGGCATTTCTTTGAGGATAAGCATCTCTTCCTGGGAACTATGGATTAATTACTGACCTACTGTGCTCACCTTGTGACCACTGACCTGCTGACCCTCGACCTGCTGTGCCAGCTAAGCATCTTGTGACAGTTATAAAAGGGACATTCCTGTCCTATGTGAGGCACCCTCTGTTCCAAGGTGATATGTAACCACTCTGTACACCCCACTTCTTTGGTTCCCCTCCTTCCTTGGGAAGGAAGGTTCCGGGCTAGTCCTCAAAGCTGGCTCATGATAAACTCACCCCAATTTTGATTTATGGGTTGACTATGGACTATTTGTGTCAACACCCTGCCCTCAGGACCCAGCATCGGGTGTGGATGGCCCAGAGAGGGGTGGGATCACCCAGGGGTCACTGTGAGCAGGAACCAGAGCCCGGCCACTCCCCTGCAGAGGGGGCAGGGCTGTGGCTTGTGGAGCAGTCTGTGCGCATCAGTACTGACCTCCACATGCTCAGACAACACAGCTCTAGCAAACACACATGCAGCCACAAACATGCACACGTGCACACACGCACCGTGGCACCACATGCCTCTGCTGCGCACGGGGCAGTGGGTGGTGGTTCCTGGTTGGCTCGCCTGGCGGGACGTCCAGGGAGCTGATGAGGCTGCAGCCGTGAAGGTGCCACGAGGGGCCGTGGGTTCCCAGACAGGCAGAGCAGGGACAGCGCGAGCCAAACCAAACGCTCTGTGGGCCCTTCCTCCTGGGCTCCCCCCAACTTGGGGCAGGACGTTGCAGGTTTAGAACTGTTTTACTAAAAGGACTGGTCATGTCACTTTTCTTTGAAGAAAGGCTTTTGCTGCTAAAAGCAAATAAATAACAGAAAATCAGAAGCTCCCTTCCCCTTTCCCCCCCACTGCCTCTCCCCTTGGGTGGAACCCTGGCGAGGGAGCCACATAGACTGCACCCACTTCCTCTCCTTGTCCCCTGGGCCCTTAGGGACCTCAGGTCTGCCAGCACCCAGCCAGGGCCCGCGGCACCAAAGGCAGGAGCTGCGCTGGTCCAGATGCCCCTGGGTGGGTGGTTTGGGGACGGAATAAGGCAGGGAGGCCTGTTTCTCACCCACCTTCATCCTCAGGAGAGTTGGGTTTTATTTTATCACAAAAATCAAGAGCTTCCCCACCCTACCACCCAGGCACGGTGAGTTCCGTGGGTCCTCAGACACCTTGGGTGCAACATCCGGGGGGATGCAGAGGTCAGGGGGCTTCCTGGAGGAGGAGGAACAGTGACGCTCCCCGGTCATCCTCCTTCTAGGGTGGGTGCAGGAGGCCTGCAGTGGGAGTAGGGCCGAGGCAGGCCCCAGGGGCTGACTCACGGGGCTCTTGATGCTGGTCCAGGGCCCACTCTCTGAGGCTCAGGGGGTCACAAGACTCGTGGCCTGTTTTTCTGGGATGCTGGGAGAGCCCAAAACAGCATTTGCAGAGTCCCGAGTGACCCAGAGGCCAGGTGCATGCCAGTCAGCCTGGCACTGCTCATGTCGACTCAGGATTCTCACACCATGTCCGTGGCCTCTGTGGCCTCCACATCTGCCAGGTCAATGATGCCAAGAACCAGGGCCCCCTGGAGGAGCTTCGCCTCGACCCCTGCCCTCCCTCGGCCTCGGGAGGACCGCAGCCCAGCCCCCGGCTCCAGCATCTTCAGCACCTCCAGCAACCTCTGCTGGGCCCGGAGCAAGCAGACGGCTCCTCGCCTAAATTCTCCTCGTAGGTAAACTGTCATCAGATAAATCAATGCCACCAATAACTCAAGAACTGCAGCCCCATTTTTTGGCCGTTGTGTTGGCATTCACAAATAATCTGTCGCAGCTTCTTACTGAAATAATGTAATCACAGCCCAATAGTTAGGCTGGCTCGCTCATCACGTCACTGCGCAGGCGCCCGCTGCACACCTCACCTCCCCTTCCAGCTGCTCCCGGTTCAGGAGGTGATTTGTTTTGTTTATAGACAAAAATGTGTTTCTGTGGAGAATTGTGATTTCTAGTTTGAGTATAACTAGACACCATTTTAGCACACTTATCAATTACTTATAGAAAATACTGAATTTTTCAAAAAGACTCCCTGGGAGATCAGGCTGGGAGCAGGGAGGGGGAAATTCCAGGGAAGTCTTCACTTACTTACTTATTTTAGCCACTGAAGCCCAGGAGAGGAATCGGCAGCACCATCTTTGGAGAACGCTTGTGGCAGCAGCTGCAGGGGTGGTGGGTTCCGCCTAGCTCGTGCCTGGAAGCGCAATACGATTGTGTGCTCCGTGGGGCCCCGAGGAAAGGGGTGAGCCCAGGAGATAGACACCTTACGGGGCCCCCAAGCCCAGGACCCACCCTGGTCTCCTGTGACGGTAGAAGGAAGCCACATGGGCCAGCACTGACACCGGGGGCACCTTGCCCTCTGCCCCCACGGCCTCCTCCCAGGCCCCAGGTCCTTCCTCCTGCTCTTCTCTCTTCAGGAGCACCTGGAGCTGCCATCCCAAATCCAGTCCATCCTTGAAGGGCAGGTGAGGCGCCCCTCCCACCTCCTGTCACTGAGCTCAGGGAGGCAGCATCTGGTCCCCCAAACGGTGTGCCACTGAAGAGGAGGGCCTAATTCCCCCTCCACCCTCGGCCTGCCGTGGGGCCAGGCAGGAGAGATGCTCTGTAAATGGGCCACTCCGCCTGGTAGCTACCTATGTCCCCAGCGACATGAACAGGCCTCCTGTCACTCTCACAAGGGCCCCTGTTGACCAGTTAGTTATGTGCTTATCCTATCAATAAATCAATAAATCAGTCAACGTTGTTGGAGCTGAGTGGCCATTCCTGTGATCAAGGAAAACGCATGGTCCGTGTAGCCCGTTCTGGGTTGTTGATGAGCAGTGGGACCTTGTAGACAGTGCTGATGCGGCCCCCCAGTCCCTGTGATCAGCACCGAGACCTGGGCCCAGGCAAGTGCAGCCCGTCTGACGGGACACAGGGGTGGAGTCTCAGCTGATGCTCACGTCTCCACGAGCGACTGCTGGAGGCCCTGCGATTAGGGACCATGTAACGTCACGGACTCCCTTTAGTTATCTTTCAGTTCTCGCGGTTCATGCCAGCTCTCCATCTCCACGCACCTCCACGCAGACAGCCAAGACTGATCCGAAGGCCAGGCTGCTCACCAAGCAGCCGGCTGAGCCCCTCCCCAAGAAGCCTGTGGCTGTGCCTCTGCACACAGCCCCAGTTGGGCGAGGGGTCGCCGTGGCCCAGAGCGGGTCTAGGCTCTCTAGGGCCCTGGATGGTGGTGGGGGCTCCCTGATCCCTGCCCAGGAGACCCCTGACACTCCTCGCACGCACCCACAGGACCCTCCTGCCCCACAGGACCCTCCTGCCCCACCCGGCCTGGGCTCAGGCCTCCTCTTCCTCCTGGGCCCCCAAATACCCCACACTGCAGCCGGGATGGACACACCCCCGCAGGAACCCACACTACGAAGAGCTCACAGTGCTCCTCCGTCCAAGGGGGGACCCAGGCATTAAAGAGGCGTGCCCCCACACACCCAGCACTTAGTCATGTGTGTTCCCTGCTCGCAGCCAGACTCTTGACCCTGAAGGGCCCCTGCCCTTCAGCCCATCCTCCAGCCTCCGCTCCAGCCCTCGGGACCCCCGCCCTAACCCTGCTCCACTCTCCTCAGACTGGGACAGCTCAAGGCCAGGCCCAGGTGTAGCCCCTGGGGTCTTGTCCGGGTCCTGTTCTGCATCCTGTCTGGGTTCTGTGCCGGATTGTGAACCCGGGGGCGCAGAGGAAAAGCCACAGCTCCAGGAAGCAGGCAGCTCAACCTCTGAGTGACTGTCTCCTTCCGTGTGGTCACCAGCGAGAGAGCAGGAAATGTGGAAGGACAAGGAAAGGAATGACCAGGCGGTCAGGTGGGAGCTGTCCTGGGTGGGGGCAGCCCACAGGATGCCCGAGGCCACACTGCCTCGAGGCCCCCAGGCCAGGGTGTAGAGCGAAGTCGAAATCGACCCGGAGGAGCAAGGTAAAGAGGTCCCCACACCCGCCCAGTGAGTGGCCAGGAGGTGGGTTTGGGGGAGAATTGAGGCCCCGTGTGGGGCATGAGTGGCACCTCCTTCCCGTCTGCCCGCCTCCTGAGGTGGCCCCAGGCCCCTGAGGGCAGCCATCTGAACATCCGCCAGGACCACCGCAGCTCCCGGCCGGCCATCCCCGGAGCCACGCCAAGTGCCCCGCAGGTGGAGCCAGGCACTCCCGGGGGCGGCGCAGGAGCAGGAAAGATCGGCCATGGTGACAGTGTGGCAGGCAGAGCGCCACGGGTGCACTCTTCCTCCACGCAGGAGTTCTCCTGGAAACACCAAGTGTGGCCTCCGGGTTACCAGATTAGGAATGATTTGAGGATTTTCTCTGTTTTTCGGTGTTTTGTCCTCAGGCATCGAGCTTTACTTTTATAACAGAGAATGTGACACTAACCAGATGAGAGGGGGCTGAAGCCGCCCTGGTGCCACCCCCCAGGAGCCTCCCGAGCCTGGTTGCTCACGCCCGGGTCGTCACCTCACCCCTGTCCCAGTGCTGGCAGGACTCCAGGCCTGTTTGACCAATGAATGAAGGAATGAATGAATGAATGGGCTGCCTGGAGTCTTCAGTCGGGCACTGAGCTCTCCAAGGTTTGGACAAGGATCTGGCACAGGACACAGAGGGGAGGGGTCGAAAGAGACGCAGAACCCACCCCACTCCCACCCCGGTGGTTTTTCCCAAGACCACACCCCCGCCCCCCAGGGGCGGTCACCCAGCAATGCCCAACTCTGGCCCCTCCCTCTGGCCGCCCATGCCCTGAGCTCCCACTGGGCTGACCCCCCAGCGCCCCACTCTCCAGCACGCCCATGGGCTTGGATCCCTCCCTGCTGGACACCCCCTCCCGTTCCCCCAGGCCACGTCTGTGGGTGGTCACTCAGCTGGCCTGACCACCCTCGGGGCGGGGCCTGGCGCTGCACACGCACTGGCCCTGCACAGACGGCGTGGCTTCAGCAGCACGCCGGCCACACCCAGAGGAACTGTCCAGCAGCCTGTCCCCTCCCCTGGGGCAGCTGGAGCTGCCGCTGCACCCTGCGGGGCACACACACGTGGCCCCCGAAAATGGTTCTGCCACGTCCCCAACCCTGGAGACCACCCGTCCTGACAAAGCTGAGTGAGCCGGAAGTGCTGGGGAGCTGCGGTCAGCCCAGGAGAGGCCCTCCGCCAGCCCTCCCCGCCCAACAGCCAGGACATCCTCGGGCCGGCGTGGCGGTGCAGCCCAGGCCTGAGCACAGCCGGCGTCCTCTGGCTCGCCAGCCGGCTCGTTTGTCTTGATTATCCCCTTCACCGCCCGCACCGCCGGGCCTGCCTGGTTCCCACAGCTCCTGAGGCCAGGAAGGAAAACAATCAGCAGAAGCAGCTGCTGCCTGCCCAGCCTGGCCCTCAGCGTGAGGCTCCCAGCTCTCTGGTGTGGGGGCTGCAAGGAAGGCCGGTAGGGTCCTCCAGGGCTGCACTCGCCCCCACCCCGCCCTGCACTGCGGTGTGGGGGATGGTGCTCTGGGTGCCGTGCCTGTGCTGAAGGAGATAGGACATGTAAGGAGTAGCGGCCTCGGGGCACTGGGGGCACTGGGGGCCTTCTGACAGAGCTCCTGACCCAGCCCACCCACACACCGTGAGAAGGTGGGCTCTGAGACCACGCTCCCTGCAGGTCTGGCAGCGCCCCTGCCCCCACCTCCCTTCCGGGGTTGCAGCCCTTACACTGCAGGTGGCTCCCGGCTGCTCTCCTCCCGGTAGTCAACAGCCCTGTCCAAGCTCTGCGGCCGCTGCTTTCAGCTGGGACACCAGCCAGACGCTGGGTTGCTGAGGGCAGCTGGACGAGGAGCCGGTTCCCGGGCATCTGTCCCCCAGAGCAGGTCAGGCCCCCCGCTCCAGCTGTTCAGCCAGGAGTCTCTGCCTGAAAGGAGACCAGCCACTGGGGGTCAGACCTCCTGGGGATGAAGGGCTGCCCAGCCAGGCAGACATGCTAGTGACAAAATGTTAAATTAAAAATTACAGAATGCCTTTAGAATACAATTTAATCTATGTTTTAAAAAATGTTCATAGAGAAAAATATCATCAGGATGAAATAGATCCAATTATAACAGAACTTATCTTCAGCGATGGATCTATAGATGACTTTAAAAATCCTTTCTAATTCTAAGTTTGTTTCAAATTCTCTTAAATAAGCACGCATAGTTTTTATAACATAAGAATATACTATACATATTTTTAATTGAGGAAAATATCATTTGTATTGATAAGCATTATAATATCCAGGACTTCCCATTATTTGCGCACTTTTGAAAAGTGTGATGGAGAAATCCCCTCCTCTTCCCACTCGTGTTCCTGGGGACAGGTGCCACCTGCTCTGAGTGCACCAGCCCGGCTGGACCGTCCCCGACGTAGCACGGCCTCTGCCACCTGGTGGCCCCGAAGGCCTTCGGTGAACACACTCGAATGAACGAGTATTTTCCTGAGGCTGCAGCCACCAGGCTGTTTGTGACTAAGTCCTACTGAGATGGGCAGACCCTAAACCAGAGGGGCCACTGGACAGTTTCGAACTTGCTCGACAAATCCACTCTTTTCTAAACCTGCAAACACAAGCCCCATAAGGTAGATTTCTCCAAAAAAACAAATTTGATGGATCTTATAGGAAATACTGTATGTTCAAGGAAAACTATTTGAACTATGAAAATAAGTCAGAAGGACTCATCATTATGAAAATAAGTCAGAAGGAGAAAATGTGGCTGAGAAGTTCTCAGACCACAAAACATAAGCTAAATAGGAACACGCTCCTCCGGACCGCAGGGTCCGTGATTCTTGGACCCACCCCACCTGACACTGCAAAGTCCGCTTGTCTTAGAGCAGCCAGAGCCGGCCTGGGGCTGCACGGGAGGCCTGAGCTGTGCAGAATTCGCGGTGAGTGTCTCGCGGCCTGTGTCCTGTTACGGGGTCTCGGTGTTTGTCTTTTTTGAGCCGCTCCTTTGAGCCGTCTATATTTTTAGGTGTTAACTCTTTGTCATAACTGGTACAAGTTGGTTCTGCCTTTTCTGTTTACGTTGGTGAATCTTTTCTCTAGTTTCAGGATCTTTTTCTTTGAATTCCAAGCATTGCTCTTAGATCAGGAACACCTTTGTCGTCCAGAAATCAGATCAGTCAGCAGGTAGGTTGGGCGCAGAAGGCGAGCAGGGGGCTGCATCAGAGGGACTTGCCTGCCCACCGCTCTTTGAGGACCCCCGGCCCGTCCGGCCCCTGACTCAGGCTGACTTTCCTTAGGTGGCTTTTCACTGTGCAAGTTGCATGAGTTTGCTTAGTTGTTCACTGACTGTCTCCCCAGAAGGAGGGCAGGGACCCCATCTGTGTGTCCACCACAGAGTCCCAAAGCCTGGACCCAGGCTTGGTCCGGTCAATGCTGTGAGCCACACTCAACAGACTAATCTGTCATTGCTGCTGTCCAGGGGGCCTGGGGCGGGAGCGGCCTCCTGGAGGAGGTGTCAGACCATCCCCCCTTCCAGGCACCAGCGCGCAAGTGTCCCAGTGGGACCTGCCCAGCCCTCCAGCCAGCAAGGCGCTCCAAGGGGTTCTTTATCTGATGAGGGAGGGCCGAATAGTGTCAATTATGCAGGAATAGTCACAGACGCTGACTGAGGACCGCCAGGGAGCGGTGCTCCTGCCAGCCAGCCCGGTCCAGGCACTACCCCCCAACAATAACCCACTCAGATGGGGACTCTTGACACCTGCACTCTGCCGATGGCGCCCAGGAGCAGAGAAGTTCCCTGACTTGTGCAAAGTCACCCTCCAGGACGCCAGCCCTTGCAGATGGCTCTTGAACTGCGCTGTCCAACATGGCAGCCACTAGCCCCTGTGGTCACTGAGCAGTTGAAATGCATCCAGAGCCGCCGAGGGGCTGAAGCTCTAAGTAAATGCAGTGACAATGAACTGGACTCGGACAGAGGTGGTTGTGAAACTGGTAAGCTTTGCTTCGAAGTCAAGTCGATTCTTCCAAAAGGATGCCAGTTTTTGTCAATATGGATGTGAATATGAAAGGAAAATAATTTTGTGGTGCTCAATTCACTTACTGGAAAGCTTGTAAGTGTGTTTAGAACAACATGAGTATGAGAATTTTCCTTTTTAGCGTAAGTTTTATGAAACCTAAATGCAGATCAAATGTGTCCAATGAAGATCATCCCCTGAATGGAGGTCTGCTGCGATTTTCATCTTCAGAGATTCAAGCTGGACTGCGCCCTGCGTGAGACGACCTGAGATCGCTTCACACTTCCCAGTGAGGAAGCATGGGCAGGCGCGGGTCAGGAAACAAGACTGTCTTGGGCGGGTAGGGGTGTAGGTATTGATGAAGCAGGAAGCCCCCCGGGGAACATCCGTCCCCCACAAGGAGCGTCACTGTGTCCGTCATGCACCATTCACTGCATCTCCTTCCAGTATTTCCACAAGGAAAATGTTTAGAGGAATTTGTGATTTCATGTGATGGAGACTTTTAGAGGCAGAATAAAAGTGGTTCAGGAGCCCGCCCGGTGGCACAGCGGTGAAGTTCGCATGTTCTACTTCTCAGCGGCCCGGGGTTCACTGGTTCAGATCCCGGGTGCGGACATGGGACCACTTGGCAAAAGCCATGCTGTGGTAGACGTCCCACACATAAAATAGAGGAAGATGGGCACGGATGTTAGCTCAGGGCCAGTCTTCCTCAGCAAAAAGAGGAGGATTGGCAGCATATTAGCTCACAGCTAATCTTCCTCAAAATAAATAAATAAATAAAGTCGTTCATATAAACATCCTTTATTCTTTTTAATCTTATATCCTGTGGAGGATACTGGTGTTGATAAAACAGAGTGACCCACAGGAGGGCTATTCCTGAAGCTGGGGGTGGACGCAAGAGTTAACCACACAGTTCTCTCTCCTTCTAAATACACTCGAAGTTTCCAATAATAAAAAGACTTTTTTAAAAATCCCCGGGAGGGGCTCCGACCGGCCAGGCAGAGGTCAGGGGCCCTCATGGCCCGTCCGCAGTGGGCCGGACTGTGGGCAGTGAACAGAATCCCCACGAGAGGCAGCCCCACTCCACGGAGGCGGAGGCGCAGGAGGGGCTTTCCGGGGGAGCGGGTGGAGGTGTGGGGTGGGGGTGCTGCACTCTGCACCTCAACCCCCACACCCCACAAGCCATGTCGCAGCTCAGCAGAGATCCCCCTGCCACCTCGAGGGAGAGCTAGTGGGCCTGGCCACGCTCTGTGGGAGAGACTGGACGGCCGGGAAGGAGGAGCGAGAGCCACTTCCGCTCACCCCCTTCCCTGGGGGGCCGGCTCTCTGTTGCCCTCTTCCTGCTCCTCCCAGAGCCCACGCACGCGAGGACAGGGCCTGGGACCGGATGATGTGACCGTGAGCTCCCCAGCTGCGGTCTCTGGGCCCAGAGCGCGTGGAGAGGCAGAGTGTGCCAAGAATGCCTAAGCTGAGGGCCGAAGCCCTGCAGCGATATTCGATTATGCATCTTTATCACCTGAAATCGAATTCCCTCCCAGGAGCGTGAATTACCGGGGAGGGTGGCGGAGAGTCAACACGACATCACAAGCTCCGTCCTCGGGGCCGAATTTTGATTGTATGTGTTTATTTGGAAGAGGCTTCGGCTCCTCGGCTACTTGTGGCATCTTGCCAAGACCATTTGCAAGATATCAACAGTTTAAATGACATTTTCACCTTCAGCAAATAGATCTCTGCCTGCTCAGAATGGCGATGCCATCCCGCCCCGGCACCTATGATACAGTCATGTCAGAAATAGGTGTCAACTCTCATTACGCTCCCGAGGATCACTCCCACTTATCAGGCCCTGCAACGGCCCAGGATGCTGACACTCCATCTCAGGCTCAGGCAGCCTCCCTGCCTCCTCCCCTTGTGGCTCTGCCGGTGCTCGGAGACGCTGTCAGCGTTTTCAGTTGCGGAGTTCACGCTGGATACGAGGAGATGCACAGACGGTCTGAGGTTTGGGACTTGGTGGAACAGAGTGCCCTATGTTCTTAAAAGTTACCAGTGCCACAGGTGAGGGATGGAGCACCCGTGCCTGTCTGCCCTCACACCAGGCAGCGATTCATGGAGGAAAGCGCTCCACGTGCAAAAGCTTCCTGAGCTGGACACTGTGGTCAGAGGGAGGGCCACTCTTGATGGACAGCCTGGTTCAGACGGCGCTCGTGGGGGGTGGTGATGAAGTAAAGAGCCATGAGGACCACGTGGAGTGAGGGATGCTGAGGGTGCCACCTGTGGCCAGAGCCACATCCCGGTCCCACTCTCTTCCCTGATGATGTCGTCATTGCTGCCCACCCCCAGCAGTCCACCGCTCAGACCCCTGCCGTCCTCAGCTCAGAGGGCGCTTTGGCCTAGAGGTGAAGAGCAGGGACTTTGAAATCAGATGGTTCTGTGTCCAGATTCTGACTGCCCACTATTTTCTGGGAAGCCACTTATCCTCTCAAGGCTTCAGCTTCCTCAAGGGTAAAATGGGGATAATACTGTGCCCCTCTGAGGGCTGATGGGGTTGCAGGCCTGGCAGGCGGTTAGTGGGCAATACACAAGGACCCTCACTCCGGGCTCCTGGCTTGTGTGCCCCCTGACGCAGCCCTGTGGGTGGGCCCGAGAGCAAGACAGACTGAAGACACCCCGCCCGAGCCAATCTGAGATCAGAACACAAATGTGCTTGCAGGGGACACAGGGGCAGGAAAGGCCAGCACCTGCTGGGACCAGCGGCCACATGGGCCAGCCTCTCTGAACACACAGCTCCTTGGCCAGGACAGTCCTCTGTGATGACCAGCTCGTGCACACGGAGGGCTGCCGTGTCAGAGCTCTTTATGTTTGTTCATTTAGCCAACTTCTAAGTCACCGGAGAAACAACTCCTCATGATGCAGAGTGTGTGACGGCTTCTGTGTCACTGCCCCACACACGGCTTCTCCTGCATTTCACGATAGTCTTGTGAGAAACAGAACTGAAATCACCATCACCACTTTCTGACAAAGAAACTGAAGCCCAGATAATTGAAGGGACAGCTAGTGCCTTTCCCAGGCGTTTTTAATCAGATAAGTGATGGATTTGGACCAGAAGTTTCTGACTCTCGGCCCAGGGCTCCCTGTTGACATGCACTGCAGACAGGGCATGCCCCCAGCAGCACCGGGCATGTCCCCAGGCATGTGGGGGTGCCTACTAAACACTCGTTCACTCCTGGACTGAATGGGCCAATTATCCAAGGATGCAGGGTGGCCCTTGTTCCCACAGGCGTGTTAGGCTTCCGCCTGAGGAGCCAGGAGACGGGGACCTTGGTTCTAGGATGGGCTCCATCTCTGGCTCCTGTGCAGCTTCAGGCCAGTCTCACCTCTGAATCTCAGGTTCCTCATCTACAAAATAGGAACAGTGGCTCGAAAAGGATAAAGGTATGATTTCATAATGACACAGAACAGGTCGTCAATCCTATACACCTAATAATGGAACTTTAAAATGCCTGAAGCAAAAACAGATAGAATTTCAGGCATAAATTCACAATTGTGGTAGATTTCAATGCCCCCGTCATAATAGTTGAGAGGATAAATAGACCAAAAATCAGTAGAGACATGGAGCACTTGAACAACACTATCAAATGACATTTCTAAAACATTCTACACAACACTACAGAATATACATTCTTTCTAGTGAGCATGGAACATTCTGGGACATGAAACAAGTCCCAGTACATTTAATAGAACTCCAGCCCCACCAAGTATGTTCTCCGACCACAACAAGATTAAATTCAAGACCAACAGCAGAAAGTTATCTGGGAAACCCTCATGCATTTGGAAACTAAGTAGCACACGTCTAAATAACCAATGAGTCAAAGAGGAGTGTTTTGAACTGAAAGAAAATGAAGATACAATGTATCAAAATATGTGAGTGCAGCTAAAGCTTTCCTTTAGAGGAAAGTTCATAGCACTAAAAACTTACGTTAGAAAGAATAAAACCCTTCAAATCAATGAGCTCAGCTTTCATCGTAAGAAAGCAGGAAAAAAGACAAGCATATCAAATTGAAAGTATGCGGTAGAAAAGAATAAAGATGAGAGATGAAATCAATGAAATGGAAAAGAGAAAACAATAGAGAAAATCAAAATCAGAAACTGAAGAGTGACGTCAGCATCATGGCGGAGTGAACTTTCCAGGTAATCTCTCCCCTCCAATATACAATGAAGAAACATCCATACTCCAACAGAGGACATCCAAACACAATACAAATAACATCGGAGAGACACACAAAGTCATGTGGTGGACGGCAGAGAGGCTGCAGCCCCTCGGAGGAGGAGGGGGAACAGGGTAAGACAAAATTTCACTCCCTCCCCTAAAGATTGAGTACCAGGATGACGGGAGGCCTCCGAGAGGGAAGGAACAGGGGAGTGGACATTCGTTTGTGGGGACATCAAGGATCCCTGGTGGGCCCTTGTAGCCTAGAGGGAAGCCCTCTATTGGGGGGAAAGCTTTCGTGGGGGGTGACTTTATCAAGCCAACACTCCAGGAGAGCAGATAGCAAGAGCAGAGGGAGAAAACCCCGAGGTCACGCAGGAGAAAGCACTCCTCCCCCACCCACTCAGTTTGCTCCAGTGCCTGGGATCTCATCAAAGGCAGAAGGCTCAGAATACGTGGCTGTTGACCCCCACCCAGTGGCGACAGGCGGTAATCACGACCAGAAAACACCAGGATGCGAAAAAAACAGAGCCACTCCCTCTAGCAATATCAAACATTATATTAGATCTCCAGACCAGAGAGAAAATGACAAGTACCCAGAAATCAGACATAGAAATATGTAAAATCAGAAGCTGGCTTTGAATGTGGCAAACGTTTCTCAGATATGACATCAAAAACTTAATCCTTAAAAGAAAAAAATGATCCAGAGGCTCAGGATGGCCGAAGTAGCCCAGGGCCTTGGAACTCATGCTGCAGCATCAGAGAAAGCTGCTGTTTTTCAAGGCTTCGAGCACAGAGTGTAAGGTTGCAGGAGCTCAAGGGTGGGCCTGGCCAGCTGAGGTCCACCAGCCTCTGTGTCCTGGTGCAGACAGGGCATTCAGTCACATGTGGCCCCAGTTGTGGCATCAGTTGCTGCCCTCTCTCCCCAGCTGACTGGTGTTCACAGCCCAGGCTGGCCTGGACGTGGCTCATTCCCCACACAGCCCTCGGCCCTGACAGCATGGACAGGAGAGGCTGAGCGAGCACAGATTTCACAGGCCATCTAGGAGGAGGTACCTGGGACCCACATCCTTTATATTCTCAATGATTCAGTAGTCCTCCATTTCAAATTTGTGCTTTTATCAAAGAAATCACGTGTAAGGGTAAGGATCAGCATTCGTGGTTTGTACAGAGGCAGCAGCACACACGCCCGTCCACACTCACTGTCTCGAAGGGCCACAGGCAGAGGGCGCATTAAGATGTGACCCAGTACATTGTCACTGAGCCGCTGGCCTCTGGAAGCACACCACGCTCCCACCAGTCAGGCCCCGGCTTGCTGTGCTCGCAGGAGATGGGTCTGAACCTGTTCCACACACACCGTCACGTCTCAGGGACAAATCCCCATTCACCCTTTTTTCCCTGGAAGATTTCTGTCTGACCCGTTGCCACAGCCCTGCCGTTGCTGGGAGCCACTGAGTCTGCTCCTCTCTCAACCCATCTGCGTTTCTCTCATTTGAACTACATGCAGCTTTGGTTGGAGACATGACAGGGCTGCACCTGGGACAGCAGAGGAGAGGAGTGTGCTCCCGCTGGGCAGACCCCACTTTGCTTCCCGTGGTTCCTCCAGACACAGCTCCACGTGCTCCCCTCTGCAGCACCCCCTCCAGCACCTGGGAGCCCAGGCTCAAGGAGGTGGGCTCTCGTTCCTGGGTGGGTTCCCAGGGGGGTCCAGGTCCAGGAAATAAGCAGCTGCATGGAGCCTGGAGGCAGATGGGGCCCTGCAGCCCCATGTGGCCAGAGTCAGGGTGATGGTGGGGGCCTGGGAAGGAGAAGAGACCCCGTGGTCAAGAGGGAAGGATGACATGTTGTCCACCTGTGTGGACTCATGACAGGCCCCTGAGAAACAGAAATAGCAAGCAATAGGATCCATTGGAGTCTATGAGGAAGCCATTTGGTGTAAACCTAATTCAGCCTGATTTTGTTTTTCCAAAAGGGCCTGACGTGGCCTGGCCGTTGAACACGCATTGTATATCTGCTTTAAACATTTACTATGGCGAGAACAAAGGCTCTTAAGATAAAGGTGTAACTTCCCCCACATTGGCATTTCCTTAAAGATAAGCATCTTTCCTTAGGCTAGGAACTGATTGCTGTGCTCACCTGTGACCACCCAGCTCAAGACAACAGACCTGCCACCCTGCTGTGTCCACCAAGACAGCAGACCTACCTGCTGTGTCCATGGATCACTGTGCCCACAGAGCAATCTCATGACTATTGTAAAAGGATATTTCAATCCTGTGTGAAGCATCCTCTTTGGGGGGATATAACCACTCTGTGCACCCCACTTCTTTGGTGCCCTTTCTTCCTTGGGGAAGAAAGGCCCTGGGCCATGGTCCTCATATTTTAGCTCAGAATAAACTCACCCAGATTTTCATTTATAGATTGGTTATGGATTCTTTTCTTTTTTTTTTTTTAAAGATTTTATTTTTTCCTTTTTCTCCCCAAAGGCCCCAGGTACATAGTTGTATATTCTTCGTTGTGGGTCCTTCTAGTTGTGGCATGTGGGATGCCACCTCAGTGTGGTTTTGATGAGCAGTGCCATGTCCACGCCCAGGATTTGAACCAACGAAACACTGGGCCACCTGCAGCGGAGTGCATGAACTTAACCACTCGGCCACGGGGCCAGCCCCTGGTTATGGATTATTTTCATCGACACCCCAGACAGGACAAGGACTCCTGGAGGTACCAGAGCAGGGGATATAGTAACACTGATGCCCAGATGCACGCACTGACACAGCCACACACACCCACGTGTGCACTACATGCATGCACACATAGACACACACGTTGTACCCATGCATACAACCACCAGACACACACATGCACATCCCACTGTATAAACACATGTACAAACATACTTAAATTTACTCAGAGACACATATATATGGACATGCCATACACACACACACACATGCATGCACCTACACAGACACACCAGTACACATATCCATGCCTCACAAACACATATGCACATGTGTGTACATGTGCACCCATACATACTTATACGCTTGTACATGACACACATATGTACACACACACACACACACAGGTCAGCAGACTCAGGTACTTAGGTGCACCCCAGGGCAGAATGCCCCACATTGACTAGAACTCCTGTCTCCACATAGCTGCTGCCCATCCAGCCATCAGACACCACCCTCCTTAATCGCTTTTCTCAGCAGCGATGCAAACCTGCTGTGCATAGGAAGAAATAGCCGAGTGCCCTTAAAGAGCTGAGGGGCACCCATCACCCTGAGGCCAAGGGCTGGTTCACCCTCATTCACAGTTGTGTTTACATCCTGATCTCATTCTGGGCACCAACATCTGTATAACTCTCAGGTGGGGATTGTGCAATCTGCCCCAGGGAACACAGCCATCTCCTCCCCATCAGCCACCCCCCAACCCCAGCCTGGGACCCGCCAGATCAGCAGTCTGATTAGAAGATGGAAGAACACTGCAGTGATGGAGGACGTAACTCATTTAAATGGAACAAAGTGTGACAGGGTGTTGCTGGAACCCGGGTCTATACCTGTAGGAGCTTATTTGACACAAATTGAGATTTCAAGGTTTACAGATATTGCAAATGAAAACTCCCCGTAGGGTGTCAATAAAAGTTCACTGGTTCCTTTTATTTGGTTTAAATTAATCACAAGATAGGAAAAAAATAGGTTCTATTTTTTGAGGGCTTTTTAAATAAAATCAGTCTAAGAAGCACACGTTTCTTCCAGGGATATAATTAAATTTCCAAATTGCAGTTTCCGGCTCCCCCTCTGCAGCCTATGTGAAAGGAATCTGCTGATGTTCAGGCACCAGGAAAAGCTCTCTCACTTCTTAGCCCTTCAAGTCCACAACAGCGGAGCTGGAGCAGCCCCTCGGGAGCCCCCGGGGACAGAGCAGGAAGCGTGACCCAGGAGCCCAGCACTGTGGCTCCCCACCACCAGACTGTCCCCTCCTCTTCTCTCTCTGCTCCTTGCTCTTTCTTCTTCCTGGTGAACTGTAAAAATATCTTGTCATTAGCCAGACCTGGATGCCTACCACTCACGGCAGGTGGTTGTCAGTCAGCTGTTGCTGCATAACAAACATCCCAAACTCAGCAGCTTGGAATGGTAAACAGTGTAATGCCCACAGGCTTATGGATCAGCTGGGTGTTCTGGTCTCGGCTGGGGAGCCCTCAGGTGTCTGAGGTCAGCTGTGAGTTGGGACGCACAGCTCTGCTGCCCTTAGCTGGGCTGTCTCCTGTGTTTGGGCATCGGCTGGCTGCAGGCTGGTGGAGCTTGGCCTTGACCCAGACACCTGGACTCTGGTCTATTTGCTTTTCGTCCTCCGGCGGGCCAGCCCAGCTCGTCCGAGGGCGGCGTCCGAGGGAGCAGAAATGCACAAGGTCTCTGAGGCCTGGCCTCGGCACTGGGGCCTCGTCACCCGCTACAATCTGTCAGCCAAAGCAGGTCACAAGTCTGGCCCTGACGAGAGAGGGGAAGTGGATTCCATCGCCTTTGGCACAGCTGTGAAGTGAGGGTGCAGAGATCCTGGATCCTGGGGGGCAGTCCTTGGGTCATCAGTGTGATCAGTTCCCCATGGGGCATAGCTGCGGGAAACCCAAAGATCCATTCCCTGACCTGCAAAACCAGAGCGGCCATCGCTGCCCCTTCTCCCTGTCCTCACACCTCTTGTCCCCCAGACCATGTGTCTGACTCGAGCCACTGGAGGACGGAGGTCCATTGGCCCAGCGCTCCATCCCTGAGGCCGGCTCGCACCTGGCACCTGCAACAACACAAAACAGCTGGTTGAGCCTGCTCCACGCCCTAGGAAAGCTGGCTGTTCAAAGGTGTTTCAAGGCAAGACTTGTGAACAGAGAAACAGCCTGCTGGACAGCAAACACGGAGTCCCTCCCGTCTGTCTTTATAAATATTCCTTCTCTCAAAGCGAAGGCCTTGGCATTTAACAAACTGACCTCCTGACCCCTCTCCCCAGGGAAGACGTGCAGTGTTCAATGTGGGTCTTAGATCCGTCCTCCGGGATACCCTTTAAAGCCCCCGACAGCAAAGTTTAAAGAGTCTCAATATTGTAGAGAATAAGGAATTCCCTCTTTCTGGTGGTAATCAGTAACCCCCACTTACAGTTAATTTCAGACTCACGCCCTCAGCCGGCCTTGGCTCTCCTGTCATCGGCAGTTCAGCGGACGGCCTCCGTGTCACACCTCCTAACAAACAGTCAGCCCAGACGTGTTTCCTGTAAGCAGCCACTTGGAGGAATTTGTGCTAAATTAACCCACGATATTCATTTCAGCTTCACATTTGAGGGCTGTATATTAAATGTCAATAAACATTACTTTGTGTTTAACACTGTGGGCTTGAAAACAAAAGCATTTCAATGAGAAACAGCACATCAAGAGGGGAATATCCACCAGCTTGCGGTTTGGTATTTCCCAGGAAAGAGGCATAAACGTGCTTATGGTTTTTCCTGTTTGAAGAATAGAACTACTTTAAGAAGCCGATTGGATAAATTATGGGGAGAACCTTGCGCATGGCGACGAGAGCATGTCAAGGCCCCCACTGGCCACCACACTAACTTCTAGGAGAACCAGGGACAATTGATGATTCCACAAGGCCCCAGTCAGGGGGCGTTTCCGCCTCTGGCTCTGGGGGGAGTGAATATCCTAGGGAATCAGCCTGAGGTAGCCTTGCTGCCAGGACCCCTCTGACCGGAGCCCTGGGTGGGATGACAGGCCTTGGCTTGGCCCAGGAGGTGTGGGAGAGGGGACAGGGCCCCGGGCACCACTCTCCTCCTTCGGCGGAATCACAGTGTCCAGCACAGAGCCTGGCAAGCCCCTCGTCCAGGGCCCTCGGAGCAGGTGGGAAGCAGGCAGCGCACGCTGAGAAGAGAGGTGGCCATGCGGCACTGCGGGGACGTTCCGTCTGGAGGATTCCAGAGCAGGGGCTGCCGTGTGGTGGGAGGTGAGCATAGCAGAGAGAGAGACAGATGACCCTCATCAGGCACAAAGGTCCGGTTCTGCAAGATGGAAAACGTCCTGGAGATGATGGAGGTGCCGGCTGCACAGCAGGGCGAGTGTACTTAACGCACCGAGCTGTACGCCTGAAAAGAGATGAAATGGTAAATTTTATGCTACGTATATTTTACCGCAATAAAAAAAATAAATAAATAAAGACTTAAAAAGCCCAATCTCTGTGGATGATGCATGCCCAACTGATTTTTTTTAATCTCTTCTGGTGGTCACCCACTCAGAGGAAGACTGGTCAAGAGAACACGGACAGATCAGTGTCAGGAATAAGGCCCACCGGAAGCATGGAGGGCGGCAGCGAGAGCACGTGAAAGTTTATGCCATCTGAGGGAGGTGGCACGGGGGCGGCGCACTGCCCGGCAGTTCCCACCGGGAGGTGGAGTCTGCTCTGCTGCCTCGGGTCCCAGCAGCCCTGGCCACTTGCTTGGACCCATAGAACGTGCTGGAAGTGACACAGAAAGTTCGACGGGGTGGCCCAGTGGCCAGTGACGGAGGACGATTTGCCAGGACAGCTGGCATCTGTGCTCCGGACCAGGAAACCAAACAGCTCCGAACAGGCAGGCGCCAGCGTCCCCGACAGAGAAACGGCTCCTGAAACTCGAAAGGTGTCCCCCCAGGAAAATGCAGATCGGTGTATTTCCTTCCAGCATCTTCTCTTTGCATCCACACATTTACGTTTTTCTATATAATTGGGATCACTGTATGTGTGTGTGTGTGTGTGTGTGTGTGTGTGTGTGTGTAGCTTTGACCATGGGTTTTCCACTTACACTGTATGGTGATCATTTATGTCCCCACATCAATAAAACCCCCGCCAACATACACATTTAATTTGGTAGAAAGTGCCATCTTACGGATGTTCCGCAATTTATCCAGAGACGGCTCTTAATGTGTCCCCCTCTTTGGGGCGTCTATTTTGCTTTTGGATTTCATTGTTGTGACCCTCACATTTCTGGTGGAATGCACATCTCTGCACTCACGCTTATGGCCTCACTGACCGGGGCTGGATGGACGGCCAGCAGAGTATCCTTCCTTCTGTCCTGAGTCCAGGAGAACATGCATTTCAGTCTCCTGAGACACGCGGCCAAATTCAGACCTACACGCACTGGGTGGGACAGTGTCTGCTTCACACAGGGCTAAACAGCCCTGGACTTCATTTAAACGATGCTGTCAGAAGGGCAAATGTTTCCATTTTGTTTGATGCTGCTCAAGCCAAACTCCCCAACAGAGAAAGCTACTCAGAGTGGGAAGAGTGGATTGTGGCAGTGAGCCCCCCATCCCTAGGAGCATTCAACTGAGCTAGGAAGGAAGTAGAGACCTGTGCTGTAGAGAGGTAAATGCTTCTGCTTCTGACAGCCCATCACTGTGTGCCTTACAGAGCATCTTAACCACTCTTGGCCTCAATTTCCCCATTTGTAAGGAGAAACTGGAAACAACCCAGATGCCCTTCAACCCAGGAGTAGCTAAACAAACTGTGTTCCACTCATACCATGGAAGATATCTCAGCCATAACAAGGAACAAACTACTGATGTCCACAGCAACCTGAGTGAATCTCCTGAGAATTATGCTGAGCAGAAAAAGCCAGTCCCAAAGGCTACACGCTGGATGGGTCCACACACATGACACTCTTGAAACGACAAAGTATAGAAGTGGAGGGCAGATGGGTGGTTGCGGGGGTTGAGGCCAGGATGGGGGTGGGACAGAGACAGATGTGGCTGTAAGAGGACAATGGGAGGGACCTGTAGGGAGGGATGCTGTGCATCTGGACCGTGCCCACATCAGCATCCCTGTGCGACCTATTCTAGTTCTGCAAGATGCTGCACTGGGGGAACTGGGGACAGGGTGCTTAGATCTCTCTGTATTTTTTCCTACAATTGTAGGTGTGAATTATCTCAAAATAAAGGTAAATTTCTGAAATCTGCCTAAACTCAGCACTCTGCTGAGCCTAGACATTGATGAAAAACTAACTCTCTTTGTCAGAGTGATTATGCATTGTGCTCGAAGTTTGAGATTTAATCTTTATATTTATGGCTGAGGGGATTTTCCAGCTATGAAAAGTCCAACTGTGGGAATAAATGTCAAAACGTAAAAAAAAGGGAAAGTCAACAACAAAGTGTTAGGCTTCACAATTTAAAATTTTAAAAAGAAAAGAAAAGAAAACATTAGCCAGTGCCAGTTGAGGACCAGGCTCCCAGGCTCAGCCCCGGGCCGAGCACGCGTCCGCTCACTGACTCCTTGGAAGCCGGGCTTGGTCCTGGCTCACAGCGGGGTAGCCGAGTCACAGAGGTGACGTGAGCCGCCCAGGTCACACTGCCGGCAAGTGGCAGAGCCACAACCCAGACATGAGTCCCGTCCCTGTGACTTCATGGAGGTGCCACCGTCCGGGGACGTCCAGGGTGCTCCTGTCACCCTTTCCTGAAATGCTTCATTCCTTGAGCTGATGCTCCCCTCTCTGGGCTCCCAAGAACTGTGTGCAGCCTGCGATGCCCCAGCTTTCTCTCCTTGCCCGGGGACCACTCAGGGTGTCTGCAGCACAAACAAGCACAAAGGACCCAGCACCAGCTCCTGAGAGCCACCCACAGCCCAGCCAGGTGGTCAGCACCCTCCCTGCTCGCCCCACACCCAAGTCCTGATTCTCGGCCGCTCTGTGGGCCCCGGGGCTGCCTTGGGAGGGGGCTCGAGGAGCCTGACGCCCGTTACTCGACATAGAGATACTGACAGCTTCTCAACCCCTCTCTCGGGTCGCCCACCCCTCGGGGCGGTGGTCAGAAATCCGGCCGTACCCTTTTTGGTGCTTTGGAGATTCCACCATACACACCTCTGCCTGCGGGTGCACAGGAACCCTCCCCCTGACCACAGCGAACCCTGGCCAGGCTGCTTCCCAGCTCTCTCAAGCCGTTTTGGACAAGCTTGAGGGGCCTGCCTGCTCTCCGCAGAGAGCTCGCTTACTGAGTAATAAAGTCTCCACACCCTCCTGGTGTGCATGTGGCATCATCAGTCTTCACATCCCGACCAAACACAAGCAGGGGTCTCTCCTGCCTCGGCCAGATGGCAGCCCCCGGGAGACACAACTCAGGCTGGGCAAGGGCACCCAAGTGTCCAGAAACATCTACGAGGGGGCACAGCTGCCCCCGGGCCTCCACTGTGTGGTCTCAGGGACTAACCAGGAATAACATTTCACGTCAGAACCTGAGTCTGAGGGCCCCGTGTGACCCCAGGGGACAGGGCTCTGGTGGGGGAAAGACAGACATTTTGAAATTGGGTGTGATAGCACTCTCCAGCGTACAGCCTTCCTGGAGCTCTGTGATCCTGCCCCATCTCAGCTGCTCCTCCGGCATCCCTATGAGTCAGGCACGGCCCGTGTCTGATGAGGAAACTAGCGACGTGAGGCTGCTGGTTAGAAGGAGCTTAAACCAAAAGGAAGGTTTGTTGTCTAGGTCTGGCTTTCCGTTTACTTGCTTGTATCTCTGGCAGAAATGTCATGAGGAAACTGAAAATGGAGAAGCAGGGACTGGCCAAGGTTACTCGTGTCTGAAACCAAGGTTAAGACAAAGAGGAAGTTCAAAGGTGGATCTAGCTAGCTTCAGGCATGGCTGGATCCAGGAGGTCATGCTATATGATCAGATCTCTGTCTCTCCCTCCTTCTCTCTCCACCTATTTCTTCGTCTCTCTCTTTGTCTCTGTCTCCACTCTCTCTCACACATAGATCTCTGCCTACCATCACCCCTCCACCACCACCATCACCACCACCATGGACCTGCTTCACTTTGAGTCAGGCCTGGTCACTGCCAGCTCCAGGTCTGTGTCCCACTGACCCACAACCCCTCCCCTACAGCATGTTTTATGCAAATGCTCTAATTGGCCTTGTTCGGGCTGTGAGCCCATTCCTCAGATAGTCATCGTGGACAGAAGATGAGACACCATCACTGGCCAATCCTGAACCAAGTGGTGGCCCCAAAAGCCAGGCGTGAGCAGTTCTGCAGTGGGGAGATGGGGCAGGCGGCGTCCTGGTGGAAGAAGCAGACTTTAAGTCAAAGACGGAATAAGAGACGCCCAGGTCTCTGGTGGCCTGGCTGATGCACGGGAGGACAGGAGGTGGGGAACACAAGCTCAGAACCTCTCTCCACAAGCAGGAGCAGCCCGGCCCAGGTGGGCAGACCGTGAGACGCACCTGCCTCCCTGCAGCCTCAAGCCCGCACAGCTGGAGGGGCAGACGGGGTGGAGGCCAGGGGCTCAGACACCTGCTGGACCACCTGCCTTCCGCCCCTGGCTGTCCCTGGGCCACTGCGGGGATGGGCCCTCAGCCCTTGGGTGCCTCCCTGTCCTCCAGGGTTTCGTGAGGACGGAAGGAGTTAGGACTGAGGAGTCCAGCTCCAGGAAAAAGGCTGCAGCCTTCCTACCACAGGCAACCCCACAGCTTTGCCCAGCAGCCCCCAGGGAAGCTGCCCTCTCCTCCCAGGCTGGGCGCCCGGCCAGGGCCCTGCCGTTTTCCGGAGGGAGTTGCTCCCCAGACTCAGGCCCCTGGCCGGCCACGTTCACACGTGCTTTGCTCTCCTGGCCCAGGGCCAACATTCACGGGCCTCTGTGGGGGCTGCGTCACTTGTCTCCATCAAACTCAGTCACTGTGAGAGTCACTCGCCCGCCCCAGCCCCCGGATCCCCAAAGAGGCAGGAGCCTTTTGTTCCGGGCTCCTCGGCAATGGGATGATTCCTAGTGTCCACACTTCACCCACCAACCCTCGCCTGGACAGGACCCCCTCTCACCTGCACGGCCACAGCAAGCGGCTCCTGCAAGTCTGGTGCCCCCTGAACGCCCGACAGGCCCATGCTCGGCAGGTGCACATGGTGCTCCCATCAGACCCCAGCCCCCAGGAACCGTCAGTCCTGCGTGCCGTCCCTCGACAGGCCCCTGTTCCAAATAAACCTTGTCCCGACCTCACACCTGCCACTCGCTGAGGCTCCACCATCCTCCCGTCTCCAGGACAAGAACCACAAAGCCACTGAAGACTCTCACCCTGCCCCACGGCCACAGGACGTCAGGCCCTGCCTTCCGATTTTCCCTCCGATGTGCCCAGCCCGCCAGCCCACCCCTGCCCATCACCACCACAGCTGTGGGCCCTCGGCCTCCCCAGAGCTCCATCGTCCTCTCTGCAGCCTGGCTCACCTGTCTAACAGCTGGCCCGGACCCTCTCACTGCGACCCCCGGCATCCGTTTAAAGGAGAGTGAATCCTGCGGTAGAAGGAAGCAGTCTTGAAGGAGCCAGTCTTGGGTCTCCAAGGGGTGAGCGTCCTGCGAGGGCGGGAAGCTGGGAGGATTTATGGTTGGTCTTTGGATATCCAGCAGGGCCTGGGGATATCCGGGCCTGCAGGCTGGGAGGGCCTCTGGGCTCCCCCACTTCCACTGAAAGGAGGTCTGTCCTCCTCGCTGGAGTTCCCCGGGTGCCGCCTCCCTGAGGATCGTCAGCCGTCTGCGTGAACTTTCAGACCCAGCAGCTCAGACGTGGGAATGTGGACTCCACTTGCCACGAGGTTCTCCCTTCTTCTAACAAACAGGGACCACCGCAGACGTTCACAGAGACCCCCGAGTAAGAGGGAGGCTTCTCACAGGAAACAGTGCAAAGAAACCCGGCCTGGATGTCCCGGTAAATGACACCACACAGAGCGGAGATCAGAGGCCACGGCCGCAGCGGAGGTTGAGGGTGTGGCTTGGCCGAGAGGTCTCTGTCACCCCGAGAACCTGCAGCACACCAGCTGCCGCAGGTCAGAGTCACCATTCTTCCCAGGAAGGAGGGCTTGGTCCGCCCCTCCTGCTCTCTTTGGCACAAAGACACAGGGGCGGCTCCCTCAAGATGACAGAATGGTGACTCCTCGGCCCCTTCCCAGGCCACTCTCTCTTCAATGCCGATTGCATCCACATGGGGACACGAAACAGTGCTCTTCAGAAGTTGTCGACTTATTTTCTATTTATGTTTGTTGGAAAATCATGTAAAATGCACTCTTATATGAGAAAGTTATTTTAAACCTTGAAAAAAAGTATAAACAAAACCTAGAGGGAGTCACGCTCTTTCTCCAGATGCCAGGTGTGTTAGTCAAGGTTCTCCCGGTAAAAAGAACCACAGGGGACATGTAGAGAGAGATAGGTAGAGAGATGGAGAGAGAGAGAGATTAAGAGGAACTGGCTCATGTGACTACAGAGGCTGAGAAGTCCCCAGACCTGCCACGTGCAGGCGGGAGCCCAGGACAGCTGGGGGTGCAAGTTCCAGGCTGAGCCAGGAGACCAGGTCCCAGCTCAAAGGCAGGCGGGCAGAGACGGGGAATTCCCCTCTTATTCAGCCTTCTGTTCTGTTCAGGCCTCCGATGGACTGGACGAGGCCCACCCACATTGCAGAAGGCATCCGCTTTACTCGGTCCACGAAGTGCTAATCTCGTCCAGAAACACCCTCACAGACACACCCAGAATGATGTTTAACCAAATACATGGCCCCCCAGAGCCCAGTCAGGCTGACACATAAAATTAACCATCACAACAGCAAACGCACAGCCCCAGGGTGGCTACAGGCTTTGAGTGTCCACCTCACCAAGCCCTGAGGGGCCTGAGTGGCTTCACCTGATTCCGTCTGCTGGACAAACCTGCCGGCCAGATCCCAAAGAGATTGAGGGCAGGGCACGCTGTCTTTAAGTGTGACGTGCTGAGAGCAGATGCTGCTCCCAGGAAGGTCAGCGTGAGCAGATCCTGCCCCCAGTACTCCAAGGCCCCAGGCTGAGAGGGTAGTGAGACACCGACTCCATTGTCACTCCTTCTGCACATCTAGGAACTCCTTCCTTTGGACCAGCAGTTTTCAGAGTGTATCCCACTGACCCCCGAGACCCAGGGGTCAAACCGTCTCCATAATATCAGGATGCTTCACCAAGCTGACACTCCAGTGGAGGACGTAAAGGCCGCACTGGGAAAGCCGCGGGTGCCAGAACACGAGTGGAGACGCGGCCCCAGCTCTCCTGGGCTCACTGGGATCTTCACCACCACCAGCTCGAGGCTGGAAATAATTCCAATTTCACCTAAGTTCCTGGTGAGGAATAAAAACGATCACTCTCCACCCTTGAGTATGCATCCCGTCCACACTCCACATGGTGAATGGGAGGCACAGGTCAAGCCCTGCTGTTGGAGACGACGGCTTCTCAGGAAAAGCTCATGTGACTGAGTTGCCTGCTGAACCAGCCGCTTCTGTCCTGGAACATCATGGAACCTGAAACGCGACACACACTCAAACGCCGACGGTTCAGACTTGGGTGTTTGGCTCACACTCTCTCAAAAAGGATACAGTGAGCCTGTCACTCAAGGTAAATTACTGACACATTTGTTGCCAGGGAAGAAATGTGAGCTTTCAACCAAAAGTTAGAATTTTGGAAAGTTCGCATCCACCACTGTGAGGTTGACAGGTTCTTGATATTTAAAGACTTTTCTAATGAAATAAATGGACATAAACAAATGTGACTTTTCCGTACTGTTTAATGAAATGTGTCAACATTTGGAAGATCTGCTTAACTCAGTGGGCCAATGTTTTCCAAACAACCAGCCCTACGTGCTCCAAATCACACCCAATGTGCAAGATACACAGTGGGTCTGAATGTAGCACTGAATGTAACAATGTGGCACAGATACAGTTTCAGCTTCTGCAACTAACCTGTGAGAAACCCCTCACCCTGACGTCATGCCTTCCAAGAGTATCCACAACTATCCAAAAGGCTATTTCGGCGTCTGATGTTTTCCTGCTACACGCGCTGAGTGAGGCCAGGGGTTCTTCATAAACAAAACAACGTATCATGACAGACTGAGAAGAGAGGCAGATATAAGACTCCAGTTGCAAAAAAGAGATTTGCAAAAATGTAAAATAATACCACTCTTCTCACTCAATTATTTGTTTGGGAAAATATAGTTCTTTTCATAAAAATATGTTACTTATGTTAAAATGTAATGGGTTTACAATTGTTTTGAAGTGAATTAATAGCTATTTTTTAAACAGTTTTAATTTCTAATACAGTAAATATCGTAGACATAGCCATGTCAACAAAAGTTCTTGGGGTCCTCCGTAACTTTTAAGAGTGTTAAAGGGCCTCAAGTCTAAAAGACCAAGGAAAACTGCTGCTGCTGCAGTGCAGACGGGAGGCCGGGCACCACCTCCTCCGACGGCCGGGGCTGGGACCCAACAGAAATTTCTCTGCTGCAGGAAACAAATAACCTCTATCACTGACTGTCAGTGTGGTGTCATTTTTATCAGAGAAATGGCCATAAAAGCCAAAACAAAGCCTTCTTTTCACCCCTCGCGGCTTCACCTGCCTGCGTGTGGGCTGGGAGGGCTCCGGTGCTTGGAGCCATTTGCCAGAGAGAAGGTTCCAGAAGGGCGTAAACGCACAGCTGTCCTCACCTCTCCCTTTTCTCCGTCACCTTCCCAAGCGGGCAGCCCAGATCCAGTGCACGTGAACAAGCGTGCCGGGTAGCGCGGCCCTGGGTGTTTTCCAACCTGGTCTTCGCGTTGCACAGTTCATTATGATTTTAGAAGATAGAAGCTGAATATCAGCATCGGCCGTGAGCACCTGTCACTTTACTGCTTTAGCGGCCAAGAGGCTGGCGCAGCGAGAGAGACAGGCCCTGCGGCTGGGGAATGAGACCACCCTCCAGGAAAGCTCTGTGATACAAAGCGGGTTTTGGATTTTAGCAGTCTAGACATCAATTCAGCAGGAAGAGGAAGGGTGCTCCAAGGACAGGGTGGTCCAGAAGCTTCCAGAAAAGGCAGACTGGGCTGGGCGCAGTCCAGGCAGGAATTGCACCTGCAAGGGTGTCCAGGGCAGGGTGGGGTCCTGGAGGAGCGGGCACTCGAGCGAGGCCGTCAGGAGGCCTAGACAGCAGGGTTTACGCCTGGGCTGGTGCAGAGGCCCCTTGCTGGGCATGGCCGGAGCGGAGCTGTGAGGCCGAATTTGTTCTGAAGTTTGCTGGGCATTAGGCACGTGTTCAGTCCACCAGATTTTCCGCTGATTCTGTGGAATTTCAAGGTAGAGACTCCCAATCGTGCTTTCTGCAAATAATGCCGGTGTGGCCTCTTGCACCTGTGTTTCTGAGAGTGTGAGAGTTAAGGGTGGGGTCTCGAGGCCAGACTGCCTCCGTGCAAAGAAACCCCGTGGACTCGGTTCGCCAGACTCTGCTGAAGATGAAATGAAAAATTATGTAAGCAGTCGCTCCATCGTCTGGCTCGGGTATGTGCTCAGGAAGTCCTCCCCAGCAGGTTCCCCGTCCTCCTCCTGACCTCAGAGGGGTCCTTCTAAGGGGTGACGTTTGCTGTCAGGGCTGGCATGCACCTCCCTCCAAGTAAAGAAACGTCCTCTGTGCTCATCAAATTGTCATCAGGGATGGGAGTTCAAATTTCGTTGAATGACTTATGAAGCTCCGTTTCTGTAATTTTGCTTAATATGTTATATAAATGTTATCAATTGGTCTGCTAGTATTAAACATTATAATACCCTGCTAGATTCAGTTTATTAATGTTTCATTTAGGACTTACCTTTATATTTTCAAGGACTTTGGGCTACTTTTTTTTCTTTTTTGTGCAATTTATTTTCTGATCTGTGTATGGGGGTTACATAGTCTTATAAAATGAGTTAGGTTGCAGGGCTGGCCCAGTGGCATAGTGGTTAGGTTCACATGCTCTGCCGGCAGCCCAGGGTTCATGGGTTTGGATCCTGGGCACGGACCTACACACTGCTCGTCAAGCCCTGCTGTGGCGGCTTTCCATATTTCTCTTCTACAGCATCAATGCCCGGAGCCTCTGCTGGGACCCTCCTCCTGGGACTCCTGAGCAGTGCCTCCCCCCACCACCACCTAACGCCCCCTCTCTGGGCATGCTGCAAGGTGTGGTGGGGGGCGGGGATGAGCGTGTCTCCCACCTCCGTTCTCTGTGTGGGTGACTGTTTGTTTGCTGTTTGGGGCTGTGGCAGGGGCTTGTGCAGACAGATTCTAACACGGGTTGTCACCATCATTCTCCGTGATGTTCTTCGTGAATCGTACTTTAAAAAAACAAAGATGCTTTTGTCCCATTCAATGTGCTTTGTCTTGAATTTCTCTGTTTGATGTTAATATTTGTATCTTTGCTCTATTTTCTCTTGTACATTTTACTTTTCATGTTTCACTTCTTTCAAGGTCTCTCATGCTGGCAGTGTGGCCGGGTCATTCCTTCCCGCAACCTGAGCATGGAGCCCTGCGGCCCCCATCTCCGCGTGGCCGACATCGCTTCTCCTTATGTTTGCTCGATGCAGCTTCCTCTGCTTTGTTTTTCCCTTTGAAAGTCACATATCCAACTTATAGGGCTTACTCTAATTTTTAAAAATAGGTTGCCTAGGTTTTTAAGATACTACGTGCTCATTATAAAAATTAAGGCAGCCAGAAATAAAAAGAATTAAAATTTAAAGTGTTACCACGCAAAAATCACTATTTGCTAACACCTGGTGACCAGCACTCCAGACGTGTCTCTAAGCCTGTCACCAAAAGAATGAATGGGAAAATGGATAGAACTAACTTTACCAAAGTAGCATCTTACAGCATATGTCAATTTCCATTAAGAGTTTTACATTTTACTTGAAATTAACAGAATTTTTAAGCGAAAACAAAGAAATTGCTGAAATTTGTTATTCCTTCACCAAAGTTCCTAAAAAGAATACCACTAAACAAGGGTGGGAGAGTAGAAATTGCAAAAATATATTAAAAGTTTGGAGCTCTTTTAAATTACATGTTTTGAAGTCTAAACAGTTACATGTTGACTCATTGATGCTGAATTTGGGGACTCCTGTACCGACTCCTCTAAACAACAAGCCACGGGGACACTGGCCGAGGGGGTTTTGCATCTGAAGACTGATCCAGCCGCACTGTCACCATCAGGGACATACAAGGAGTCCAATAAATTAAAGGCATCTTCTTCTCCGAGGACTGGCCGTCATGCCGCCTCCACGGCTGAGGTGGCCGAGGAAGCGCAGAAGGAAAGGCCACAGAGAGACCAGCATCTGGAGCCAGGTAGTGAGAGCCAGGGCAGAAGTCATCCAGGAGCCAGGAGAGCACAGATGGGGCCACCCAACCCTGTCCAGGGTGAGCACTAGGGGGACACCCTGCAGTGTCCCCACCGCCCAGGACCAGAGCTAAAGAAAGACCCCCAAGGCAGCTCCTTCCCCCGGCCCCTCCACCCACCTCACACTCGCACATCTGCATAACCTCCCTCCCTCCCCCCAGCAACCTGCAGCAGCCCCCAGGCTGGGTCAGCGCATTTCATGGCCTGGAGCTGCTCCTGGTGTCTCAGCATCAGGAGCTCCCACTTGCCCCAGTTACTGTTACTGCCAAGTGGATTGAACAATAAGGGGAGTTTAAAGATGTTCCTGGGGCCCCTCAGCCCTAGAGACCCCCAGAAGATGTTGGCTCCAGCTGGAGCAAAGATGACAGGGCAGGGCAAGCAGACAGGCCAGAGGGACTCTATGCCCTGCCGTGTGGTGCCAAGGGAGCAGAGGGAGGCAGAGTCCAGAGAGGGGCCCCTCGGTGTGTACACACAGCATTGTTTGGGGAGCTCTGTGAGCCCCGCTGTCTACACCATGCACCTCAGGCCCATCTGCAGTGGGTGTAGGGTGCTCACCGCCACAGCAGGGATGCCACGGAGCCTCCAGGAAAGGCCCGGCTGCTGCTTGCATGGATGGGAGTCCCAGCTCTGAAGTAGAAGCAGCCCCACAGAAGGAAGGTATGCCCCGGGAGGGGCTCTCAAAGCTCCCCAAACAATGCTGTGGTTTCCGTGACGTTGCCCGTAATTATTCCATTTCAATCTCGAGTCCCACAGTTGGAGGAGAGGAACGCGTTATTGTCCTTATTTATCGGTGAGCAAACTGAGACCGAGGAGGAGTCCATCGCCTGCCCAGACAGCCCCTCGCCTTCCTGCACTGCTTACTGACTCCCTTCTTCTCACCCTGTCTGTTCTGCTGCCCCTCCCGAGGGATGATTCTCAGGAACTCAACTCTGGGCATCAGGGAGGTATCTGCTCGTTTGTAAGGTATCTGAAGCTGTGTTCACAACCGAAAGACCCAACCTCGTTGTGGAGAAAGGTCTCACCTCTCCTGGGGCTGCTTGTGCTGCTTCGAGGAAATAGAAGACCCGTGTTTCTCCCCGTGACAAATGTGAGCGGGTGCCATCACCCAAGGACAGAGGATCACATGGAGGGAGGAGGCCATGGCCCAGTAGGACTTTCCAGTCCAGGGAGGGCGTGGACAGGCAGGTGCTAGGGTAGAGGCATGTCCACAGCAGGCCCCTGGCTCCACCATCTGGGCTGGGGACAGCCCCTGAGTCTGGCGGTCCACCTCTGACCCCCGCTGTGGGAGCTCTACTCTCCTGCAGGACACCTGGGGGAGGGGACTCAACCCCTGCCCTCACTCAGTTGATGGTCTCATTGCAAAGACTAAGTCCCAGTGATTCGCTGAGGGAGGCCGAGCATCTGTGGAGAGGGGCCGGCCTCCCCAGAAAAGGAGGTGGCCAGCCCTGAGGGCCCTACAGGAGAGCAGTGCAGACAGGAGATCATGCATGAGCACCAGTATCCAAGCCCCGAAAGTGAGGACTCTGGATTCTCACCTGCAGTAGGGGCACTGGCCGAGGTGCTCAGCAGCCCCACTCAGGCTGCAGCTCCGGGAGCAGCACAGAGGCCCTCACTGAACTTGTTCGAAGACGGCAGGATGCTGGAGCCTTCAGCGATGGACTTGAGGCACTCAGAGCACGAGGGTGTTGACAGCAGGGAACAAGGGCCGAGATGGGGAAAAGGGGGCTTACGTGGCCCCATCACATGGACTGGGGGCCCTGTGCAGTCCAGGTTCTCAGGGGCCAGAGGGGACAGGAAGAGTTTGGGACCATCTAGGGACTAAAGGGACTCTGGGCTGTCTCCACCCATTGCCATTAAACTAGCAAGAGATCCCCAGGTTCCTGGCTTCTTTCCAGCTCCGGCAAGGCACCCACGGGCTTGAGCCAACCATGAACTCCGGCCAGGGGCAGTGTGATACTGGACAGAGCCTGACCAGAGGGGCCAGGTGTGATGGACAAGTTGAGGGTTCCAGTGTTGTTAGAGAAAGACCACAGAAGAATGAGCAGTGAGTGTCCTTGAGAAGAGATGGGGGGACAGAAGGGGGACAGGACGGTGGCCTCAGGTCTGGCAAGGGAAAGAAGGAGCAAATTGTGCTGGGCTTCTGTTCAATGAAAGAAAGCATCTTCCGGGACACAGAACTGCCCAGAAGTAGACCAGGCATCCACGCAAAAGGGTGAGCTCCCCGTCAGCTCTGTAACTTCCCCAGCTGGCAGATACATCCAAGTTAGAACACAAAGGAGTGTGGGTTTCTGCCTGCAGAGCCACGCGGACCCCCCTGGGCTCTGCGGGGTGACCTTGGGTCCCTGTCCAGGCCACTGTGTCCTCACCCCAAAGTCATGCTGACTGATCTCCGAAGCCGGTCCTGACCCCTGGGGGCTGAATTTCTGACCCCGTTGATGGGAATAGCTTGCAGCTGTGCGTCTATGTTGGCTGGCAGCTTCTGCCAAGCCCTGGTATTTATATCCCTTCCCAAATCGAAATATAAGGAAATGTGTTAGCAATTTTGACTTTATTTCATAAAACACAGGAGGAGGCCAAATGGGAGTCGGTTTCTGAATGATCACGGATTACAGATCTGAAAAACCGAGTTCACTTTCAGCTGCAAATATCATTTAGAGGAAATCTCTTGTTTTGTAAAAAGAAGCTGCGTGTTGTCAGATTTCCTCGCCTCAAATTCCGGAGGGATTTTAAAGCTCCCGGAGTCAGTGTTCTACCTGGGGATGGAGGGCTCACATTCCACCCAGCTGGAGACCTCCACCCCCTGCAGGGCTGGCGCAAGGCAGGGTCACCAGGTCACAGGTCCACAGGCACCACCGGGCAGCCCATCTCCCACCACAGCCCCGTGCCGGGGCAGCAGATTCTGGAGGTCCCCGGGCCCCCACAGCTGGGAAAGCAGACCCCTGGCACCAGGCCCCCCGGAAAACCAGCCCTCCACCATCAGCTTACAAGACAGCACTCCCAGCTCCCATACCCCCAAAGCTCAGCCCTCGTTCAGTCACATTTGGCATCATTTAGCGGCTAACAGGGAGACCTGCATACAGGTGGCACCTCTCCCTGTCAGTAACCCACTGGCTGCCCCCTCACCAGGAGCCCCACCCTTCCAGACCCCTCAGCTGCCTGTGCCGTGTGTCCTGTTGCGGCCTCACTGGACCCCCAATGGCCCCAGCCGCCCATGGGCTCCTGCATTTGCCAGGAATCAAGACCCTCCGTCCCCCACCTGCCTGCTTCCTGGGGGTCCCTCCTCAAACATTGTCCCCTTGAAGCCTTCCTTGGCTATCCTGGGCACACCCGGTCACCCCCAGCCCCTCGCCCTGTGTGTTTCCTGCGAGTCCGTCTCCCGATGGATGTAAGTGCGCAAGAGCAGAGGTACCCCTCCTGGTGCCTACTGCAGCCCCTCACCCAGGACAGGGGCCAGTGGAGACCCAAGGAGGGCGCCAACCTGGGTAGGCTTCCTGGAGGGGGCAATCTCAGAGGGGACCTGAGAGTATGAAGAGGACCATCACACTCTGGACTCGGGCTCCCATCAGTAAACGGGAATGGTGACTCAGTTGCCCGCCAGGGCCAGAGGCCTATGGTCACATGACTGGACCATCCTCCCCAGCAGACAGAAGACACCCTGAGGCTCAGGCACACAAAGGGACATGCCCAGGGCCATGGGGGTGGTCAGCGACTAGGCCAGATGAGAGCCTGAGGCTGGAGAAGGAGAGGGACTGCCCACATCCTGCCTCTCAGCCCCCTGTCAGACCCACCCCCACAGGACCTAGGACCCCAAGGATTCCCCTTTATACTCCCGCTGACAGAGCAGACCTGGCCCTATGTCAGGGGTCCCATCCTCAGAACACATCAGAGTATGCCCCAAAAGGGACTCCATTTTGAGCATCCCCAGAGGGATCAGGACTCAGTCAACACTTTGCTGCTGACTGAGACACGAGTCCCCTTCTTGGCAGTGGACTCAGTCCTGACAGAGGGGTGTGCCACGGTCTGGCTCCAGCCACAGCCATCCGATGGGTATGGAGTGGCACTCGTCTGCTGCCTCCAGGTTGGGGCTGGAGCCCAAAGCCAGAAAAATTCAGTTTCCCCACATTCTAACGAGCAAGGGGTCAGGAGTTTCCCCTGACCAACAGCCTGGGGAGGAGACAGGCTGAGGCCATCTCGGGAGGACCCCCGAGGGCCACGCTGCGGGGGTAAGGGGGCATCTGTGCAGCAGTGTCTGACGGAGCTGCAGATGGTTCTCACCAAGGAGGCAGCCAGGGCCCGGGGATGAGGGCACCATGGCCGCCTGCTGCCCGCTGGGCCCCAGGTGACCCACTCAGTGAGGGGCTTCTTTGGGCCCCTGGGACCCCCCATGATTTCCTTTCCTTCTGTTCCACAGGCATCTGATGCCCCAACTGTGGCTGAAAAGCACGTGACCCAGTAATCCTGACCCAATAATATCCACCCAAAAAAACCCAACTGAGAAAAATGACTCAGAGGAGTGGACCCCATGATGGGCCCCAAGTCGACAGTGGGGTGAGGCGTGGGTCCAGGTCTGTGCTCCCCACGTTGAACGCCCTCTGAGGAAGGCGCTTAGGCAAATAGTGGGATCCACAGACGTCCGAGCACAGGGGCGTAAGTCCATCAGCAGGACCTGGGGAATCTGCGCCAAGGCCTGGAGCCCCTCCCCCGAGGGGGCGTCTGCACGAGAACTGTCTCAGAGACAGCATCAGTCACGACGCACCACATCCTCATGAGTAACTAGGTCATCTCTTGTTTTTTCACATAGAAATGATTTTCCCAAATGCATTTTAAATTTTTAGAGCAAATTAGATCCCAGAATGAAACGGCTGAGTCCATAGAGGAGAGGATGGGCTCTAGAGGTCAGGGCCTGAGGTGACCAGAAACTCTGGCAGGCAGGGGAGGCCGACAGTGGGGTCAGGACATGGGCCAGGGGCTCCTACACCCCCGGGGCTATCTGAGAATCACCTCACTGAGGGGTTGGGAGCTGCAGCACTGACACCCCAACCTCACCAGGAAAAGCCTGGCTGACTGACGGTGGAAGTGGGGGTGGAGGGAGGAAGTAGGGGGCATGCTGGGCCGCCCTTCCCACTGTGTCATCTAACCTCGCCCCTTGGCGTCTTCAGATGACCCAGGGCGATGTGTCAGAAGTGCACCCAGCAAAAGTCTCAGGACTGGGGAGCGTGTCGGGGACTCACCTGCGCAGGAAGTCACTCGGGACCCCCCGGGGCCCTTCTGCCCTGGAGGCACCAGGAGCCGGCTCTGACCAAGCGCAGAGTTTGTGCTAAGGGTGGTTTCTGTATTTCCTTAATAACTTGAAGGATCCTGAAGGAAGAAAGTCAAGGGAAATCCAGGCAGGCTCAGGCTGGCCCCCTCCACGGCCTCCACCCCATCCACACCCAACACCCCAGCCTCACTCCCCACTCCCCTCACACCGCCCCGGCCCCAGGAGCTGTAGCCCCGCCGCCCAAACATGCTGGACAGGCTCCGTGGTCCTGGCTTCTGTCCTCCAAGCCAGGATACCCACCCCTCCATCAGAGTCAGGCCAACTGTCCCCACCCTGAGTCCCCACCCCACTGTCTCCAGCCCCGAGGCAGTGTCTTGTCAGACAGCTGTGGATCCCTGAGTCACACCTCCTGTCCTGCTCAGTTTGGAAGGAGTCATTTCCTGAAAACACCACTACAGGAGTGTCATACAGAAGAAACAACCAGACAGAGGCCCGAAGATACCCCTTCTGCCCCAGGTCCTCACCGCATGACCCAGCGCAAGTCATTTAACCTCTCTCTGCCTCAGTCTCCATGCCTGTAAAATGATCATGAGAGCAGCACTTATGTGTTGTATGAACAGAAGTGAATGCATGGAAATCAACTTGCCCGGTGTCTGGAACACTGTGGCCCTTAGGAATGTGGGATGGATGGGTGGACAGAAGGGTGAATGGATGGATGGGTGGATGGAAGGATGGATGGATGTGGATGGATGGAGGGATGGCTGGATGGATGGATGTGTGGATGGACGGATGGAGGGATGGATGGATGGACAGATGTGTGGATGGATAGATGGATGGATGAATGGATGTGTGGATGGATGGATGGGTGGATGGCTGGATGGCTGGATGGACAGATGTGTGGATGGAGGGATGGATAGACAGGCAGATGGACGGATGTGGATGGATGGAAGGATGGATGAATGGACGGGTGGATAGGTGGGTAGGTGGATGTGTGGATGTGTGGATGGGTAGATAGGTGGATGATTGGATGGACGAATGTGGATGGATGGATGGATGGATGGATGGATGGACCAAAGAGAGAACACTTCACACCAAAAGCTGCTGAGGAATCAGCCACCCTCTCAGTATTTTGGAGGCTAGGTCGAAGGAGTTTTGTCCTGCTGTGTGGCCAGAACTAGACACAGGCAGTCCCGTGCAACAGCTGGAGGAGGGCAGGTGGTGGAAGAAATTGGCAGGGAGTTGGGGAACTGGGACCCACATCCTAGCTCAGCCAATTCCTCATGGCATCCCTGGCCCCATCTGGCCTCAGTTTCCCAGGTGCACAGTCTGGACTGGACAACGGTGGAGATCCCATCCAGTCATAGCAGCCTCCAAAAAGATGCCTCCTGCAGAGGAGTGAGGGGGTCATGGGCTCACCCGTGAGCCCCTAGAGGCCTCCACAGCACTGGAAATCCAGAGATGCTGACCCTCCCGCAGCCACCCTGCTGGCCTGGGCTGGGTCTGCTTTCGTCCCAGGCCCCAGGGTAGGGGGCCAGCATCCCTGCCAGGAGCGAAGAGAGTGGACGGTTCATGCAGATGCATAATCGCATTGCCAGGCTAATGAAGAGTCAACAATATACGTATGCACAAGTCAGAGGCACACAGCTACTCCCAACTTCTGCCCTTCTGTCTTTAAAATTGCGATTAGTAATTAGCAGAGAATTTGACTTAAGAAAACAAGAGTAATAAAACATTTAATGGTTTCCAAACTAATTACAAATATGGCCATAATTGGAAAAGCAACTCCATGAGAATGATAACTTGGCTCAGGCTTGAGAAAATGGCGCATGCAGGGCGGCCGTGGACATCAGCAGCACCTTTCGTCTCCGGGGCCCAGAGGCTAAATCTCCTTGGGATCGTGCCCTCCTGCCTGTCTCTCCCATGCAGTGGCTGGAGAGGGAGCTCTCATTATCCTTATCATTTTCAAGCTGTCACGTTATTTAAAAGCTTTATTGAGATACAATTCACATCTCATACAACTCACTCATTTAAAGTGTACGATTCGGCCCGGCTTGGTGGCGCAGTGCTTAAGTGCGCACGTTCCACTTCAGCAGCCCGGGGTTCGCCGGTTCAGATCCTGGGTGTGGACATGGCACCGCCTGGTAAGCCATGCTGTGGCAGGCATCCCACATATAAAATAGAGGAAGATGGGCACGGATGTTAGCTCAGGGCCAGTCTTCCTCAGCAAAAAGAGGAGGATTGGCAGCAGTTAGCTCAGGGCTAATCTTTCTCAAAAAAATGAAATAAAATTAAAAAGTGTATGATTCAATGCCTTATAGGACATTCGCGGAGTTGTGCATCTATCCCTACAATCAATTTTAGAACGCCTTCATCACCCCAAAAAGAAAAAGAAATCCCACTCTGCTTAGCGACCAGTCCACAGCCCTTGACAATCGCGATCCACCTTCTGTCTACAGATTTGTCTGTCATGGACATTTCAGATACACGGAATCACACGGTGTGGTCCTTCTTGACTGCCTCCTCTCTCTGAGCGTCACGTGTCAAGGTCCTTCCACGTTGTAGCCACGTTGTGTGTCAGGGCTTCGTTACTTTTTATGGTTGAATAATACTCCATTGTCTGAACACCTCACATTTTCATTTCTCCTTTGACAGACTTTTGTATTGTTTCCACTTTTTTGGCTGTTACGAATGATGCTCTGCTATGGACATTTATGTACAAGTGTTTTGTGTGGACATACGTTTTCATCTCTCTTGGGTCTTTACCTGGAGTGGAAGTCCTGAGCTATCTGGCAGCTCTGCATTCCCCATTTGAGGAACTGCTATTCTGTTTGAATGGCGGCTACGCCATTCTCGCTCTGACCAACACAGCACAGGAAATTGGAACAAGGAGTCCTGATTTGCATTTCTCTAACGATGAGTGATGCTGAGCATCTTTTCATGTCCTTACTAGCCATTTGAATATCTTCTTTGGAGAAATGTCTAATCAGATTTTTTTGCTCATTTTTAATTAATAATCTTATTACTGAGTTGTAATAGTACCTTATATAATTCTTATCTATTCTAGATACAAATCATCAGATGTATGATTTGCAAATATTTTTCTCCCATCCTGAGGGTTGTCTGTTCATTTTCTTGATAGTGGACTTTGATGCATGAAAGTTTTTAATTTTGGTGAAGTTCAACTTACCTCTTTTTTCCATCTGGTCCTTCTCATGGGCAGTTTCTCCTTCCTGCTTTTTCCCCTTCATATGGGTCACACTTTCCTATTTCTCTGTATGATTTGTAGTTTTTGTTGAAAACTGGGCATTTCAATAATACACTGTAGCAACTCTGCCCTCCCCAGACCTCACCGTAGCGTTTCACAGACGCCCTTGGCTCTCAGCGACCAAGCTGTCATCAGCGGTCACACGGGCCCCACCCCACCTCGGACAACACCCGGCTTCCAGGGAGGACACGGGGTCTGTGCCTGGTGTCTGGCTGGCAGGCATCTTCTAGGTCTGCAGTAAGGAAGTCTTCACTAAGCAGGGCCGTTGATTGACCACCAGCAGGTGTCCAGCTCCACGCAGAGGAAAACCAGACACACGACATCCAGCCCTCCTGGAGCTCAAAGGCCACGTCCGAGGGGATGAATAGGATAATCTCGGTATAGCAAGAAAATTGAACAAAGCAGTGTAATAAAGTGTGCCAGGCGACATTTGAGCAGGGGCCTGAATGCTGAGAAGGAGCTGGCCGTGCCAAGCCCCCAAGAAGACCATTCCAGGGACAGGAGACTCAGGCAAAAGGAAATACAAGAACGAAACCGACTGGGCCCCTGTGAAGGCCAGTGAGGCAGGACAGCGGGCCAGGGGACAGACATGGAGTGGCCAGGGGTCAAGGACCGGCCACGGCAAGGATGTCGACCAGCTGCAGTGTGAGGTCTCAGAGGATTTAAGCAGAAGAGAGACCTCTACTTCCCACAAACCCCTCGTGCAGCCTGCGGAGACAGCCTGCAGGGACAAGATGGACACAGGGAGGACGCCAGAGTGTCCGGGAGAGGGGTGGTGCCTGAGCGGGGAGGTGGCCGAGGAGACCAGGGGAGGAGCCGTTTCTGGATAGTTCGAAGACAGTGAGATGCGTGGTGGTCAGTCTCAGAAAGCAGAGGGGTCAGGAAGACCCAGGTTTCTGGCTGAGCAGCCAGGCAGATAAGGGTGTGATTTCAGGAGGAAGAGAGACCCCAGCCATGGCCCAAAGCCAAGGTCAGCCAAGGTCAGCTGAGGCACAGAAGCCTGGCTGAGAACAAAGGACCGTGGCCCGGTCACCGAGTTTTGGAGTGGTTTGCGTGGCAATAAGAAACAGGTGTGTGTGTAAATATATTCACTTACATCTTTTATTTCTTATAAACACGACCAAGGGCAGGGAAGGGCAAAGGCAGAGGGGGAGGCTGCTCTGGGGTCTGAACCGCGTGGCCCCCTCGGGAGAGGACCAGACCCCATCGCCCTGTGGGACTTGGGGTTCAGCCAGGCCCAGAAGGCAGGTTCCAGCAGCAGCTCAGGCCCCTCAGGAAGCACTGTCCTGGGGCAGGGAGCTCTACCCTCAGGCAGGCTTCGGAGGGTCCGGGGTCCCTGCATGGAGTGCGAAGCTGGACGAGAGACCACTGAGGTGCCTTGGACTCTGAGGTCAGAGGTCAGAGGTCAGTTCTGCCCTTTGCCTTGTGTTTCTCCAGGAAAGCCAGAACAGACTGCCCAGGAGGCGGGAGACGGGGCACCACACCTGGGTGCCCAGGTACACCCCAGAGGCCAAGGCGGCCCTGCTGCCAGCCCCACACCCACCCTCCCAACTGGTCCAGGACCCAAAGGGGGTGTCCCAGGTCCATGCAGCACCTCAGCCCCAAGGAAGGAGGCCAACGGCGCTGCCCGCTCCTTCTGCATGCGACACCTGTCTGGAGGTTCCCTAACTCCTTCAGCCAGTCTTCCCTCCGTCTCCAGGAAACACCAGCCAACGATGTGAGTGGAGGCTGTGCCGGCCGCGCGAAGACGGACGATCGCTCCAGCTTGCTGTGTGTTCACAGTGCAGCCGTCGCCTCATTCCTCCCTCGCTCACACGTTCGGTTCTTCACCAATCTGCCAGAAGGTAGGCAAATCCCGGACCCCAGGCGCGTGGATCCCTGCAGCCCCGGCCGACGCACTGCATCCTCAGGGTCAGGGCTCCCCCAGGCTGGCCCGCATCCCTCAGCACTGGGCACATCCGTGACCCACCCCCAGCACAGGCCAGCAGTCTTGTGGGAGTAAGCCAGCACAGCACCGTCCAGCTGGCACCACGCACAGAGGCCACCTCTCCTGCCCCACGTGCTGGTGTCCTGGAGCTGGAAGTGAACCTGGAGCCAAGAGAAGGCCCAGGGAGCCGGTGCTCAGAGCCTTCGGGAGGAGGGCAGACCTGGCTCTGACTGCTGGTGTTTCCCACGGAGGAGCAGCCCCTCACGCCAGGCAGTGACACAGGAGAGAAAAGGTGCAGCTGAGGGGTTCATGGGACAGAAGCACGGCTAGAGGGCATGGGGTCAGCCCCAGGGACCCCCCAGAGGGGAAGTTCAACAGAAACAGAGACAGGAGCAGCTCCCCCAAAACCAGGCAGGCTGTGAGCCACCTTCCAGGGTGTCCTGAGAAAGCACAACGTTCCCAGGGGTTCCAGGACCAGAGTGGGGATGGAGGGAGGATGGGGCAGGGATGGAGGCAGGATGGCGTGGGGGTGGAGGGGTACCTGGTCAGGTTGGAGGGGGAGAGGGTGGCATCTGGATTGCACAACCAGGTGTTCTGGGACCTGGGCCACATTTGGGATCCTGGAGAGGGCAAGTAAAGGGCAGGGCTGTGGGAGGGGAGGTCCAGACCTTGTGTCTTCAAGGACAGAGCCCATGACCCACAGAGTCATCAGTCACCTCCCACCACCCCAACCTTTCCCCCTCCATGGCTGAGGAAACCACAGGCACGGGGCCAGGGAGAGCCCACAGCATGGAACCCAGTCAACCTGGAGCCAGACCCTGACCAGGGCCCAGGCTGCACCATGAGGACCGTGGAGGAGGTTGAAGTGTCGTGTCTGCACGCAGAGTCAAGAACTGGCCTTGGGACAGATGTAGAAGTGTCCAGGGCACCAGGCTGCCACTCTCCTCTCCACTCCTCTGTCTCACGCTTTCTCAGATAAGCATGTGTTGCTCTCATGGAAAAACCTACTTACAAAATAAAGTATCACTGTTTTTCAAAACCACTTTTTCTCTGAAATAAGTGAATTAAATGCCATGACTGACCCTCGGCCAATCTCAACCTCTGAGTAGCAGGGTCCAGAGCTCCCAGGCACCCAGCCAGCCGGTCCCAGCGAGACCCCCAGCGCCCCCACCAGCCCCACCCTCCACCAGCACACGAGCCAGTGCCCTGAGGGCGCAAGGCCTCTGCAGATAGATATTTTGATTTACTGAGGGTGTCTCTGCTGATGCTGATGCGGTGCAGGCAGCTGAGGCCCATCCTTCTGGGATAAGGAATCAGCTCTGAGATGAAATTGAGAGCGTTTATGCCGATTCCACGGGCAGTAAGTCAGGGGGTGGAGAAAGGACCGGCAAACATCAAGCCACGTTACCTGTCCATCTGAGCACGTGACATGTCTCCAGCCCTCGCCATCCTGGCCGAGCCCAGGTAGGGCCTGGGGGCCCGTGCTCCTCTCACAGGGAGGGACCTCAGTCCCATTCTCACAGTGGGCAGAGGGGCCTGTCAGCAGAGCCTCCTGCTGGGCAGGCAGCTTGGGACCCTGGCCCGCGCCCGCACGCCCCACGCCTCCATGCACCTTCCTTCCACGTCCCCGCTGGCACCTCTGGGTGCCCGTCTCCCGCGCAGCGTGGTTTTGGGAGAGCCACACGGACACAGTTTGCTCACAAGGTGCTGAGAGTCTGATCTGTTTCCTGAGGCTACTGTGACAAAGAACCACAAACAGAGCAGCTCACGCAACAGCACTCCACCTCGCCCAGCTCTGGGGCGGGCAGTCTGAGAGCAAGATGTCACGGCCGCATCCCCCCACGGCTCCCAGGGAGGATCCTGCCTGCCTCCCCCAGCCTCTGGCGGCCGGCAGCTGCCACAAAGGGCACGGGGCCCCCACGGAGCTCATCCTGGGTCCCATCAGCCCCCAAGGCCCTGGTAACCTCAGGATAACCTCAGAGGGACAAGGAGAAGAACAGGGCCTCTGCCTGGAGCCCTAGCCACACCCTCCAGCCACCAGCTCCAGAGGCCCCACTGCTGTGACATCCTTTCTCCCTTCACTTCTAAATAAAACTCACTTTACTTTTCCTAATTGCAGCGACACAGGAAGCTTTGTGGTCCTCAGGTGGGACATACGGAGAGCAGGGAGGCTTGGCCCTCACCAGGGGCACTGTCCGAGGCCAGCCCGGCCTCCCCCGTGCGCTTTTATCACTGAAGAGTGACCAGCCGCCAAACGTGTCTCAAAGAAGACGAAGGAACAATGAAAACAGGGTGTGCTGTGTCCTGCTTTCTTCATCCCCACGAACCTCTGTTCTTCCTCCACAGCTTTGTTACGACGGCGACAGAAGTGTGCTGTCCGTGTTTCCCTCCTCACTCCCCCGCTGCCTCCCCGCTCTCAGGAATGAGGTCCTAAGACACCCACGCTCAGGGAGCCACGCCATGAGCAGAGGGGGCCCAGAAAGAGACGTGGGGCGCCAGCAGCCTCGGGGGTCCCCACAGCCCTGAGGGTAACTCCTGGAGCATCCCTAACACCAGGGTCACCCCACACCTGCAGTCCCAGCCACAGTTTCTCTTTGGGGGGCATTGCTGGGCCACCTCCACACGCAGCTGAGGGGTCTGGCTACAGCACCGCCCTGACCTGAACCCCCTGCCTTTCACACCCCCCAATGCCCAGCTGCCCCTGTCTCCTCTGCCTGGAAGGTCTACCCAAGGGCCCCCTATGCTGGTGTGAGCCCCTCCCACACCAGCCTGGTCTGTCCCCACCCCACCCCATGCCAGCCAGTCATGGTCCCTCCCCATGGGGACGCCCATGCTTGGAGCTGTGTACGCTGCACAAGTTCTGTGCTCCAAGCCCCTTTCTGGGGATGCAGTGGGGGCATCACCAGTGCGGCCCTGCCCTTGGGGGCCACGATCTGTGGGGAAGATGAATGTGGATCACTCGCTCCACTGATGAGGCCCCAAGGTTGCTCTGGAGGGGCAGGGGCTTCCTGGGGAGCATGGTGAGTGGCGAGGAGGATCCCAACAGGCGCTCCTGGCTGCTCAGCCACACCCCAGCAGAGGTCCAGGATGACCCTCCGCCCTCCAGGCCCCACAGCCCCAGACAGGGTCCCTGCAGGAGGGGCTTCCCTGACACCAGGAGAGCGAGGGGGCTTGGCCAGGCCCACCCATCCCGCAGTGCCCCCAGCCACCTGCAGGGTCCCAGCTGACTCAGACTCTGCCTTCCCCCACCACCCTGGACCCGGCCCAGCAGGGGAGGCTCCTGGGGCCACAGCATCCCCACCCACCCTGGGGGCGCCCCCAGGTCAAAAATCAAACACAGACACACAGCCTGGTGCGAAGACCCCACAGAGCCCATGAGGTAAGAAAGAGGTGCCCCCATATCCCCTCCTGTACCCCAAACAGACTCCAGACGCCCCAGTCTCTGCCTTCACGCTCTGAACCAAGCCCCTAATTAACAACCGGAACCATTTCACAACCCAAGGGCATGTCCCATCCCGATTCTGCCCAAATTATTATTTAAAGTTTTCCTGTTGAATATTTTATGCTTTTCTCCCAAACCTGGATGCACTGACATCCGTCTTAGGTTGAGGCTGGGTCGTGAAGAGCGCTCCTGCCACCTGGTGGCCGATCGGGGGATGACACCGGGGGTGAACCAGCCCGGGACCGGTCGATGGGGGCACAGAGAACCCCGCAGACAGCGGCCCCTCCGCCGCCGGCGGCCGAAGGAATCCGCCCCCAGCCCCTTCGACGCTGCAGAAAACGCCCACCCCACGACTGCTCTGCCGAGGGGCCTGGAGAGCCCTGGTCTACAGCCCGCCCACCCTCGGCCTCCTCCGCGGACCCTGAGCCTGTGCGCGCGCAGCCCATCCAGGGCATGGGATCCCGGGCTCAGGCACAGGAGCGCCTGCCAGAAGGCGCCCTGGGGAGGGCTCCCGGCCGGGCTGCCTGTGACCCCCAGGCAAAGGGGCTGGAAGGAGGGGGTCTTGGAGCCACCAGGGGCAGGGTCGCTGCATCCCCAGCCTCCACTCCTACAGGACCTCAGCGCCCCCGGGTCCCAGCAAGGCCCCAGCACAGGACAAGGGCAGGGCCGTCCTGGCCAGTCTCTGGGCCCCTTCCCTCCCCAGGTCCCAGGGAGGCAGCAGCTGACCTCTGATGGGCAGTGCTGGAAAGCAGATCGTGTGATCCCTGGTCAGGTGACACCAGGTCAGGCCACACTGTGGGGACATGGGGAGGGGATCTGCCCAGCCCAGGGGAGGGCTCCGGGTGCAGAGAGCACCCCCTACCCTGGAAGCCTGTCCTCCCTGCAGAGCTCAGCCAACTTTCTTCTCCCATTTCTGTTTAGGTCAGCTGCTTCACATAAACTCAAGACTCTGAATATCTCTTAAGGTGTATTTTCTTACTTTTAAGCAAAATTTGTTTTTATTAATAAAAATTGCTGCATATGCATTGCAATTAAGAAAATCCTCTTTAAATAGACCCTGAGCAGGGGCTGGCCCCGTGGCCGAGTGGTTAAGTTCGCGCGCTCCGCTGCAGGCGGCCCAGTGTTTCGTCGGTTCGAATCCTGGGCGCGGACATGGCACTGCTCGTCAGACCACGCTGAGGCAGCGTCCCACATGCCACAACTAGAGGAACCCAAGACGAAGAATACACAACTATGTACCGGGGGGCTTTGGGGAGAAAAAGGAAAAAAATAAAATCTTTAAAAAAAAAAAAAAAAAAATAGACCCTGAGCAATTTGACAATGTATTCCTCGAAACCCACACCTGATGGCACATGGCCCAACAGCAATTGTAGCAGAACGATATTCTCAGGTCACCAGAAGGCCTAACCAGCTCAGGGAGGCTCCTGCCCTGTGCACCCGCCACGCACAGCAACCGGCACACAGTAGGCAATTAATATGTGCTTCAGGACCCAGATGGCGGTGGGGCAGGAGATGCCTCAGAGGGCCCGTCCTCAAGGAGCTCTGGGCTGTCCCGGCGCCCTGGGAGCAGCTGGGGCCCAGAGAGCCTGATCAGGCAGGAACACCTGAGATTGGACAGCAAGTTCGGGCCGTGGCTTCTGAAGGCCACACAGACCACACGGAGGCCCCCAAAGGGCAGGGACCCTGGAGTCCTCAAGGGGCCAGGAGGAGAGAGCTGGAGAGGGAGCCCCTGCCACCCTCCAGCTGGGCCCGAGCCCCCCTCCATCTTAGCAGACACCCAGCCCCCCGTGGTCCCAAGTGTAGCACTCGGGAGGACCCCGTGACATCACGGTGCCCTGAGAGGGATCTGAGGAGCCTCCCCCACCCCCGAAAGCCCCTACTGCACAATGACCACACAGATGCCGAGCCCTTTCTGCTGCCCTGCGGACACTGCCATCGAGATGGGATAATTCAGGCAATAACGGAATAATGGCATATTTGAAGGTGGCAGTTTAAGTTTTCACAGATGAGGAGAATTGGAGCGTCATTATTTACCGCGCTTACTGTACAATTATTGAGAAATCGAAATAACTATTTGCAAAGTTGGAAGAGGACCACTAATTGGGTTTTAACTTATAATTGGGTCAGACACATTTTTAAAAATCCTTTCAAAGCGTTTTCTTGGGACAAGCAGAGCTGCAACTAAGAGGTGGGCGAGCTGAGGGCGGGGCATCTCCTGGGGCCACCTGCCGAGGCTGCACCTGGTGATGGATCAGGCCTGACAGGTGTGAACTTGAAGAGAGGCAAATTCCACCACATCCTTGGAGATTAAGATCTGCAAATTTAATGCCGATCTGGAAAGAGCCGAGAGCCAGAGTCGTCTCAGACTTTTTTAAATGTGAACGTTGCACATTTTGGCATTTATCCCGACAGGTAGCATTTGCTTCTGAGGGGTAAGGTTGACGACCAGGTGATGATCTGGGCTCCAGAAGGAAACTGCCCAGAAAGCCGATGCCCACAGGAGCCGTGCCCGACCTCCTCCTCTCACCGCTCCGGGCTGTGCATGCCCCCAGGTGTGACTGGCACAAGCAAAGACCCTGTAGGCGAGTGGGCAGGAGCCCCTTGGAGAAGCAGACAGGACTCAGGAACTCGGGCACCCCTCAGCTCATTCTAGATCTCACCTGGGGGGGTTTCCCACTAGGAGCAAGAAGAATCAAGAGCAAACCCTCAGATCAAGCCGCAGCCTCTGAGCCTGAAAGGTCTGCCACAGGGTCGGATGGGGAAGGGCTCATCACGGTTCCCACATCCCCAGAGGGGGCTGACTGGTGGCTCACACCCAAGACCATCCCCAGAACTTGGGAGGCACAGGCATGGAGCCGTGCATGGCACACACAAGTGCCGCTCAGACGCTGGAACAAGGTTAGAACCAGCCGGCTGTTGGGATCCCTGGTGGTAGACGGCTAGATATTCAGGAAGACAGGCAGAGTGGGGATGTGAGTGGACCTGGACACCACCAAGAGGCAGCAGCCCACCAGCCTGGCGGCTCTGAAGGGAAGAGGGCTGACCCGGACAGCTAGGCACTGCAGGACCCTTCAGTGTCGGGATCAGGGTCAGGGAGAGACCCTCTCAGGATCCTCTGTGTCCACCCAGGCTCCCCCAAGAAGGGGTTCTATTTCTGATCTGTCAGTCTCTGTGTTGGTCACAAAAAGGGGCTCCCTGCCTCAGGAGGGCAGCCATAGGCCAGTGAGCCCCTCTGTCTCTCACCACCCACAGCTCGACGCCCAGACCCAGGGCTGAGCTGCAGCAGAAGCCTCATGGCCACTTTGTGCCCGTCTAGTGATGAATTCTTCCAGGTTTTGTGTGTCTGAAAGTTTTCATTTTGCTTCAGTTTTGAAAGCTGTGTTCACTGGGCAGAGTTCTAGGCTGGCAATATTTTTCTTGCAACTTCGACAATGTTGCCCCATCGTCTCCTGGCTTGCCTTGTTTCCGAGGATAAGTCAGCTGTCATTTTCATCTTTGTTCCTCTGTCTGCATTTAAGATTTTCTCCTTAGGATTCATTTTAAGCAATGTATCTTGCTGTAATTTCCTTCATGTGCTTGGAGTTTACTGAGCTTCTTAGATATGTGGGTTTACAGTTTTCATCAAATTAGGGAAATTTTTGGCCATTATTTCTTTAAAAAATTGAAAATATCAACTGCAGATAAGGAAGTGGAGCTTCTAGAAGTCTCTTATGTTGCTGGTGGGAATGCAAAATGAAACCACCACTTTGGAAAACAAATCGGCAGTTTCTAATGAAGTTAAACATCCACTTACCATATCATCCACCAAGCCCACTCCTGGCTATTGACAAGAGAAATAAAAACACGTGCCCTCTACAGTGATCTGTACATGAATCTGGCAAACACTTTACAACCCAAAACTAGTGAATGAATAAAAAAATTATAATCTATCCACACAATAGAACACCACTCAGCATAAAAGAGAAGGAATTTCTGATGCCCAGAGCAGGATGGATGAATCTCAAACGCATTGTGCGCAGTGAAAGAAACCAGACTGAAATGACAACGTGCTGTGTGACTCCCTTTACGTGGTGTTCTGGAAGAGGCAAAACCACACACAGATAGATCAGTGGTTGCCAGGAGCTGAGTTTGGCTAAGGGATTAACCAAAAACGAGCATAAGAGAACGATTTAGGGGTGATGGAAATGTATGTTTCGATTGTGATGGTGAACACATTTGTCAAAGCTCTTGAGCTGTGGAATTAAAAGAGGTGAATATTACTGTGACACCCCCATAAACCTGATTTTCCAAGGGGGCCTTCGGCTCAGATGTCCACTCACTCAAGCCCCAGCTGTTAATCACCGATTTTCTCAAGCCTGATCTGTGCTGAGTAGTCCTGAAGATACAGAGCCAGGAAGCTTGGTTTACCAAGGAGAGAGCCCTCTCTCCCAGCCCACTTCAAAAGTTACATCTTTTCCCTTAGTGTTTCTTTTGTCATTCCTTTTTCACTGTAAATTTCCCTACCGTAAACAACAAACCTGAGGCTCCATCTCCCAAATGATATTTACTTGGCCCTGTTTTTCATTTATCACTCAAACTCTTTAATATGATTTAAAATTAATCCCTAGAACATGAATTCCTTGAGAGCTGAAACTGTCTCAGTCCTCTCTGCATCCCGGATCTCAGTCCCTCATAGGCATTTGGTGGATGTTTTAGGAAGGAAGGAAGAAAAGGAGGGCTCTGAGAATTATCTTCCCATCTAGATCTCAAGCATTCTGAAGTAGACTGGTCCCCAGAAATCAGCCTATAACATCCAGTCAATGGATGTGTGTATGGTGGAAGAAGGGAGGGAAGTAGAGGTAAACAGATATATGGATAGAGGGGTGGATAGATGAGTGGATGGATGATGGATGGATGGGCAGATGGACGAATAGACAAGTGGATGGGTGGGTGGGTGGACGGATGGATGGGTGGACGGATGGATGGGTGGACGGATGGATGGGTGGGTGAATAGATAGTTGAAGTGGTTGAATGAAGAGATGAATGGGTAGGTGGCTAAGTGGATGAACAGATGGAGGGATAGATAGATGACAAACTCATTATCATCAGGAACATTATGACCTTGCTGAGCCCCAAGCCTCCTCTCATCTGGTGGATGTGTCATAGACACTCCCAGATTACTGCTCACTCACCTCTGAGGACTCACTCCTTGGGTCGATCACCACCTCCCTGAGATGTGTGGTCCCCATCCACCCATCCATCACACAGTTGCCCACACTAGAGAAAACAGCCACTGGGGACCAGCCATCTGTCACTGGCCTGGATGCTGCACATACCTCAGTGATGTCACTTCCAACCAGGCACCCCATGCCAGTCAATGAACTTCTGAACCCTGCCCCTCACACAGATTTGGCTCCTCCCTCCAAAAACCCCTTGAGTAATGGCCTGACCCTGCAGTACTTACCTCATTCCTCCTTGTGTCACTTCTTCAGCACATGTCTGCTGCATGCAGCCCCTCTGCCAGACTCGGGGACAGAGAGAGTGCCCTCAAGGAGCTCACAGACTATAGGAGCAGCAGACATTCAGATGGGCAATGGCAATCACATGGAACTGTGGACCACAGAGAAGAGGCCTCTCACTCAGCAGTGGGAGGGAGGAGGAGTCCAGGAGGCTGCCTGCAGGAAGTGCCTCTGCATTGAGTCTTCAGAAATCAGAGGGAAAGCATCTAGTTTCTCATCATTGAGTATGGTGCTCCCTGTAGGTTTTTGTAGATGTCCAAGTTGAAGACATTCCCCTCTACTTCTATTTTACTGAGAGTTGTTATCATAAATGGCTGTCAGATTTTGTCAAATGCTTTTTCTGCATCTATTGATATGATTGATTTTCTTCTTTATCCAGTTGATTGATGGATTACATGAATTGATTTTCGAATGTTGAACCAACCTTGCATTCCTGAGATAAATCCCACTTGTTCCTAGTCCCCGTGTATTATTTTTATACATTGTTCGATTCAATTGCTAATACATTGTTGAGAATTTCTGCATCTATGTTCATGAGAAATATTGGTCTGTATTTTTCTTTTCTTGTAATGAATATCTTTGTCTTGGTATGAGGGTAATGTGGCCTCACAATATGAGTTACAAGATGTTCCCTCTGTTTCTGTTTTCTGGAACAGATGTAGAGGAGTGGCATAATTTCTTAAATGTTTGGTAGAATTCACCAGTGAGGCCAACTGAGCATACAGCCCTCTGTTTTGGAAGGTTACTAACTGTTGATTCAATTTCTTTAACATATATAGGCCTATTCAGATTATCTGTTTCTCCTGTGTGAGTTTTGGTAGATTGTGTCTTTCCAGAATTGGTCCATTTTATCTAGGTTGTCAAGTTTGTGGCGTGGGGTTGTTTATAGTATTCCTTTATCGTCCTTTTAATTCCCATGGGATCTGCAGTGAAGGCCCATCTTTCTGATATCAGTAATTTGTGTATTCTCTTTCTTTTTCTTAGTTAGCCTGGCTAGAGGTTTATCAATTTTATTGATCTTTCTAAAGAACTAGCTTTTAGCTTCATTGATCTTCTTCATGGTTTTCTTGTTTCCAATTTCATTAACTTCTGCTCTGTTTTTTATTATTTCTTTCCTTCTCCTTACTTTAGATTTAATTTGCTCTTCTTTTTATAATTTCCTAAAGTGAAAGCTTAATTATTGATTCTAGATCTTTCTTTATTCTAATGTATGCATTCTTCTACAAATTTCCCTGTAAGCACTACTTTTGCTGCATCCTACCAATTTTGATAAGTTGTATGCCCATTTTCATTTAGTTCACAATAGTTTTTAATTTTTTTCAAGACTTTTCTTTGACCTGTGCATTGTTTATTCACCAAATGCTTTGGGACTTTCCAGCTATCTGTCTCCTATTGATTTCTAGTTTAATTCCATTGTGGTCTGTGAGCATATTTTGTATGATTCCTAGGCTTTTGAGTTTCTTAAGCTGTGTTCTATGGCTCAGAACGTGGTCTATCTGGGTGAATGTTCCAGGTGAGCTTGAGAAGAATGTGTATTCTGCTATTGTTGGATGAAGTAGTCTATAGATGTCAATTAGACCCAGTTGATTGATGGTGTTGTTGAGTTCAGCTGTATCTTTACAATATCCTGCCTGCGGGCTCTGTCAATTACTGATGGGGGAGTGTTGCAGTCTCTAACTCTAATAAAGATTTGTCCATTTCTCCTTGTAGTTTCATCAGTTTTGGGCTTTTTTTTTTTTTTTTTTGACAAAGATTAGCCCTGAGCTAACATCTGCCACCAATCCTCCTCTTTTTGCTGAGGAAGACTGGCCCTGAGCTAACTAACATCTGTGCCCATCTTCCTCTACTTTATGTGTGGGATGCCTGCCACAGTATGGCTTGATGAGCGGTGTGTAGGTCCATGCCCGAGATCTGAACCAGCAAACCCCAGGCCGCTGAAGCAGAACATGCAAACTTAACCACTGCACCACTGGGCTGGCCCCAGTTCTCTCAGTTTTTTACTCACATACTTTGATGCTCTGTTGTTAGGTGCATACACATCTACACGTGCCCAGAAGGTCGGCGCCAGCAAGGAGGGGAGGGCATTCCAGGGAGAGGCAACAGCAAGTACAAAGGCCCAGACTTTTGCAGGGCAGGGGAATGTGCTGGACAGAGGGGAGGGAGGTAAGGTTCAGGCCAGTTGGCCAAACCCAACAAAGGATGCCTTGGCCTTCCCATCCCCAGCATGCACATGGAGCCAGTGCTGTGGGGCTCAGACCACCGGGTGCTAACACTCACCTGAAGGGGCATGGCAGACAGATGCTGGGGTGGTCCCCTTGCCCCCCACATCCTGGTGTCCAAAGCTTTGGGTGGCCCCCTCCCAGCGATTGGTGAGCAGGACCTATGACTTGCTTCTAACCAAGAGAATGTGATAAGAGAGATGAGTGTCCATGACTGTGTGCAAGTCTGTGTGACACAGACTATATTACACTGGACTGTAACCCCATCTTGCTGGATCGCTCGCTCCTTTGCTGAGGGAGCAAAGCAGCCATGTTGGGGACTACCACACGTGGGAGCCCAAGGGCAGACACTGGCCAAGAGCCAGCAAGAAACTGAGACCACAGTCCTACAACCGAAAGAAACTGAACAGTGCCAACAACTTGAGTGAGCGCAGAAGCCGATCCTATGCCAGCCCAGCTCCCAGTGAGCCCACAGCCCGGCTGCCACCTGGACTGCAGCCACATGAGACCTGAGCAGCGGATCCAGCCAGTGTGCCTGGACCCCTGTCCAAGAAACCATGAGATAATAAACACACGTTGTCTGAGCTGCTACCTTTGTGGCAGTTTCGTTTCACAGCCATGGACGACTCACAGGACAGCTCACGCAGCTGGTCTCGTGGCCAGGGTTCTAATGCCCTGGAGTCCTGATGACAACCTGGTCGCCACCTTGGGAGGCATCACCAGCTGCTCCACTCCCACAGCACCAAGAGCCACTGCAAGTGGGAGCCAGGCTCATTTCTGAGAGCTCATGGGAAGGAGGGGCATGGAAATGGGTCAGGGCCATCCCTGAGAGCAGAGCAATGGGCATGGGTGGTCAGCAGGGCCTGTGGGGGTCCTGCGAGGCTGCAGTGCATGGCTCCCCCGGTCCCAGTCCAACATCCTGGGGACAGTCAGTATAAGAGTGAAAACAAATGCCCCCAATAACATGATTTAATTAAGAGATGATGACAGTGAAATCGAGAATCGTGCTGTTCGAGGTCAGGGGCTCGTTGGCCAGCTGAGCCTGCAGGACCCGGAAGCTCGGGATATCACTGCATCCAAACGCCCACGGTTTGGGGAGAACAACCATAGTTATCAAATGCCTTCACACTCCTGTTTTCCTTCCATGGTCTCCAAGCTCCTCCGGACCCATTGCTGATCATTCCAGCTAAACTGCCTTTGCTCATCACAAGAAAATATCATGTGTTTTACTTTCAATTAACTTGACAGGATCTACCAGGAGTAACCCAGCTGAACCTCATCATTCACAATCCAATTTCCCAAATTGCCAGGAGCCTGGAGGGGCATCCCGAGCGGGCCTGGCCTCCCGCCTGCTCCCTGCACGGTTCCCTCAGAGAGCAGGCCTGGGGGTGGCCCCCATCACCCCTTCCACCCTGCCCTGCAATCCCATCCCTCTCCAGGTCACACAGTGGACATCGCTGGCAGGAGGGGCCCTGGCCGCCCACGGAAGGCCCAGCTCCCAGAGTGCGTGCATGCCCCTGGTGCAGGGGTGGGGCCTCTTAGCCCCCCAGCAAGACAAGGGAGTGGTCTGAGGGACCTGCAGTCCTGTGGCTCTCGGCCGCACATCCCTGGGGGCATCCAACGGGGGCCTGCCCAATGAGTTGTTGATACATGTGGCCTGTTCTAGTGTCTCTCTGCACGAGACTTCCCCTCACCACGGGTCCCCCCCAACCTTGCACTGGATTCAGCGCAGCCAGCAAAGAATCACCTTGTCCAAGAGCACTTCCTTTTCACAACGGAGTGTTTTTCTCCCACTTCCGCTGTTCAGGGTACCTGCCGTCAGAGGTGGGATGAGTGAAGGCAGCTTCCCAAGGACACGTCAAAGGCCCAGGGGAAGCATGGCATGGAGGACTGCTGGAAAGGACTCCTGGCTTCAGGAGCCTGTCCTGCACCACGGTGTCCGACTCGCAGCTCCTGCCTCAACCACTTAGACCTGGCCATTAACTCTGGATCTGATACCTGCAATGCCTCTTTCTGAGAATTTTGGTTTTTCTTTGGTAAGCAAGCAGGCAGTCTGTCCTGGAGGCTTGGTGGCGGGGTAGAGGGGTGTTAGGAAAATATTATCATTAACGACGAGGCTAGCCCAGGGCCACAGGGAGCATCCCTCCCCCACCCCATGAACAGGTGGCAGGAATTGGGGATGGCCCCTGGCATGCTGGGACAGCCAGTGAAGGCTCTTGCACCTGGGGAGGCATCTGCAGGCAGAGCCCAGGATCCCCACCAGTCAGCGGTGGAGCCCAATTCCCAGTGGGGCCCCTGGGGCAGCATCTGTGTCTGACCACCACATCCTCCCACCCCCCAGCCTCTCCCTTCCTTGACTACAAGCCAGACTACATACAGTGGTTCCACCTCCCCCACCCAGGGAAGGACGGACTCTCTGAAACAGAAACGAGAGCAGGGTCTCAGGGGTCCCTGCAGGGGGTCTCACAGGTCCACACACAGTGGAGCCCACCCTGCTTCACATCTCCCTTCAGAAAAGACCTCCTCACCACCCACGGCCCTTGTGTGTTGCCCCCCCAGGACAGGGGCCACTGCTCCACCATCACCAGCCCTGTGTACAAGCCCCCTGCTCTCCACAAGGTCACCCCCTCCTCGCCGCTTAAACGATGCAACCTCCCCTCTCTGTGGGGTCATTCCCACCAGCCTAAGAGCATCCTGTAACTTCTCCCATCTTAAAAACACAGACCTCCAGACCTCCAGCTGCTGACCCCTTTCCAACCCAGCTCCTGGGGGTGGGCTCCACCCCTCCACCTGCACCAAGACCATCCTCCCAGGGTCCCAGTGGTCTCCAGGTCGCCCAGCCTCTGACTCTTTCTGTTGTCCCCCTTCCTTCTAGAAGCTTCTCCACTTCTCCAGGAAGCCTTGTTCTCTGGCTCTTCCTCGTGCCCCCTCCCCCCTCCATGGGCCCAGACCCCAGACCCCTCTACTCTGAACACACTCACTTGCCAGGGACATTCTGGAGAATTTCTGCTCTGAGTCTCGCCCTGTCCCCCCATCTCCCGCTCTCTCCAGCTTTTCACCTCCACTGGGAAGTCTGAAGCACACCAGAGCCTCACATCCAAAACCAGCCATGGAGCCCAGCCCAACACCCCCGGGACCCTCATCTCGGCCGACGGCCCACCCCGCTTCCCTCGCTCACCACATCCCACCCTTCAGCACATCTGTCACAAACCTGTGGGGTCCACCTGAGCACGCTGGGCCAGCCCCACCTCTCAGCCGGTCCCCCGCCCCGCCCACCTCTGCCCTGGCCCCGCCTACTGTCTCCACCTTGCAGGACAGCAACATTCCCTTGCCCTTTGGAGCTGTCTCTTCACGGCCTCCAGGCCACCATAACTCAGATGGTGTCACCCAGCTCAGAGCCCATCGAGTGATGACCCAGGGCTCACAGTATAACCCCCACACCCCAGCACCTCCCCCTCCTCACTTTGCACCAGCCAGCGCCCCTTGCTGAGTGCTCCGAGCACATTCCTGCCCCAGTCTCTTCACCTGCCTCCCCTCGACCCAGGACCGGCCACACAATTTGCAGAACCCGGTGCAAAATGAAAAGGCCCCATGTTCAAAACCTATTAAGAATTTCAAGAGGCAACAGTAGAGCGTTAACCAAGCGTGAGCCCTTCTGTGCAGGCCTCAGACGCCGGCCCTGCCTCTCCCCAGGACACGGCCCCCTTTGTGCAGGTGGCTCGTGGGGGCTTCTCGCATCTCTCAGGGGTCCCCTCAGCAGAGGAGCCTGCCCTCACCACCCGACTCCCTTGCCAGCTTCTCCCCTTCATGAAGTTCCTGTGTGGTCTTTTCTGAGCCCCCTCTGCCCTGGAAGCCCATGGGGGCAGGACTCCGTCCACTGCTGCAGCTGGATGCCCCTTCTACGGCTCAGTCTGGCCACATCATGGCCTCTGCTTCAATTCCTCCCAATGCACAACAGCCCTGGCCGGTATGGAGGCCCACCCACCTGTCCAGGTGGCCTTCCGGCCCTGCCTGCCTTCTCTGAGCGGCTCCTCCAACCTAGCCCCATTCTGCCCCATCTGGCCAGTCCACCTCCTGATCCATTCCTGGCGTCCACCCAGGAGCTCCCCCCTCCTGGGTGTGCTGTAAAATGCCCTCCTCCAGGCAGCACGCCCAGCACACTTGTGGTTCTTTCATCTTTGGTTTTGATTCTTGCCCAGCTCCTGCCTGGGAGGGAGCAGTGCATTCTCATCTCTCGTCCTCCCCATCTCTTATCCTGACACAGAGCCTGATGACTAGTAGGTTCCAGGAACCATCTGGACCAGGTGGATGTGCGAAGGGATGAGTGAGAGGATGGTTGGGGTTGAGGAACGGAGCCTCAGGATGCAGGCTTGAGAAAGGGCCAGAGGTGGAGGTTGAAGGGAGAAGACGAGAGACAGCGAGGGACCCTGAGCCAATGAGGCCGGGCTGGGGAACTGCCCCAAGGGGATCCCACTGGGGCATGTGAATCTTGGACAAAGTTCAGGAGAGAAAGACATAGGGTCTGGGCAGGGACCTGGAGAGGGCGTTGCCGGTGGGCAGGAGCAGAGGAGGAGCTGGGGTGAGTGACCAGCAGGGTTGCTGACAGCCCAGCTGCCCCAGACCCGGACTGTCTCTCTGAAGGAGAGGAGACAGTGTCAGTCACCCCCCAGAGGGACAGAGAAAATCCCTCTTTTTCTCAGGTCAGGGGGACAGTGGTGGTGCCCCTAGCACCTCCAAGACAGCTCGTCTCCCTCCTGACGGCTACCCAGCTGCTCTGCCAGCACTGTGCACACCGTTGGGCTGTGCCGGTCCCTGTCCGTCTTCCCCTCCTGACCCCTCATGATCGGGAGTCCTTGAGGGCATGGATGGGGGCTTCTCCTCGGACACACCCCTGAGACTGTCACACCAAAAGCCCTCGAGTCAGTGCTCAGCAAATGGGACCTGCTGCTGTGGGGGGATTCGCAGCACGCATAGGGGTTCACTGACGGGAGAGGACCCTCCAGAGGAGGCGTCCTCAGGCTGACGAGGCCTCTCTCAGCTTTGACTGCACAGATGTCAAGACGTGGGGGCATATGGCACTGGAGGAAGCGGCCCATGCTGGGTCAAAAAAGAAAAAGAAGTAAATGAAGAACAAATTCAGAAGGAAAGGCGTCCCTCCCATCACATGCAGGTGAGTGGCGATTTATGCAGAAAACCCAGCAGGATCCGTTAACTGTCAGAACAAATAAAAGTGCAGAAGGGTCCTAAATTCAATACCAACTTATGAAAATCTAGTGTTTCTCTAGAGCTAGGAAACGTAATAGAAATAAGATGCTGTCCATAATAGTCACAAAAACTATGAGGTATCTAGGCATTAACCCCAACGATTCTAAAGCCTTTCAGAGGAAAGGTTTGAACTCAGTTTTAGAAGGTAGGTGAGTTAATACACGTATGGTTGTGGGAGTGGCCGCTGGGGTGGCCCCCGGGGTCCCGGCCCTGAGTAACCCCTCCCCTGAGCGGGGCTGGACCTGGTGCCTCACTTCTAACCAAGAGAGTATGCCCAAGCGATGAATGTCCCTTCTGAGATGAGGTCACAAACACCCTGAATTCCGATTTGCTGGCACGCTCCCTTGCACCCCTGATCAAGTAACATCACCCTCCAAGCTCCCCTGAGTTCTCCTTTGGAAATGGGGATAATAATACGAACAGCTTCAACAGTTAGCGCCCTACAAGGGTTGTTAGAGGAAAGTGAGGACAGCTCCCCGCTGGCCCCAGGGGTTCAGGCTCTGTGGGCCGAGCGTGTCCCTGAATCCCGCATCACAGCGCCCACCCCCTGAGCAAACTCGGGCAGCCCTCCGGGCTGGGCACAGGCGGCAAAGGGTTAAGTCACCAGCGTTGGGCACCCGCTGCCTATTCTAGATCATAGCCCAGCACCTGAATCCCAAAACCCCTGAATGGCCTGAGCCCCAACCAGGGCCTGCTCAGGCCTCTTCCAGGCCCACCTCCCAAGCTGACTGGGGCTGGTGAGCACACCTGGGGCCTGAGTCTGGCCACGGGCACAAGGGGGCCAAGGTGTCTACCACATGTGCATGAGGGGCTCCTGGTGCTGGAGCGGGAAGCAGATTGCGAGGAGCCAGCTACAGCACCCCGAGTCCACAGCGCCAAGCCCCTCGAGTCCACTGGCATCTCCACACCACCCCCGCCACAAGGACCCCCAGCTCTGCTGGCCACACCCCACGGCTCAGAGGCACTTCACAGGCTCCAATTCACAAAGCCCGGAGGGAGCCCCAAAACCACCCCAGTGCAAGGCAGTGGTTTACTCAATGTGTCAGTGAAATCGAAGCATCTGCTATGTATAAATTACAACAAATCTGCTGTCTCTCTGAGGACACTCGGCTGTAACAGCCACAGCCAACAGGTTGTGTGTATGATTTATGGGCAGAAGCTCATGTTCACATTTGATGCAGGGTCATTCATAAACCGGGAGACGATGCTCCTGCCCAGCAGTCACAGGCTGGGCCCGAGGGCCAGGGCTGCTCCTCCTCAGTGGTACCAGCTGGGGTTCGGAGGGTCCATTCTAGGGGTAAACAGGGCTGAGCACAGCAGTGGCAGCCCCCACCCCCGGCCTGTCAGCCACAGCACCACCCTCGGAGCAGAGCAGACGCTCGGAGCCAAGCCCCAAGCTCACGGTCACTCGTTAATGCACATCCTCGCCACAGACACAGTCGTTGGCGTAAATACTTGATTAGCATAGACGTGAGTGTATTTGCATATGTCTCTCCGACTGCTGTCCATTCATCACACAGAAATTCAGGCCTCAGGGGGACACAAACCCCAGACTCTGGCTTCAGTCGTCTTTCCCTGCTGAATTGAGGGTCGGTTTGGAGGCACCTCGGATGCCCGGCCTGACTCTGGGGGCCGAGCCGCCAGCACGGGCCCCCAGCCTGGCCTCAGACGTTGTCAGTCACCTGACTGAGGCCCCCCACCCACCACAGGGACAGGTCGCGAGGCTGGGGGTCACAGAGTGAGCCTGGAGGCAGAGGAGGAGGAGGAGGAGGAAGGTCGGGGGAACCACAGCCGCCGCTTCTGAACTTGGGCTGTTTTATAAGCAACAACAGCGGGGCCTCAGCCTCCACCCCCCTGGCCTGGGAGCCTTTGTACGCTGTCCCCCACCACCCTGGACCCAGCCGCAGTGACTATTGTCCAGGGGCCTGGCCATCCACACTGAGCCCTCAGACCTCTCTCCCCCTCCACCTGGGGGATCCCTGCTGGGTGGGTGGGCCCAGGGAGGAGTGGGCACTGGAGGGTCCAGGTGCTTCAGGGTGAGAGCCCCCTCTGCTGGGCCAACATCAAAGTCTGGAGCTGGTTCGACAAGAGATGCATTTCATTTGCAACAGGAGAAATACTGTAATAAGATAACAGAACCCCACTAAAAGCAGATGAGAAGATATTAAGTGCACAACTTGGCCCCCATGTTTGTCCACACAGCTGGGCTACAACAGCCAGTGCTGGCAGCCTGCAGCCCAGGGCCTCACCTCCTATTCAGTGGTGCCAGCATCGCTCTGTCTCCCTGGACATGGGAGGCCAGCACCTGCCCCCAGGTGGCCAGGCTGGTCCACACATCCTCCCACAGGTGGATCTCCTGAGGGAGCCCCTGGTCTCAGTAGTTTCTCCCCCATCCGCAGCAAAGACCCAGGACCAGGCCCCCAACCTGAGAAATCACGCTTGAGTCTCAGTGAGGTACAGAGTGTTGGAGCACTGATGAATTTTTAATTTTCAATATCTTGCTGTGTATCGTTTTTTAAGACTATATAAAATAACCCCTCCAGGATATCAAAGCATTTATTTTTAAATGCGAGTCTTGTATGTAAACCAATGGAGATAACCATGAAATTATTCCCTCACTGAGCCTCCCAACTCAGAGGGAATCGAGTGCTGTGACCGTGAGACACATCAGGTTGGTTTTTACTGAAATTAGGCATTTTTAAAGTGAGCTTCCGGGTTATAACCAGCTGGGATAGCAGCCCTGCTCTTCTCCTTCGGCCTCAAGAGAATGGGGGAGGCAACGTGATGCGCCCACAAAGGGAGCCCCTGAGGTTGACTGAGGCCTGGCCAGCACCAGCCCAGCGACCCTCCGCCCAAGGCCGATTCCCTGTGGCCCCTGCTGCCTGGCAGCAGGTGGGACATGTCTGTCCACTCGGCATGCCCTGTCCTTTTCACACGAAAATGGCACCACTGGGCGGGCAGCACCTCAGGACCCCAGGCTGCACCCCCACCAGCCACCAGGAAGGATCCTCTCCTGGTCCCCTCCAGGCCCTCTGGACACACTCCCTGTGGACGACGGAAGCATCTAGGCCTCCACCGCCTCATAGGCCTGCCAGGTCCCCAGTACCTGCTGCCCCAGGGCAGCGTTTCTGCACAGTTTCATCAGCTGTCAGTCACCTATCATCTGCTATCGTTCGTCAAGGGCCTCCCTGGGGCTCTCAGCTTTCCCAAGGAGCTGCTGTCCCTGGATTTCTGCATCCACAGCAAACTCCTACTTTGAGCACTGGCTTCCTGCTGGTGTCTGGTTTGGGTTCAGCCAGGCCAGGGAACCACAGCAGGCAACGTGTGGCCCCAGAGCATAGCTGGGACAGAAGCCAGCACAGCACACACTCACGGTCCTGCCCTGGCACTCCATCTGGAAGAGCATGGTCATCGAGAGCTGGAGGCTTCCTGGAGGAGGTGCCCAGGTTTGGGCAAGAGGGAGGAGCAGTGGGGCCAAGGCCTGGAATCAGCCAAGCTGACACCCAGAGGGCTCCAGGATGCTGGACCTGTTTCACACAGGGGATGGTCTGAGAAGGGAAGAAATGGAGGGACAGCAGGAAAGGTGGGGCCTTGGAGGTGAGCTCGGCTGAAACCCACCCTCCTGCAGCTGCCCGCTCAGCATCACCTGGGAGCTAAGCAGCGTCTCACTCTCACAGCCCCAGTGGGACCCTGGGTCTCCTTGAATCCCCTCCGGGAACAGACCCACACACCTGTGCCACAGCGCCCCTCCGCCCCCTCAGCCAAGCTGTCTGCAGGGCCCCAGGGCTCTGCTTCCGAAGATCTTCAAACCCAACCCTTCTACTGCATCCATTGCCCCCATCGTTTGCCACCCCCTGGAGCCTCCAGCCTTTTCCCCGCACAGCAGGGAGCTCAGAGGACCCCTCCAAGAACGGCACCAGCACTGCACGCCCCTCCTCCTGTCTTTGCTGCTCTCCCTCAAGAACTCCTCCTCATGCCTGGCCCCAGCAGGCCTCCCCATAGTGCCAGGACCCCTCCAGCCTCCACTGCACGTTAGGAGCCAGGCAGGCGGTCCAGCCACAGTAGGGAGCCGGGCTTGGGAGCAGGCAGGACACCTTTCCAGCAGCACGCTGACCAGCGCTACCATGGCCAGCAGAACACCTTCCACAGCCTACAGATCAGAGGCTTCCCTGCAGAGGAAGATGGGTCTCCTCACACGCCGGAGGGCAAGTCAGGGAGGCTCAGAATGACTCAAGAAGTCAACGTCCATGGGGCTGGCCCCGTGGCTGAGTGGTTAAGTTCGCGCGCTCCGCTGCAGGCGGCCCAGTGTTTCGTTGGTTCGAATCCTGGGCGCGGACATGGCACTGCTCATCAAACCACGCTGAGGCAGCGTCCCACATGCCACAACTAGAAGGACCCACAACGAAGAATATACAACTATGTACTGGGAGGCTTTGGGGAGAAAAAGGAAAAAATAAAATCTTTAAAAAAAAAAAAAAAGAAGTCAAGGTCCTGAGTCTTCCTTTCACAACAGAAACCTGCCAGGCCGTGGTTGCAGTTGTAATTCTGCAACCTGAATGGTGTGACTGTGTTTGAGTCGCAGCCACATCAGCCCCATAGCTGCAGGAAACAGATGGTCTCAGTGCCGTCCTGGGGGCTCCCTGGTTTCAGATCGAGACATGCTGAGGGTTAAAAGAACCGGTCTTGACATTCTCTGTCTGTCAGCCATTCAGGGAAACCCATCCCACTACAGCCCTGTCTGCATCAGGACCGCCCTCACGGCCAAGTGCAGCAGCCCCAGGGCTCCCACGGCCTGCACCTCCCATGGCTTGTGCTGATGACCAACTGCAGGTGAGAACTGTGATGCAGCCACAGGCCACGGATTCCCACACCCCGTTCCCCACTGACCAGGAGCTCAACACTGCTCACCCCTGAGGTCATGACCAAGCCAATCCCCAAAACCCATGTGGAAGGGGCTGTTTCCTGGGACCAGTTCCCTGTCTGCCGGAGCTCAGCCAGCAGACGGGAACCACACCAGAAATTTGGACAGGAAAATGTAACAGTTAACTAGTAAACAGTGAATGATCACCAAAAGGGGCACTGCGGACCCTCAGGTAAATAAGTGGTAACCTTGGAAACAGGCACCCCCCCAAGCTGAGGGAATGAGGAAGCTCAGAGGGGCTCCTCCCACTCGATGCCCTGCGCTGTCTGCCGGGTGCACAAGCTCACGGGGGCAGGGAAACTTGCAGAGGCCACAGCTGAGGCTGAACCATAAGGCCATTGAGCTGATCGCCACCAGGTGATCCCCATGTGCCAAACAGAACACTGAAGAAGGCGGCAAGCCCTTCCTCCACTTGGCCTTGCAGCGTCCCTCCAGCGCCCTCTGTGCACAAGGTCCAGCCCCCCACCACAAAGCAGGCCAAAGGAGGGTGGATTTGGAGCCAACAGGTGACAAATGATACCTGGCACTCCCTCTGGTTGGGCCTCATCGCACAGACACAACAGCAGCAGTCAGAAACGGTGAGCGTGCGAGACTGTGCACGATGCCACCACGGTGGCTGGTGATGGAGCCGTAAGGCATTCCTGGCAGAACTGGGGAAGGTGTGACATTCACACGACTGAAAATGCGAAACGTATAAAAGGGCGTGCAGCACCCCAGCATCCTGCTCCCCTCCTCACGGACAACCGTAGTTACACATTTTCTGCGCACCCTTCCTGAAATACTGGTTGCAAACACAATCAAGTCCCCTTTTTCACACAAATGGCAGCACACAGCACCCACTCTTCTATGCTTTTTTACACTTGATTTTGAAGACCTTTCCACCTCAGTGTATAAAGTGCTTCCTCACTGTTTTCAACAGCTGCATAGGGACCCATCGTGTGGGTGTGCCTTGATTAGTTAGCAGTCCCCTTTGGATGAACATTTAGATTGTTTCCGTCACTTTTACCAAATGCTGCAGCCTTACACAGAATCATTTCGCATTGATGAGAATCAATCTGTAGGATAAATGCCCAGGAGTCGAATTACTGGATCAAATGGTGCTTGACAGATGCAGGTGCTGGTCCTCGCAGAGGGACCCTTTCAGCACACGCCCGCCATCATGTCCAGAGGCTCCCCTGCCCTCGCTTGAATGCCTCCCATGCTTTCGTTTCTTTGCTTGCCCTACAGTTTAACACGGCCTCTTGGTGCGGTTTTAACTTGCATTTCCATTACTACAAGCGAGGCTGAGCATTTTTTAATGTTTAGAGCCCTTTGTATTTACTTTTCTGTATGAGTCCACAGCTCTCCCTTTTTTCTGTCCTATCGGTGGTCTTTTCAAAACTGACTCGTTGGGGGCTGGCCTAGTCGCACAGCGGTTAATTAAGTTCTCACCCTCCACTTCAGTGGCCCGGGGTTCACCAGTTCGAATCCAGGCGTGGACCTACACACCACTCGTCAAGCCATGCTGTGGCAGGTGTCCCACATAAAAAATAGAGGAAGATGGGCACAGATGTTAGCTTAGGGCCAGTCTTCCTCAGCAAAAAGAGGATTGGTGGCAGATGTTAGCTCAGGGCTAATCTGCCTAAAAGAAAAAGACTCATGGGGGGCCAGCCTGGTGGCACAGTAGTTAAGTTGCCATGCTCTGCTTCAACGGCCTAGCATCGTGGGTTTGGATCCCAGGCGCGGACCTACACACCACTCATCAAGCCATGCTGTGGCGTCCCACATAAAATAGAGGAAGATTGGCACAGATGTTAGCTCAGTGACAATCTTCCTCACCAAAAAAAAAAAAAAAAAAAAAAGACTTGTAGAACTTTTATATTTTAAGGAAATGAGCCCTTTTTCTGGGGTGTGAGTTGCAAATACTCTTCTTAATTGGTCTTTTGACATCGTGAGAGATGTTTTTTGGCCATGCATGCACAGATTTTTAAATTTTACACTGTTAAATATATTAATATTTTCTTCTATGGTTTCTGGAGGTTGAGTCATATTTTAAAAGATCATCCCCACTCCATGGTTATAAATAACCACTTCATGATTTTGTTCTGGAATTTTAATTATTTCATTTTTGACCCATTTGAAATTTACCTGCTGTAAAGAAAAATAATTATGGCTTTAAAAGAGTATAAATGTGTGTTTCTATCACATAAATAATTGTTCAGGACTGGTAAGAAAGCTCTGTGTAGGCATCGGAGACCCAGGCTTTGTCTATCTTGCTCCTACCATTCTCCACATAGTCCAAAATGACTGCTCCAGCTCCATCCCCGTCTACATTCCAGCCAGCAGAAAGGAAGAAAGAGTAAGGAAAACCACTCCTCCCCGCTCAGAGAACATTTCCTGGAAGTGACCCTCCCAATTACTTCCCATTGGTCTGGTCTCCTGGCCTCACCTGGCTGCAAGGGAGCCTGGGGGTTGTAGTTACTATTCCAAAAGGCTTCATCACCAAGAAAACAGAATGGGGGGTAGGGTGTCAATCGGAGCCTCGGCCACGCCCACTGCCCTGGTGTCCTGCGGTAGGGCAGCCGCTCCCACCCACCAGGAATCTGGGTTCTGGACACGGGAGGCCCAAGGGTCACGCTCGGGGCCTGAGCTGCCCACCCCCTGGGAGCTCCTCCAGGGGTCCTGCGACTGCGGATGTGGCCAGCGAGACCTGTTCCCGCAAGTGTGTGGGGTGTGCCACGTGGACAATCTCCCCAGCCTGGGGTCCGTAGGGTGCGCTAGTGCGGCCTCAGCGACGTGCTGCAGGTGCTGGCTTCCAGGGAAAAGGTGAAGCGGGGCCCTGCTCTTTCCTGACCCAGGAAGCTTGGACACACACCCAAGGGGACCCCTGGCTGCTGCGGGGAGACCCTGAGACCAGCCCACAGGGCTGGGGAAGGGGTGGCACCACGTGGCAGACTCAGGCCTGGGGGGACAGAGGCGAGGACCCGAGAGCCGTGAGCCACATGATGCACACTGTCTACACTGGCCAGGACGCAAAACGCCTTCAAGCTTGGAGCAGTGCCCCGCCAAGGCCATGCAGATCGGTGGAGTGGGGCCTCTGGGCTCAGGCCCCAGCGTCTGCTGGCAGCCTCGAGTCTGCAGGGTCAGGGCCCTGGCAGTCAGTCGGAAGGTGGGTGCCACTCCCACCCCAGGCTGCCAGGCACCAGCTTTGAGGAGGCCCAACGCCTCTGGGGGCCCTCACCCACGCAGCTGCCCCAGGGGACCGCTGCCTCCAAGTGGCTCCTTCAGCCCACCCACCCAGAGGTCCTCCAGGACCCCGCCCACCCCGAAACAGCAGTGAGAGACAGCCCACAGCGCACCCCCTGCCCAGACCCACCCAGAGACCGCAGGACCTGGACACCCCGCATGACCCAGAGCCAAAGGAGATGCCAACCGCAAGTGTCCCCACCTGAAACCACTCTGCAAGGGGACAGAAATCCAGAATAGTCTTGAAATGCCTGGAATCAGCCTGAAAAGTGGGTCCGAGAGGATAAGGCAACCTCCCCTTGTGCATAGGGCAAGGCCCTGGAAGCACCCAGAGGGACAGCCTGCGGCTGGCAGCACACTAACAGCACGCTCGGCACATTGCTGCGTGTTCCCATCAGTGCAGTTTTGCATTTGCCTGAAACAGGTAATTTAATAAGCAGCTGAGCATAGTGTGGGCACCATGGTCCCATTCTTACAAACTCAAGAAGAATGAGTAGGAAGGAGAGGGAGAGACTGGAGTCTCAGATCCTAGAAAACTTGACTTTTTTGACGTATTTCTCCTATACTGTAAAACAGCTCAAGAAAGAAAAAAGAAACCATAGGCATGAGCCCCAGGGCCCCCTGGTGCTTGATGGAAGCCAGCAGTGGGGCCCAGGAGGTCCTGCTAAGGGCAGAGGGTGCCCTCTGCCCTGGACAGCAGGGCCACTGCCCCCTCACGGAGCCCCTGTGCAGCTATGCCCAGGGTGGGCCGGCGGTCAGTGCTGAGCAGTGAGGTTCCGCAGAGCCAGAGGAAGGGGCTCAGCCGTCACAGCTCCAGGGTCAGGATGGGCTGTGACAGCTCCAGCAGGAGTTCCGGGCATGAACCTGGAGTGAAGCCCTCACCCTGGTCTGACCACAGCCAGGGCCACATCCACAGCAATGCTTCCCCCAGACCAAGAGGCCTTCTTGCCCTCGAGGGTCAGTGGTCCCAGAGAACCACAGCAGAGAGAAAGCGTCTTTCAGACACAGGACCAAACTAGCAAAGGCAGATGTTTTATTTCCAAGTTTCTATGGAGATATTACAAACAACAGAGACTGAAAAGGAAACATTTAAAGACTTTAAACTATTACTTTGAAATAAAAATATGATTAGGTAAAATAATAAATAATGCCATCCCATGAAAATCTTAAGATGAAGGCATGTCACGCGCCTCGATGAGCTGGCTGGGGACAGGCCACGGGGATCCTCGCCCTCTCCCAGCCTCCAGGCACACCCCCGCCAAGCGTTCCGGTCATACAGGAATAAAATGGCCACACTGTCCAAATCTTCACTTTATTTTTTAATATAAAAAATGAAATTTTGGAAACCCACCCTACCTTTTCCCCTAACATAATGCTTTACCTCTTAAAAATAAAAATAAAGTACTAATTCTATATACATCACATGTACCATACAAAAATGTATCCAAAGTTTCTATTGCTACCAAAGAGTTCTAAATTAAAACAAGTTACAGAAAGCCCCTCATTGTAAACAAAAGATTACAAGTTACAAAATCAAAGAACACACAGCCAGTCATTTATACAACAACCAACACATCCTGCTCCCAAAGCAAGTTGAATTTTTATGTGCCTGTATAAAAATGCATATCAATATATTTTTGCAAATTTATCTTTCATTATAAAGCAAATGAATACACTTTCTACAATAAATAATCCGCTGGGAGGCACACCCGTGGGAGGCAAGGGTGGACGGGCAGAGGCTGGCGGGTGGACAAGGAGGAAGAGGAGGAGGCAGCGGAAGAGGGAGGGAAGGAGGATGGCAACACCCAGAGGAAGCGCCCGCCCGGCCCTCACGGGGGCGGCGGAGTGTTTTTGGTGATTTGCAAATGATGTACACGGCATAAATTTATTCTCCACCTCTTTCCACAAAGTACCTTCAAAATAACGTCATTTTCTTTCTTAAAATACACATTTGTCATTGTAAATTTACATCCCGTCTTATTAAATAAGTGGTACTCTGTGTAAAGAGTATGATTTACAAAATTATTAAACATTCAAAAGTCTTTAAAAAAAAAGCTACAGATCAAAGAAAGTGACATAAGCAGCACCCTCCGGTGTGACCTGTGATGGGCACAGAGTCGCGCTTGGAAGACGCGCCCACGCCATTCACAGAGTGCCCAGACGGGGATGGTTTCATAGAAAACTTGGAAATAAAACCTCCCCCACCTCCCCAGGGCAAAAGAATTAAAGAACTACGCCTAAAAATCAGAATAAGTTAAGTTTTGAACAATATACAAATATGTACACTTATCAACACTATGGACAAGGCCGCAGAGGTGACGTCAGTCAATGTCACTGAGGTCGCTGGCTGGCTCCCCATGCACGCGGCTCAGGTGGTTCATGGCACGGTCAAAGGCGATCCTGACGGCCTTTCGGATGCTGGAGTTCCTCCCTTCCATCATTTTTAACTTGTCTATTGTCTCGTCAATACCAAGGGGAACCATTTTGGACTTGGGGAGCCATTGCCTTTTTAAAAGAAAAAAAGATGGGGGAGTGACGTCAGCATCATAGCAGAGTGAGCTTACCTGTGACTCTCTCCCCTTCAACATATAACAAAAAGGAGAAACCATATTCCAACAGAAAATATCCTAATAGCACAGGAATCCTTGGAGAGTCACAGCAGCCACATGACAGAGGGCAGAGAGGCTGGAGCCCCCCTCGGAGGAGCTAGAACAGGGTAAGAGAGATCTCCACTCCCTCCCCTAGAGACTGGGATCACTGCTGCAGGAGGTGCCAGGAGGGAATGAGTGAGGGAGGGGTCACACATCCACGGGATCGCCCAGGACTCCCTAGCGCCCTTGCAGCCTAGAGGGAAGCCCTCTAATGGAGGTGAAAGCTTCCGAGTGGGGTGACCTTATCAAACTAGGACCCTAGGAGATGAGACAGTGAGAGCTGATTGGGAAACCTGGGTCTGTGCACAAGAGAAAGTGCCCCACCCCCCACCCACATTGTGCTGCGCCATCTCGGCTGAGGGTGGAGGGCTCAGAATACGCAGCTCCTGACCCCCATCCAGTGGCGACAGGCTGTAACTGCAACCGAATAATATCACAATGGTAAAACCCCATTCTTCCAGCATCAGGGAGTTCATCAAAACTCCAGACCAGAGAGAAAACAATAAATACCCAGAATTCTGTCCTGAGGCTCAGAAATAAGTAAACTAAATGACAATGAATTCAGAATAGCTATCGTCAAAAAACTCAATGAGGTAAAAGAGAATATAGAGAAACAATTCAACGAGTTCAGGAGCTACTTCACAAAAGAGATTGAAACTGCAAAGGAGAATCAATGAGAAATACTAGGGATGAAAGACATAATGGAAGAGATAAAACAAAACATGGATTCCCTGAATGCTCGTGTGGACCCCATAGAGGAGCAAATCAGCATAAAAGAAGATAGACAAGTTGAATTGCTCCAGACAGAGGAGGAGAGAGAACTGAGACTAAAAAGAAATGAAGAAAATCTCCGAGAACTATCTGACTCAATGAGGAAATGCAACAAAACAATTATACATATCCAAGAAGGTGAAGAGAAAGAGAATGGAGCAGAAAGCGTGCTCACAGAAATAACAGCAGAGAACTTCCCAAATCTAGGGAATGAAAGGGAAATGCGTGTGGAGGATGCTTTCAGATCTCCTAGATTTGTCAATGTAAAAAGACCTACTGCAAGGCATCTAGTAGTAAAACTGGCAAAAATGAATGACAAAGAAAGAATTCTCAGGGCAGCAAGGCAGAAGAAAATAACCTACGAAGGAACCCCTATCAGACTTTCAGAAGATTTCTCTGCAGAAACCTTACAAGCTGGGAAAGAATGGAATGACATATTCAAAATTTTAAAAGATAAAAATCTTCAGCCAAGAATACTCTACCCAGCAAAAATATCCTTCAGATGTGAGGGAGAAATTAAATCTTTCCCAGACAAACAGAGGCTAAGGGACTTCGCAGCCACAAGACCACCCACCCCCCCAAAATCCTCAAGAAGGCCTTCATACCTGAAAAAAGAAAAAAAGGGAGAAAGGGGTCACAAAACACAAGGTAAGGAGACAAATAGAATCAGAATAGGATAGCAAATCTTCAACTACAGCATTAGGCTAAAGGGAAGGAAAACACCAAAAACAAAGACAATCTTGTCACTTTAACCACAAACTCACCACACACGTTGGAATAAGATATGAAAATAGTAACTTAGGAGGGGAGGAGGAAAGGGACTGAGTCAGTTTAGACTACGGAAATAAGAGGCCATGAGAAAATGGACTATGTTATGCACGAGATTCTGAATACAAACTTCAGGGTAGCGACTAAACTAAACAGCAGAACAGAGACACAAAAAATAAATAAGGAAAAAACTAAGAAACACAGGGGGCTGGCCCCGTGGCCCAGTGGTTAAGTTCGCGCGCTCCGCTACAGGCGGCCCAGTGTTTCGTCAGTTCGAATCCTGGGCGCGGACATGGCAGTGCTCGTCAGACCACGCTGAGGCAGCGTCCCACATGCCACAACTAGAGGAACCCACAACGAAGAATACACAACTATGTACCGGGGGGCTTTGGGGAGAAAAAGGAAAAAATAAAATCTTTAAAAAAAAAAAAAAAGAAACACAGCATAAGAAACTACAGAAGTCAATGGGTAGACCAAATCACACAGGACGAGAAACAAAGGAAATGCAGGAAAACCAGAAAACGAGCGACAGAATGGCAGCATTAAGCCCTCATGCATCAATAATCACCCTCAATGTAAACGGATTGAACTCTCCAATAAAAAGACACAGAGTGGCAAGATGGATTAAAGAACAAGATCCAACAATTTGTTGCCTCCAGGAAACACATCTCAGCTCCAATGACAAATACAGGCTCAGAGTGAAGGGATGGAAGACGATACTACAAGCTAACGGCAAACAAAAGAAAACAGGTGTCGCAATACTTATATCAGACAAAGTAGATTTCAAGATAAGGCAGGTAAAGAGAGACACAGAGGAGCAATATATAGTGATCAAAGGGACAATCCATCAAGAAGAAATAACGCTTATAAATATCTATGCACCCAACACAGGAGCACCAAAGTTCATAAAGCAACTATTAACAAACCTAAAAGAAGATATCAAAAATAACACAATAATAGTAGGGGATCTCAACACCCCACTCACATCATTGGACAGATCATCTAGACAGAAAATCAACAAGGAAGCAGTGGAATTAAACAAAAAGCTAAAACAGTTGGACTTAATAGACATATATAGAACACTCCATCCAAAAACAGCAGAATACACATTCTTCTCAAGTGTGCACGGAACATTCTCAAGGATAGACCATATGTTGGGAAACAAGGCAAGCCTCTATAAATTTAAAAAAATTGAAATAGTAACAAGCACCTTCTCCGATCATGATGCTATATAAAGCTAGAAATTAATTAAAAGAAAAAAGCTGAGAAAGGGACAAAGATAGGGAGACTAAACAACATGCTATTGAACAAGCAATGGATCATTGAAGAAATTAAAGAAGCAATCAAAAAACATCTGGAGACAAATGTAAATGATAACATGCCATACCAACTCATACAGGATACAGCAAAAGCTATATTAAGAGGGAAATTGATCGCAATACAGGCACACCTTAACAAACAAGAAAAATCCCAACTAAGCAACCTCAAATTGAACCTAACTGAATTAGAGAAAGAGGAACAAACAAAGGCCAAAGTCAGCAGAAGGAGAGAAATAATAAAAATTAGAGCAGAAATAAATGCTATTGAAACGAAAAAGGCAGTAGAAGGGATCAACGAAACAAAGAGCTGGTTCTTTGAGAAGATAAATAAAATTGACTAACCCCTAGCCAGACTTACAAAGAAAAAAAGACACAGCTCAGACAAACAAAATTAGAAATGAAAGAGGAGAAACAATGGATACCGCAGAAACACAACAGATTCTAAGAGAATACTACGAAAAACTATATGCCAGCAAAATGGATAACCTAGAGGTAATGGATAAATTCTTGGACTCCTACAATCTCCCAAAGCTTAGTCAAGAAGAAGCAGACAATTTGAACAGACCAATCACAAGGAAAGAGATTGAAACAGCAATCAAAAGCATCCCAAAGAATAAAAGCCCAGGACCAGATGGCTTTCCTGGGGAATTCTACCAAACTTTCAGAGAGGATTTAATACCTATCCTTTTCAAGCTATTCCAAAAAATTAGGGAGGATGGACACTTCCTAACACATTCTACGAGGTCAACATCACGCTGATACCAAAGCCTGACAAGGATGATACAAAAAAGGAGAACTACAGGCCAATATCGCTGATGAATATAGACGCAAAAATTCCCAACAAAATTTTGGCAACTTGAATTCAGCAATACATCAAAAGGATCATACATCATAACTAAGTGGGATTCATACCAGGGACACAGAGATGGTTCAACATCCGCAAATCAATCAACGGATACACCACATCAACAAACTGAGGAATAAAAACCACATGATCATCTCAATAGATGCAGAGAAAGCATTTGACAAGATCCAACAGCCATTTATGATAAAAACTCTTGCCAAAATGGAGATAGAAGGAAATTACCTCAACATAATAAAGGCCATATATGAAAAACCCACAGCCAATATCATACTCAATGAGCAAAAACTGAGGGCCATCCCCCTGAAAACAGGAACGAGACAAGGATGCCCACTATCACCACTCTTATTCAACATAGTACTGGACGTTTTGGCAAGAGCAATTAGGCAAGAGAAAGGAATAAAAGGAATCCAAATAGGGAGGGAAGAAGTGAAACTCTCACTCTTTGTAGACGACGTGATCTTATATATAGAAAACCCCAAAGAATCCATTGGAAAACTATCAGAAATAATCAACAACTACAGCAAAGTTGCAGGGTATAAAATCAACTTACGTAAATCAGTAGCATTTCTAAACTCTAATAACGAACTAACAGAAAAAGAACTCAAGAACACAATACCATTCACAATCGCAACAAAAAGAATAAAATACATTGGGGTGAATTTAACTAAGGAAGTGAAAGACCTATACAACGAAAACTACAAGACTTTCCTGAAAGAAATTGATGATGACATAAAGAGATGGAAAGACGTTCCATGCACATGGATTGGAAGAATAAACATAGTTAAAATGTTCATACTACCTAAAGCAATTGACAGATTCAACGCAATCCCAATCAGAATCCCAATGACATTCTTTACAGAAATAGAACAAAGAATCCTAAAATTCATATGGGGCAACAAAAGACCCCGAATTGCTAAAGCAATCCTGAGAAAAAAGAACAAAGCTGGAGGCATCACAACCCCTGACTTCAAAACATACTACAAAGCCATAGTGATCAAACCAGCATGGTACTAGTACAAAAACAGGCACACAGATCAATGGAACAGAATTGAAAGCCCAGAAATAAAACCGCACATCTACGGACAGCTAATCTTCCACAAAGGAGCTGAGGGCCTACAATGGAGAAAAGAAAGTCTCTTCAACAAATGGTGCTGGGAAAACTGGAAAGCCACATGTAAAGAATGAAAATTGACCATTCTTTTTCACCATTCACCAAAATAAACTCAAAATGGATCAAAGACCTAAAGGTAAGACCTGAAACTGTAAGGCTTCTAGAAGAAAATTTGGGCAGTACACTCTTTGACATCAGTATTAAAAGGATCTTTTCGGACACCATGTCTTCTCAGACAAGGGAAACAATAGAAAGAATAAACAAATGGTACTTCATCAGACTAAAGAGCTTCTTCAAGGCAAGGGAAAACAAGATTGAAACAAAAAAACCACTCACCAATTGGGAAAAAAATATTTGCAAGTCATGTATCTGACAAAGGGTTAATCTCCATAATATATAAAGAACTCACACAACTCAACAACAAAAAATCAAACAACCCAATCAAAAAATGGGCAGGGGACATGAAAAGATATTTCTCCAAAGAAGATATCCAGATGGCCAATAGGCACATGAAAAGATGTTCATCATCACTGATCATCAGGGGAATGCAAATCAAAACTACACTAAGATATCACCTTACACCCATTAGAATGGCAAAAATAACTAAAACAAAAAGTAACCAATGTTGGAGAGGTTGTGGAGAAAAAGGAACCCTCATACACTGCTGGTGGGAATGCAAACTGGTGCAGCCACTATGGAAAACAGTATGGAGATTTCTCAAAAAATTAAAAGTAGAAATACCATATGACCCAGCCATCCCACTACTGCGTATCTATCCAAAGACCTTGAAGTCAGCAATCCCAAAAGTCCCATGCACCCCAATGTTCACTGCAGCATTCTTTACAATAGCCAAGACGTGGAAGCAACCTAAGTGCCCATCAACTGATGACTGGAAAAAGAAGATATGGTATATTTATACAATGGAATACTACTCAGCCATAGAAAAGAATAAAATCATCCCATTCACAACAACATGGATGGACCTTGAGGGAATTATGTTAAGTGAAATAAGCCAGATAGAGAAAGACAATCTCTGTATGACTCCAGACATATGAGGAAGTTAAACATGTGGACAAAGAGAACAGATTAGTGGCTACCAGGGGAAAGGGGGGGTGTGGGTGGACACAAAGGGTGAAGGGGTGCACCTACAACACCACTGACAAACAATAACGTACAACTGAAATTTCACAAGGTTGTAAACTATCATAATCTCAATAAAAAGTTAAAAAAAAGGTTAAGGCCACTTAAAGCTTTAATCATTGTAATACAAACGAATAAACTACAAATGAGTTATTTATTATGGCACAGAATATTTACTTTGAAAGACCAATTTGAGTGATGATAAACTTACTTTCAAAATATTTTCTAATTCAAACTTGTAACATATTTAAACAGAATTCAGAAGGAATTCTGAAGGCTTTACAACTCCGATTTTAAAATCAGTCTCTTCAGTATACACCTATACTATATATAAGGTACAACGCTAACACTAGTTCAATCAATAACTATTTAACCAGTGCCTATATTGTGCCAAACACTGCACTAGGGCTAAGGATATAAAAAATAAAAGTAACCCTTGCATGCCCCACTTCGGTGGCCCAGGGTTTGCAGGTTCAGATCCTGGGTGCGGGAAAAAAAAGGAAAAAGATGGGAACAATAAGAACTGCCTGCTCAGTAACTTCCACACACTTCATGGGGTAATGTAACAACACAGGGCCCTCCAGATGACATCAGGCACTGTGGGGCGAAGGGCGGGAAGAGAAGCTCTGGGAAAAGCCCTGCCCAACTTTCCTGCCACACCTCTGGGGCACAGGGGTTCAGGGAAGGTACAAGAACCAGGTTGTCACCTCCTCTCCTCCACAAGACTTCCCAAGGGGCCACTGTGTCCTGGAGGCCGGTGGGAGGCAGGCACACCCTGTCAGTCATCCACCTTTCCTGAGTGACCACTAAGGGCCACATAAGACAAGCAAAGGAACATGCCAGTAGACACCCCCATGTATATGTCTGCGAAAACCAACACATACAACACATGCACAGACATATATATGTGCACGCAGACACACTCACACATGTTCACAGACATATGCACACACCAACACATGCACACATGTATACGTGCGTATGGGCACGCACTCACACAAGACGTGTGCAGAGACATGTGCACACAAGTATATATGTGCACACCAAGACTCACACAGTGAGACCCCAAGAGAGCAGCAGGGGACCCAGCAGTGGGGCTGCTGGCCATCAGACTGGACAAAGCCCGGCGTGAACCTCTGTCTGGGTCTGACTAGGAGAAGGTCAGAGTGAGGAGAAAGATGGGGACGCGGCTATTAATACCACCACACATGCCAATGCTGGTGGGTTCCAGGGGGCAGCCCCACCCTGGAGGGTGGCAGGGCATGCATCTCCTCAGACAGGCCACGCACAGCTGGCTCCACAAGGTATAATGAAGCACCTTTGCCCTCCGAGAGGCCACGCAGCCACTCCTTGCCAAACAGCCTCAGGCGAAGAGAACGCCCAGTTCTGAGGGGCAGAGAACCTAAGTCAAAATCGCCTGGGGCCCCCGCCACCAGCATCATGAGTTTTCAGAGCTGGAGGTGCTGTGGTGATGGCTCCTTCTGCATGCACAGACAGCCAAATGCAGCCTACACTCAAGGGGGTCAGGGTCTGAACCATAGCATGTCGGGGGCCCAAGGCACTATGGGCAAGGGAGGCCCAAAGCGGGGAACCCTAGCAGAGCACTAGGATTAGGAAGCCCACTGAAGCCTATGAGTACTACATGGACCCACACAGGTAAGAAATGAAGAGACGAGGCATGGCCAGTGGGATCCAGGCAGGAAGAAGAGCTGTAGGAACAGAGATCTGGCTGGGTGCTCAGCACTCACCCCCTGTCCCCAAGGGGGCTGGGCTGGCAGTAGAGCCCCCACCTTAAATGTCGGCAAGCACCTGCAGGGCCCGGCTGCTCACATCCCTCTCCATGCTTAGGTTTATGATGACGTGGCAGCAGACGTCAGAACACAAGTACACACTGATCCTGCAGCATCTGCACAGACGCCCAGGCCCCACGTGCCACGGAGCCCAGGGCCCATTCCTGCAAGCCTGGACACCTGCACTCACCAGCTCCTCTTATTATCGAAGAAGAGAACGAGGAAGAGCTTCTCATCTGCCTTGGTCTGCATGTGCTCACCGATCTTCAGCACGTCCAACGGCGGGGCCGGGATGGTGACTCCATTGTGGTGGCCAGGCACGCGTGGCATCTTGGGGTCAATAATCTGCCAAGGGAGAGCACACGTGGGTCATGTCTGAGTACTCGTACACCATGCCCCTGAAGGAAGTCTCCAGCCCCAAGCTGAGGTGGGTTTTGAAGGAACCCTAAGGACACCCTGACATTCCAACACGCAGGTCTCTCAGGACACGCATCCCCACAACAATGGCAGGATGTCTCTGGACCTTGGAGCACAGGGCCATGCTGCTCAGCGCCTCTGCTCCCCACAGAGCAGCAGCACCAACCCCATGCCCGACCCAGAGATACAGCCTCCATGAGGTGTGCCAACTGGGATCCCGGCCCCATGATCTGCTTGTCCCATGGCTCACCAGGGCTGGGTACGAGGGGTAGCCGCTGCACTTGGCCCACACAACTTTCAGGGGCTCGAGAACGGAGGCCGCAGCATCGGTTGAAATCCACATGCTGTTCTGACCAACCTCTGGGGAAAGAAGGAGCAGAGAAAGCGAGTAATCAAAAGGCAGGCAGAGCTCCCCCACCCTCAGAACTCGACATGGCCATGAACATGTGGGGCCACCCCAAGCCAGACGCAAGTTGTCCCCCTGCAGCCACCTCCCAAGTAGCAGGATGGTCACGGATGCACCTGCCCCCAGCCTGAGGGTACACAGGACTGGGGGAGGCAGAGAGACGGCCCCTCTGCCCTTCTGTGGGTGTCTGGAGCCTCCACACCCCTCTGCTGCTGCAACACTGCATAACCCATAGCCTCGTTCGAGAGCTTCCTCACACCCCTCCCCAGGGCCTCCAACCTCCAGATTCCCAGCGTCTTCCCCTTCCTTAGTCCCCCCTGCCAATCTCCAAGGAAAGGGCCCCCCACTACATCTCTGCAACCGACACCCCAAATTTAAAACCACAGCCCTGGCTCCCTCCACAGAACCACCGCCTACTGTGCCCTCCCCACCCGCCTTGCCCACCCGACCCAGCACGGAGCCTCGCCTGACTTGGAGACCTCGCTCAGAAGCCCACCACATCCATGTCCTAGTGATGGAGGTCCTGCCTGGCCCCCAGCCCAGTCTCCACTCAGGCAAGGACAAAGTTCAAGGCCATGTTGATGGGCCTCTCTCTGCTCAGAACTCTCCTGTGTCACTCCTCGCCGTGGCCCTGCCCTTCTTGCTTCGTGCTTCTGCCCCAACACCCCCGCACAGCACAGGTGCTGCCTGCAGCAAGAGCTGCTCCCACCGACCCCAAGCCCCAGCGGCCCAGCTTAGTGGGGCCCTCCCTCACCTGCCTCTAATGCTGAAACTTGAGGAACCACCACCCTGAGGCCCACACTTGGTTGCAAATGACAGATGAGCCTAAACAAACATTGGGTGGCCTTGACAGTGTCTGATGCCCAGCAACCATTTAGAGCTGAGTTTTCTGCACAGAAAACGATAAACTGCAGGACAAAATCGTCACTGTCCTCTCACAGCTCCCAGCAGTGGCTACAAGGACTCCGGCCCGCAGGCCCCATCCACCTCAGTGCACAGCCTGCAGCCGTGCCCTTCCGAGAGGGAGCTCCACTGACACCAGAGAAACCCCAGGGGGAGGGGCAGAGCTCAGCTTTGAGGCGGACATAACCACAGAGGCCACATGGGCGCCGACGGCCTGACGTGCTGCCTTCTGGAAGAGTGGCGTGAGTGTGAACTCACCAGCTGCGATCCTGGCCGCCCTGGCGTAGTTCCCATTCTCGATGCAGGAGATGAGTTGGCTGCGGTCCTCCAGTGTGTGTCTACGCACCAGGGCAGGCTTGCCACGGCCACACCTGGGCGCGCTAAGACTTCAGGAGGAAAAGCACAGCTGCGTCAGAAAGTGGCTCCTTCCTCACTGCCCCATCTGCAGCCCCAGGGCCGGACCCTGCGGGGGCTGAGCCAAGAGCCCCACAGCAACCCACATGAAGCAGGTTGTGCCCAGCAAGCCTGGGGCCGCAGGACCCCCAGCTACAAAGTGGCCTCCACAGGGCAGACGAGCAGGGCTGTGCTTGCCGCCGTTTTGATAAAGGCAAGGCTTTGGGAGGAAAAGACAAAGTATAAATGTAACTATAGATTCAAAAATTGTTAATTTTTTATGTAGAATGTTTTCTATTCCTGGTTAAATTCTACAAAGAAGATTAATATATAACACACAGGAAACTGCCCCTAAAGGTCAGAATACGCACACCCCTCCCCAGGCCAGGGCCTGTGGTGGGGCAGGGGAGCCACATGGGGGAGGCATGAGGACTGTGTACCCACCTCGAGTCACAGAGCGGGCTGCTGCTGGAGGAGATGCTGGACTCGGAGGCACAGCGTCGTCGGGGTGCGGCTTTCCTCCCCGGGGCGCCGCCCAGCTCCTGCTCGCTCCTCGCACCCCCAAAGCCATTGGTGAGACCTGCAACACAGGCACGCAGGCACCTGAGCTCAGCTCTGTCAGAGCCACTGCTCCAAGCGTGACCATCCTCTCTGACCTTGGGACAGGCTGTACAAGAACGCTTCATACACCAGGTCAGACAGCATCTTTTTTTTCACCCCACAGCCCCCAGCACCCAGCAGAGAGCTTAAAACACAGGAGATGGAGAAGCACTTGTGGAATGAAATAAAGATAGCAAATTATAATAAATTCAAATCCAACTAGTTCAGAGAACACTTGTCTAAAGGTGTTCTCCTTAAAAAAGCAAAAATTTTTAAATAGGTTCCCCCAAGACAAAGAAAGGGGCATCCAGGTATTCCTTCCTAAATCAATGGATTCTGCACACTTGTTGATCTAGTCCACACTGGGGAATGAGCCACATCTGGATGAGGCCCCTCCAAGTCTAGGCCACATGGGGGCCACCTCATTAAGGAGTCAGACCATCACCAAGAGAGGATTCATGCAGAGGAGCTTCAGTGGGAACAGCCGGTATAAGAAAAAATCTTCTTTCAAAAGAAAAGTATTAACATGAACCTCAAAAACAGTTTAAAACAAAAAGTGAGCATCTCATTAACCTAGGCCACCATGTCTGGAAGGTCCAAAACTACAGGCACCACACCCATGGGGTGGGCCGGCACCGCTGCACCGGGAAGGTAGACATCACTGGTTTTCAAACATTCGAAGTAGCTGAATAAGACACAATCTCACCATCTCAGTGTGGGAGCATCTTAATCAAAGCAGATCTCAAAGCCAAACCACGCATCTTCCCCTGAAAAGCCACAGGTCTCCCTCCCTCCGACATCTCAGTAGGCAAGGATGACGCCCGAAGCAGAAACCTCTCCCACAGAGACACAGCGAGCTGTAGGCGAGTGCCACGCCGCTGGGCCCAGCCTGCTCCCTCCAGGGGCCACAGCTGGAGGGCTGTGAATAATTTTTTTTCCCCAAAGATGAATCCCATTCCCTCTGCTTAAAAAATTTTTAAATTTCTTTCTTCAAATTTGTCTTGAATCTGGGTGGCCAGATTACAGGGGTTTTTGATCTGCTTTATATGCTTTTCCATATTTTCTCAATGAATATGACTCACTTTTAAATAAGGGAGGTGAATAAACTTTGATGGCAGCGTCTTAAGAAATAAAAATGTGGAAACTGGACGGGTTTTGCTGCTCCCTGAACAGACCGAAGCTATGCATTTTTAAGTAAATTCATTGGACAGCCCGCTCCAGTTCTGTTGGACATAACACCACTGGCCTTAAGAAAAACTTAGTGTTTTTATTTTAAACCTAATTCATACTTACAAGAACTAATTGCAGATAATCGGGGGTGTTATAAGAGTTTACCAAACAGTCTTGAAAAAAGCAGGCCCATAAAACCCAGCAGTCGAGCTGACAACATAGGGCTGAGACCCAGCAAGCTCCTATCACCCTTGAACACAGATGAACCACCTGCAGCCCCTTTACAGCAGGTGGGGAAAACGGGGAGTGAGGGACAAGGCCCTGCATCTCAACCCCCAGGGTCCTCGGAGGCTGACCATTCTCAGGAGGGCACAGAAGGTGCCATCCAGGCCCACTGGGATCTCCCAAGAGCAGAGAGACCCCCAAATCTGAGTCAGGCAAGTCAGAGACAGCGCACCCAACCCAGACGGACAGAACCAGGACACAGGACCTGGGCGTGAGAGAAGGGTGCAGTGAGGCAGGCGCACATCAGGTGCCCAGGACCAGCGAGGCTATAAGGGCACACCTGCACCCTCGGGGGCAGCCCCAGGACATCACCAACGCCGGGCCGGGTCCAGACACACGCTGTGGCAACAGTCCAGGCGAAAAGGAGGCAGAACCACGAAGCCACCCACATCTAACACCCCTGTGACTTCCCAAACAAGGAGGCCTTTCAAGAAAAGTGATGGATGAGTCTCACCACCTGTGACAGGGAAGAGCCTGACTGAGGGATGAACAGGGTCCAGCATCCACAACTGGCTCCTCCCCATCCCGCAGCAGATGGTGGCCGCTGGGAAAAGCAAGAGAAGAGCAGGCAGTGCCCGTTACAGACACGCCTGGCACCTGGGGAGAAAGGAGACCTGGCAGTAAAGCATGGAGCGCGGCCACACTCGAGATGTCCACTAGGAGAATGGAAGAGGTGTGATCTGCACAATGTGCTTGGTGACAACCACCACCTGAAGCCAGGCTCCACAAGTGACACTAAGGGGAAACGATTAAAATGCAGGGCAAATCTTCCATCTGAGAAATTAAAGAAAATGGTCACGTCCCCCTCTCACCGTCCTAAGGACTTAGGTAGAGGACACACACACCCAGTGTGACGAGTTATTCACATACACGGTTTCTCACGTGTTACCTGTGAAATGTCACTGAGCACCTACTAAGTGGCAGGCCCACAGACAAGCCCAGCAGCATGAGGCCGCTATGGCCAGAGCAGGACCCCACAACAGCAACGGGCTCTGAGGGGCCGCCCAGCCCTCAGCCATGACCCTCCTGCTGTGACCTCCCCCTGCTCCCTCACTGGCCCCTCCCAATGGGCTCCCTATGCAAACATTGCCTGCCAGCTGTGGCTCAGGGAGCCCACCAGGCCACACACTGGAGACCCTGCAAGGACATGATATGACACGCAGGCAGGCAGGTTCTGGAGGTCTGCACAGAGGGGAGCCCACAGGCCATTCACGAACAGCAAGCATCCATGCAGCACCCGAACCCCTCACCACAACCCTGCACAGAGCAGAGCGTACTCTCAGCAACCATCTTAGCACAAGGTAGTCTTTTAAACACTGAGAGTAAAGTTAGCACACAATGAAAAACAAATTACAAGACAAGGTGGCTATCAGGAAAAAGCCAATGCCCTCCAACGCGAGAGCTGCCTCTCCACACAGGGCATTCAAGACTCAGCCCAGCCCCGTGACAGGTGGCACCATGAGGACTTCTTAGTAAGGAGACAGCAGCAAACACTAATGCTCCTTCTCTGCCCCTAAAGGCACGACCCACAGAGCCAAGAGCATCCTGGCCTGACTCCCCAACCATCAAGGCCGTTCCAGGCCTTCCCGAGACACCCATCAGTAATGGCTTCCCAAGGCTGGGACCTCCACCCTGCATAGCTCACACCCACCAGGCAGCAAGAAGTCCCAAGTGCTTCCACAGGTGTGACAGATGGCCAGGGTCCACACCCACCACGCCCTTGCTGGGCCTTGAAGAACCTTCTGGATGGCAGCTCGGCAAGAGGCAAGGTAAGGTAAGGTAAGGAGATGGCCGCACTCGCCGCCGCTGTGCACCCGGGGCCACGTGGTGTGGACGTAAGCGCTCCCAGCACCACCCAGGCTGCCACTTGGCTCCTGCTGACCCTGATGACACAGGACAGATGTGGGGTCAGCGTCAGAGGCCACGGGCACCATGACTGCACTCGGCCTCTCGGAGCGGTGGGGCATGCCCATTAGTTTGTTACACGTTTTTATTTTTACTATTGGCAATATAAATGCATTTCTTGTGCATTTTTCAACCTTTCGATAAAAACACAAAAACACAGCAAATATGAAGAACCCAACCACCCTGATTTTGCCTAGACCAGCTCCAACAAGATGCAGCAGTGGCAGGGAAGGCTCACACAGGACACCTGGCAGGGGACGCCTCCAGTCCCACGGACAAGACTTCTGCTCGCTGAGGCAGGCGCTGGGCATGGTGACCAGAGAGACAGAGCTGCCGCTGCTCAATTATCCACGGGGGACGACCAGGAGGCAATAAAGGAAAGAGAAGGGAGATCAGGGAGAAACTGGGAAACAAAGATGCTAACAACCGAGGGAGAGATCTTCCAGCCGGGCCGTGTGGAGTGTGCAGAGTTCCTTCCCGAGCCCGGGTGCCCCAACCCAGATCCCCTGGTCATCTCAGGCCCGGTTCTGTGCCGGCCAAGGGCAGGATCAGAATCTCTGTCCACGTAAGTCATCTGTGGATGCAGCAGGCTCTCCGAGCACTTGACTCTAAGGCTTCCCTCTGCATCGGTCACACCTATCCACAGGAGGGGCCGAGGAAGCATCCTGCCAGCTCGAGGAGGGTGCCGGCGGTCCTCATGCACCTGCGCGGTCCTCCTGTGGGCGTCTGGCTCTGACTTACAGAAGGGGTGGGTGGGGTGGGGCAGGTCTCCTCCAAGTGTTGGTGTTTGTGTTTGTTTGGAGGATGGCTGAACTGATGCTTCCAACGTTATCCACAAGAATTACGTGAAATGCAAGGATGCAGCGATCTCTCTGCGCTCCAAAATGACCGCTTAGCAGAGCTCCAGTCCAAGTTGAGTAAGAGAAAATAATTAGGATCCAAAGAGTGAACTACCCAGCATGTTAGTAGTTAAAATGAGAACCTGGAAAACAGCGAAAAAGCCATTTAGTCTGACTGAAAGGCACCAACAGACCAGCCTCCTCCCTGAACAGCCTAAGGACACAAAAGACTCTCCCTCTCTCCCACACAGGCCCCGCCAGTGACAACAGGAATCACGGAGGAGTCTCAAGAGAAGAGACCAGCAGCACAGAAGTTCTGGCCTGATTTACTCATCATTGGAAGTCAGTCAGTGGTCATGGAAGAAGGAAGCTAGGAGACAGTGCAGGCTCTACAAGATGTGACCACAGGACGAGCAGGGTAGTTGCGCTAACCCTCCATGAGGGCAAGAAGCACTGCACACTTCACCCATGGGTGCTTCCAATACCGCGAGAGCAGGAAGGACCCACAGCGGGGCTGGCGTCTCAGAATGAACAAATCTGTTTTCACTCTAACTTGGAAACCCTACAGCACACTGTGGAACACCAGAGAATGCCCCACAAGGCAGAGCACACAGATGAATCTCTGGGAAAACAGCAAAGTTCAGAATACTTCAAATCCTCAGACTGCGAAGACTGCAGCTCAGAGCAAGAAACCCGGAACATGTAGAGAGCACCGGGAGGCCCGGGCAAAATCAAGGCCAGTAAGGGGTGCCAGGAGGGACACGCCAGGTGGCACCAGCCCTGTGCCTGAGCGCCAAGTGGATCCTAATGCTACTAAGGCTCCGGGCATACAGGAGAACGCTAGGACTCAGTAGGCATCCACTGAATCTAGGGCCATTCTGGAACAAGAAAGCAGAAGCCTCCACTTCAAAAAGATCAAAGGTGCAGGCGCTCCTCCAGACACCCACTCACTGGAGGCCTGCGGTAAAACCTCCACGTAAGACTCACCGCCGCCACCAAAAGCCTGCAGAATCCTCCACTCAGAAGGGGAAAAGTGGAAGGAGGGGGCACTTTATTTTTATGTTTGGTGAGTAAGACCAAGAGGCCCCTGAAAGTCATGACCGCCAGGCTAGTGGAACCTCACCAACAGCTGGAGGCCCACAGGTGGCCACAGTCCCAGCAGGACCAACTGGTCAGGTGAAGGCCACCATGGGGCCTGGCAGACTATTCTCAGACATCCACTTCACGGGGGGGGGCCCTGGACCAACCATGCCCCACACTCATGCTGCCGACAGGGTGGTCAGAGCTCTGGTGTGGGGTGGGCACCCCAGACAGGGGAGAGCACTGGCCAGGGCCTGGCGCTCAGAGCTATCACTAACCAGATAGGCCCTGGGGCCCAGAGCACAACACACACTGACTTTCCGCCCACTCCTAATTGCTGGGACTCATTAGTACGCTTAAAAAACAAGTGGAAAGAGTCTTCCACTAAATTTGGCTAAGAAAGGCCACGGTGCCATTAAGGGGAATTCTCAAGAACTGAAATAAGCTCCATCTATATTTCTGTCTATATCCTATGGAACACTGAAGTCGCTTCGTATTATTTTAGAAAACGAAACAAAAAAGGCTTCAACAAATTATTTAAAAAACTCCAACCTGGTATCAATCCATCAAAATAGACGTACATAAGTAGAGAATTTCTATAAAATTAATTCTATGTACAAAAGTTTCCTACACGTTAAAATGAAATTTATGGGAAACGACTTTGGCAACAAAAAGAATGAACTGTTTGCTGACGTGCAGAAACACAGCTGGGCATAAAGACCTCCAGGAGCTCCAACTCCTCCAGAGACACTTCAGACTCAATGGGCGGAGGGGAGAAACAGATGGCCCTGGGCGGGGCTACCCCCACCACCAGCCACCCACCTGACCCTGCCCTGGCAGGGCTCCAGGACAGGGATTCACTCGCTGCCACCCCAGAAGATAAGGCCAGGGCCCCCCAGACCCACGTGCTCCCGCCTGAAAGGCACGAGAAGCTGCCCTAACGCTCGCAGGGCCGGAAGAAGAAACGTACGGCTCTCTGTCCAGCTCCAGCAGACGGCCAGGCCCGGAGCCACAACAGGACAAACCCACTCACATACACCCCCAAGAGGACGTGTGAGAGACGCAACCCCACCACCTCTCAGAGGCACGGCCATCACCAAAGAGGCGCAGATGACAAACAGTCCTGCTAATTCAACCAGCTCAGAGCCTCCTCGGCTTTAATCTGAAAGGTTATAAACAGAGGCTGTGAAAGAGCACACGGCTTCTTTCAAACTTAGCACAGAGGAAATTCCGTGAAAATGCTACTGATATAACACATGCATGGGGAACTTCTTGGCAAATTAATTAAATTTAAGTTATAAAAGCTTAGTAGTAAATGAGAGACACCTTCACTGTTGTTTTAGCAGGCCATAAAAATTTGTCACATATGTACTAACAAAGCTGCATGGAACAGTGAGAAAGTGTCAAAAGGATCTTTAACCGACTGGGCCAAGTGCTCTCTTCAGAAGGCCCCAGGATAGAATCCTGTAGAGGGTCCCAGGCACCATCTTCAGAAAGGGAGGCCCATGACACAGCGGAGAGTAGAGCCGACCCCCCCCCCCCCCGAGGCACCCCCAAACCCCATGCTGTCACTCCTGCGCATGTCCCCACCAGGGGGTTCCACAAACCAGGTGCAGCCTCTCACACACCACCAGTTTACCTGGATGCACACTGTGAAAAACGACCAAGTACTAATTATGCTCTGAGGCCTCTCCTGGTATCCAAAAGACCAGAGGGAAGGGTCGAGCTCAGGCACCCATGCCAGGCCAACCCTGGCCCACAGCCACCCCCAGTGGCACCACCTCAGACCTATGCTTTAGGACTTTTCAAAGAAAAGCTGTACTGTCTGTCTTCTTTCCTGAAATTAAGAGAACTCTGGACAGTAAACTGCACAAGCAGCTGTGGCACCTCCCGACAACGCTGCCCGGAGCCCCTGCAGGAGAAGAGGACGCGCGGCAAGGCCTCTGTGGCATTTACCTGTGTCCAGGCGCTTTCCCGGGGACCCCTCCTCCACCTCGGAGTCGCCGCAGGTGCTCCGCGACCTTTTTCTTGGCTGCAGAAGAGTCTCCAACCTCGGAAGGACTACAGACAAAAAGGTTTTGGTCCCTAGCTGAGGAGAAGTTGGCTGGGTTTCAGTGTTCTTGGCAGACTTTGGGGGGCTTACACTTTTCGATTTGCAGAAGAGAACAGAAGTGCGTCTGTTTACATCGCTTGATGGCTCCGCCACTGCGGAGGCCGCCGCCGCCGGCGCATCGCCACTACTGGCGAGGGTGGGCTCTGGAGGGTGTCCGATTACCAGTGCGCTCTGAGTGCAAGTGCTATGTGATTCATTATCAAATGTGACTCTTTTGAATAGTTTACTCTGCTCTGGGTTGAGTTCTACTGGTTTGAGGGTTGGTGGTTCTGAATTAGTCTCCGAGTTTGAAGGAAGAGGTAATGCATCTGATGGTTCAAGTTTAGGGGGAGATTTATCTCCTGAAAAAATTATAAATAAAGTGATTTTTGAAAACTGATAATTAAAAAAATCTATTATAAAACTTACTATAAATGTGAAGTCCACCAAATACTAATTCAATTAAGGAAACAAAGCATCACACACACTGTCTGCAAGCAGCGAGGGCCGCTGTGGCCCGGCCCCGGGGCATGGCTACACTGTGTGCGTTTCCCTAACCCCACACTGGGGAGCGTGGCGCCCAGGTGTACAAACAGCCACAGGAGATCGCTTCGCGTATGCCAATATTAAATACATCATTCGAGTTCATGACAATTTCTGCAATCAAAATTCACTTACCTTGAGGAAGAAAAGACATTTCATGTAACTAAGGGGGTCTAACTGGGCCTTCCCACAGTCCTGACGCAGGCCACAAGGTTAGCAGACAAAAGGAAACACTTAAATCTGATTTCTGACCAGGGTTTGATAAGTTGATGCCAAAAACAGGGAGTAGGGAGTGGCTGTGAACACTTCTCCAGGGAAAGTAGGAAAGATTTCCCACTCAGTTCTCAGCACACACTAACTTCTATGCCACATTCCGAAAGGCCATAATGTAGGTTCTTTCTTTTTAAACCTGACTTTAAAAAACAGCCTTTGGAAGAAGACTACTTAACCTCTTTAAAAAAGACTTTCAAAATTTTCTAATATAATGAGAAGTCTGAAAACCACAGGGAGCAGACGTTTAGCCCTCAGCCCTGGGAGGCTGGTCTGTCTGACACCAGCACCTGGAGGGGAGGCCCTCCAGGGAGGAAGCGGGCTGGTGAGCAAGGTCACACCCCGCTGGGATAAGCCACTGTGGTTTCCTTCCAAGGAAGACTGATTCTGGCTACAGGACGAGTGATATAAAACCAAGAATAACAATTTAAATGATCCTAAGAAGTATATATCATCACTAGGTATAGTTTTTATTCTATTAAACTTGCAAACTTCCCAAAAACCATTTGAAATATCTAAGGTTAAAAATATTAACTCCAAAGTCATCTTGAAAATGAAAAGCTACACAACTTCTAAGGCTCACTGATACTCAGAGCAAATATTTCGAGAATTCTCCCCAACTAACATGAGAAGAATCAAGCAAAGCTCAGACCGCCGGGAGCGGGTGGCACCTGACCTTCAAGGGGCTCCGCTCTTCTCTCAGAAACAGCCTTGGTCAGGCCTTGGTGGGCTGTGGCGGCAGCTTGCCTGAAAGGTGCCTCCACCTTCAGATGCCACTCAAAGCCTGTCAGAGCACATCACAGGCGACTCAAACACCCAGGGGAGAGTGTTTCCTCAACAAAGGCTCTGATAAAAGTCAGTTTTAGACAGAAGAGACAAACTTATCCAGTGCATGAAACTGACGCCAAGGGCACACAAATGACCCGGCATGGGATACTGTGACATCTACAGAGTGGAAACACTGAACCATCAGTCACACTGACATGTTGGCTGGTGATGAAATTCTTCCCACCCACTGTTTAGTCACCAACAGGTTTAAGAAAATAATATTGACAAAACACACAGGAATATTGACCAGATGGGAATTAGAGAACATGAACAATCACTGTTGAAAAGCCTTGTGTTAATAACTGTAAACGGCCATCCCGCCCGATGCGGTGCGTGCAGGCGAAGAAGCTTAAGCATCCGTCCTGCAGTCTTCCCTGCTGGCCGGCATCTCAGGAGCACAGGCTGCAAGGCCACTTCCCCTCTCCCTTCTCAAGCAGATGCCTCCATTTGCTTCCTGCCTCCTTTTCCTCCCTCTGGCCTCTCCCTCAGGCCTCCACGTCAGGCTGTTGTCCTGACCATTACACCAAAAGTACCTGCCGAAAGCCCTGCGGGGCCACAGCCAGCCATCCGCCTCAGTCTGGGCCCAGTGGGCCTCTCTGCGGCCTCCTCCTGCCTCCCTGGCCGTCCCATCCCACGGCCGGGGCCACGCCCCACTTGGCACGCTGGCTAAGAAGCACCTCAGACCCCTGTTCCAGCTCAACCCCTAGAGCCTGCCCACTCCTGCCTGGGCAGGAGCCAGCCAAGGTGCCGACGTCCTGGCTGCACACACAAGACCCTGAGCCACTGCGGGCCACACCTTCTCCCGCAATATGCCACTCACACAGGGCTTCTCCTGCCCTCACGTGAGCCCTACACCAGAGGCGAAGCCTGCACCCTCATCAGATGGGCCTCTCAACGCCTCCTCGTACCCAAAGGTGGCCCTGGTGGCAGAGCCACAGCAGCATCTGCTCACCCACCAACCCTGCCCGTGGTCACTCTGAGCGCCCACTGTCCTTGCTCTGTGGGTCTGCCTGGGCAGCTCACAGGAAGCATTTCTGTGGCATTAACGGAGTGGACAGATGACAGGCAGTGCTCAAAAGCAGAGGCTGCTCAGGTGACCAGGTAAAAACCACCTCCACCACCAGTTGTGGGACCCACAGAGGCCGCTGAACCCCTCTGAGCCTCAGCTTCCTCATCCATAAGATGAGAGAAGACAGAACCTGTGCCTGGTGAACCCCATGGCTGTACCACCGCACCCATCAGCCCGCCAACAGAGCAGGTGTGCCCAATCAGGACCCTGAGTGGAAATTCTACTGGAAGTTAATACACAAGTATGAAAACTCTATTAGAAAGTCACTCGCTGCTAACAAACTATATGTTACTTAACTGTGTGTGAGAAACACTCAATTTTTCTTCAATTAACTTCTAGAATAAACTCTGTGACTTGAACATAGAGTCTCAGAATCTGCAAACACAGAAATGAGCACTGAAATCCCACTCAACGGGACTCACTACAATACTAAACAGCAAATGGGTGCCCATAAAGTGGTTTCCACTCAGGACGACCGACATAAGAGCTACTCCAGCAAACTAGAAGATGCAGCTAACTCTGCAAGAACAGTTCTACAATACTTTACACACCTGGCACCAACTACAACAACCCAGTGCTCCCGTATCAAAGCCACAGACAGTTTGGGACAATCACAATGAATGAATTAGCCATTTCTGACCCACAACTGTACACCATCATAGCGCCATCCCTGCCTCGTGCTCCCTCCCCTCACAATCCTAAAAGAACACGACACATATGTACGTGTCACACCACGTGAAACGTCCTTTTACAAACACGGCAGGGTCCTTGTGTGGTACAGCGTGATGTGTGCATAAAGCAGGACCCACCAAACTGCAAGCCCACGGGCTGGACAGAAGCTCAGCTCCTTGAACTGACGCAGACTCTCTGGAGCCTTCAGAAAGGAGAAAGGCACAGTCTTGACACAGCGAAGACAGAACGCAACTCACGACCTAAAACCCCAACAACTGGAAGTGAACGCTCCATTCAGCGACCTGGGGACAGTGGCCTGTGCCCTGCCCTTCCACCTCCAGCTGGAACTGAGCCTCACAGCTCCACAGTCAACATAGGGAACAGCCCCAAACTGAAACCCCAATGGCCAAGGAGTTAACAGCAACAGCAGAGCTGCTGGAGCACTGTCCCCAACTGCAAGGAGTGCTGGAAGGGGACTGGGCCTGCTGCTGACCCCACAGCCACGGCCACCTGCAGGTCTCAACTCCAGGGGTCAATCAGAGGGACCTCCTTCAGACAAGGGCGTCTCAGCGGGCCTGACACCCAACGATTACTTCCCTGTTCAAGTTTCTTCAAACGGAAACCACGTAAATGTTAAATTACAATTAAGTGAGACACTATGTTTGATATTAAAGAATTACTACTTTTTTGGGTATGAAACAATATTATAGTATGAGTCCTCGTCTTTCAGAAGATTCTTCGGTTTTGGCACATGATAAGTATTGTGAGTTCACATTTCTATCCTAACTCACAAATATGTTTTTGGCTGTCTTCAACATGTATGCAATTAAATATAATTAAACATAAATAAATACTTACAGTGGGCACTCCCTCCCTCCCTTCCCCACCCCTTCAGCCACCTTTGCCATCACCTGAAAGGAAAATGCCCATTCCATGTATTTAGTCATTTTTAACAAGAAGCCTAACACTCCGCAGGTGACTGTCAGAGCTCACTCTGTGTGCACTTCCTTTAAAAGGACCCAGGGCCACAGAGCAGTAAAGGTGGCCTTCCAGGGGAACAGGCTCACTCCTGCCCGGTGTGAGGGGGCCTAACTGGGGGACTCTCGCCTGGCAGGTGAGGCTCGCGATGCCAGGAGGAAGCCCGTGGCGCGGAGGAGAGAGGTCACACAGTGCTCTGTAGTGAGAAGGCCAGGCTGCTGGGGAGGAGAAGGCACTCAGTGGAGCCATCCTGACAATGGGGAACTGACTTGTTGACAAGCTTTTTCCTCAACTCACTCTTTTCAGTGCAAATAATACACAAAGATGGGTTTCCTTAAGTAAGCGAAACACATCACCTTGGTCAGAGAGCTGGGCAGCGGGAGGCGGGCTGGCCAGGAGAAAGGCGTATGCCCCACACCGGACCCCATCCTACTCCCAAGGACCTGCCAGGGCACAAAAGGGAGGCAGCCCAGGATCCTAGATAGGTCTGGCTGTCAAAGGTCCCTGTGAGCAAGTGCCTCTCAGAACAAAACCCATCAGGGCCTCAAAGGCAGGGGAACATCGTGTGCTCACAGCAGAGGCTTCCACATTGAAGGGCCACGCTGTTCTGTTCTACAGACCAACTACCATTTACATCACCCTAAAGAGAAGTTGCAGAGTCTGCATCTGACACTACAGTAACCTAACGAGAGGAGCCATAACGCTGAAACAAACCCAGTGTGAAGCGAGGCGAGGCTGCGTGAACAGGTCTCAGCTGTGCGCACAGGAAGCCGTCTTCTCAGAGGAAGGAGACTCAAGGCTTCTGGCTCTGCCTCCACCTGCTGCCTCAAGCAACAGGCTAAAGGCGGACACACAGGCACTGCCTCACCTCAGAGGGACCAGCCAGAAGCTGGCAGGCTTACTGGCCAGGCCTGGCTGGATCGTGGTGCCCCAGACAGGAGACACTGCGTGGTCATTACAGGAATATGGCAGGGTGGCACCCGCTGATACAGATGTCCACAGCAGACCAAAGTTTTTTTCCAAAAGCAAATTGTAGAATAATTTTGTATGTGTCTTGTTTCAATGTTTTTGCTACTCTTATTTGGACATGCCGAAAAAGACTCAGAAAGATTATAAACCAAACTTCTAACAGTTGTGGTGGGAGGAGTCTTATTCCTCTGTTTTGTGTAACTAAAATGTGTTGACTCTAAAATACAAAAGAAAAGCAAAAAAGAGTGGGAAGAGTATTCCACCATGTCCCATATGCTCACACAACACAGTCGAAAGCTTTCACCTCAAGTCCCCTTCATGGGACACAAGGCTGCCAAAGCAGCCACCTCCACCAAAGGTCGCGTGTGCACTGGGGGTTTCTAGTTTTCCTACTGGGCAGATGGGTTTCTTCTCTATGTGTTTTCTATCCATAAAAACATCCTGATGTCTAGCTCTTTTCCCAGATACACTCCAACTATGACTAAGGTAAGTTCTCAGCTTTCAAGGCTATTCAAGTGAAGTGCAAGAATGCTGCTGAGAAGGGGGCCATGTCTGGGGGACCTGCAGGCAGCCCATGTGGTCGGCCGGCCCTGACAGCAGGCAGCTCTGGTTCAGCTTCCTGCTCCCCAGTGACCGGTGTGTTACGTTCCCACCCTTCAAAACACCAGAAGGATCATATAAGTGAGGACAGTTTAAAACAGCCCTTTCAAAATGCTGCATTTGATAACCTAGCGCATAATTAAATGGCTCTCCCTCTATTTACACAGCACAACAAAAATAATCCTTACTCCAATCGCACAAGCCACTTTTACTCTGGATGGTTGTGTAAGACCTAAACCACTCTTTTTAAATGGTTTTTCAGAACCAATCTGAAAAAAATTCTTATTCTATTCCTTAAGCTTTGTAATATTTAAGTGCCAAAATAAAGCACAGATGGCAGGAACCATAAGAAAACAAAATACCAGTGGGTGGGGGCTTTGTGAATTTCAAAACACAAAGTCAGTGGTGACTCCTGAGACTCAGTTAAGACTGACACTGAGCTGTGTGCTTACCTTCCTCCCCAGTCTCCTGCCCCAGCCGAGCACCTTCCTCTTCAAAGCTTCCAATACCTGATTCCGCAGGCGGGGGCTGGCTGTGCTGCTGGCTCAGCTTGTTTCGAAGAAGAGCGATTTCTTTTTTTAGTAACTTGGCCCGCTTGCTCCTTGACCCGCTGGACTTCATGGAGCACGTGAGGTCCAATTTGTCCAGCAGCTCTCTCAGCTGCTCCTCCAAGACCATGTGGGCCCTGTTGGCCGGGTTCAGCAACCTGTCCACTGAAGTCAAAGGACACACTTCCATTAGCCATCAAATGCTGGTAGTGCCTTCTAAGACAAGAAAAGCTTACTCGTCCCTACTGCCCCTTAAATCACCCTTGGCTGAGGCCCCAGCACTGCCCTGTGATGCAGAGGCACAGGCCCCACCCACTGGGAGCCCCAAAGGCCCCTCCACCCATGCCCTGAACCCACAAAAGGCCGCTGCAACAGGGAGACACGCATTTCACTCTGTGGCTATCAGGACAATCCTGGAGGAGTCTCTATGTCTACGGCTGGTGAGGGACAGGTGGGCACAGGGCACCGAAGCAGAGACACAGCCCAAGTGATGCCCACAGCCTCTCCTGGCTCACCATCACTCTACGCCTTCTCATGAAGACAAGCTGCCTGTGCCAGGCAAGGCACAACAGAAAGACCCAAAAGAGACCACACGCACAAGAGCACCTGTGCTGGCTCGTGCAAGTGCACCAACTTGGAGCCACGTGTACATCACAACTGATGTCTGAGCTCAAGTCTGCAGACTTTAGGTTGTGTGGCTTCATTAAAACTGGGCTGCTAAACTCACAGATAATTCTGAATTTTAGGTATATTTACCACAATAATCCCTAGCAATTTCAATTTCTGCAAAACACTAAAGTTTATAAAGCACAAATTACCTTAAATTAGTGAGAAGTGGCTAACAAAAGAAACTACTCTTCAGAACTACCTGAAATAAAAGTGAGAGCAAACAAGAGAGAGAGAGGAAGCTAAAGCCTCACTGGGCAGAAGCCCATGCAGCCCCAGCCTCCAGGAACAGCCTGTCATTAAAGCAACTGTCTTTTTTACAAAGTAAACAAGACGTCAGAACACGGAAATCAATAAGAATGCCTAAAACACAACAGCTCAGCTTGTAGTCATAAATCATTGTTCCAACAAACCTTCATAGATGAACCACCTCAAAAACCTTCACATAAATAAAACTCATGTCCTTTGAAGCCCCAAAGGAAAACACCTTGGACTATCTTGTTGATCCTTAAGCAGAGGAGGACCAGCCGTGTGTGCACCATGGGCCTCGGCTCAGCGTGAGGCACTTGGTGACCACGTGTACTTAACAGGCAAGGAGAGGAGCACCCAGTGCGCGGGACATGTGGCCACTAGCTCACCTATGTCCCTTCCCAGATACTGAGGAAGGAAACATCAGGACTTCTCATCCTTAATTTTCACCTTAGAGAAAACCTGGATGTTCAAGTTTACTCAGGCAACGCCAAGGCAACTTGCAGGCCATTTTCTGAAAGGCCTGACACGGAGCAGTCCCAAGCCCCTTCTCGTTCCAGGGAGCTCAGTGGTGGCCAGAGCATGACACAGTGAGGGGAGCCCTCAGTTTCCAAGGATCAGAACAAGTGAGCAGACAAGTGGGCAGACAGCCCCCGGGTTTCTGAGGAGCACATGCCCATGCTCAGGGGGAGGCACAGCCCCAAGTCTGGAGGCCTTTCTGCCACGTGTGCACACCAGGAGTAAAGGGTCTGGGGGAAAGCCAGCCAGTTCTTGTGCTTGTCTTGTTCACTGTGAAACTCAGCCAACAACCTCCCTCTAGCCACAAGACACCCTAGGAAGTCGATCAAAGGACCCCCCGAGGGACAAGTCCCCAACTAAACTGCTGCCTGGTCTGTATCAGGTAGACCTGGGCTGTCCGAGACGGGGCCGCTGGCCACATGTCTCTCGAGTGGACACTTGAAACATGGCTGGTCTGAAAAGAGACATGCCATGAGTGTAAAATACATACCAGGTGGCAAAGAGAAAACTAAAAAACATGAGAAATATCCTCAGTAGTTTGTACGTTATTACACGTTGAAATCACGATATTTCAGATATACTGGGTTAAAGATACATTAATAAAATAAATTTTCACCTCTTTTTTCCCCTTTTTTCACAAGGCTACTAGAAAATTTGAAGTTACTTATGTGGTTTGCACTGTATTTCTACTGTGCCATGCCAGTGCAGAGTCTGCAGGAAAGGAACTCTCCCATCTGTTCCTGGACGCAGGGCCCAGTGCTTACCGTCGTCCCAGGAGAAAGGCCGCCGAGGGGCCGCAGCAGGCCGCTCAGGCAGGTGCATCCCCGAGGCCTCCTCGAAGCCGATGCTGTCCACCTGGCGCCTGGCCTGCCTCAGAACAACACCGCCCTGATCACGCAGCCTCACTGCGGCTCTATAAAACACCGTGTCCTTGGCATTGTACTTCATGCAGTTATCTACAATGAGATTAAAATCCTCCTCAAACTCAGTGAGGTTTTTATACCCTTGAGCTTCTAACCGTTTCCTCATTGTGGCAAAGTCCATGGGATGTTTAATGTGATCCAAATAATCTGGTACCTAATTTCAGGGAGGAAAAATCATCATTTACAAACAAAGAAGGACTTTTATTCATTCTATATAAGCAATACACCCGTTATACATGAGAGCCACATGTGCACGCACACACACGTACACACACAGCACAAATGATGCTCACACAGTAACAAGCAGCAGCACTGAGACACACCAAACTTAAAACTCGCACCCTTCCAGGGACCCGCCTGACTCAAATGCCTTTATTAAAAATCCAATAACCGGTGCACTGGTCTGGGCAGACACCCGCCAACTGCCAAGAGTCTCTTTCTGCGGAACAACTCTCACCTCTCTCACTTCCAGTATTTTACAATGAAATGTATCACTTTTATGATTTTAAAAAAATCTTAAATAAAATTGAGAAATTACGAATACAAGTAAACGTATACTCTAGGTAACGTTTATTAATTAAGTAGCAGAGCAAACCCGGTCAGGAGCGCGTGAACACCCACCTCCTTCAGGCTCACCGGCTGGGCAAATATGCGAGCCGGGTCCTTCTCTTGCAGCTGGTCCAGCACGGAGCGCAGCAGCACCGTGAGCGGGGTTAGCCGCAGCTCCAGGGCCATCTGCTCCACTTTCACCTGCAGGACAACAGGACTCAGTGTCAACACTCGCCATGGAACCCTCTCTGAGAAGTTGCACCTCCTGCCTCGCGAGTGCTCAGCATCATCACATGTCCCACAGCCAATAAAGGCTCCTACTTGAAACGCTGTCACACATTTCTTCTTGGCCGTTGCCCAGCAAACTGCCCACGGCCTATGTCGAGGTACATCACACATAGCTCTCCCCCCCTCACCACCGTGTGCCAGCAGGCTCCCACTTTCCCTGGCACAATGCCATCACAGCACACCGAAGTGGATACCACACTGCCCCCGTGCTACCCCCTCCATAAAGCCACCTGCAATCCAGGGCTGGCAGTCACCTGGCCTGCACCCTGAGGAAGGACAGTTTAGGAGGGCAGGCGGCAAGGGCTGCAGGTCCAGAACGCTGCAGGCTGCATGGCCAACCCCTGGGACTGGCTCTGGGGCATCTTCAGTCCATGGCCTGTGAAGCCCACTTGGGGTCTGTGAACCGCCCTGGGGATGCTCAAAGGGGGAGAGCCCCGCATGGAGCCTCACCTGCTCCCGCTTGAGCTTCTCACGCTTGCGCAGGAGCTCGATCAGCAGGCGCGCACGCTCCAGGTCATGCCGCAGCCGCTGCCAGTACTTCAGCTTCTCTTTGGCGGCTTGAATCTCCTCGTCATCTTCTCTCTGAGAAAATCAATCCAAAGTTGGCCTCAGACACCCTCACGGTGAGAGCCAGTGGCGGGAGCCCAGCTCTGAGCACAAGCCCAGTGACAGCACGTGAAGCTGAAAGCCAGCCCAGGCACTGACCAGCAGAGCCGAGGACGGTCAGGGCAGAAGTGCACAGTCTCTGCCCTGCAGGGAGCCACAGGGTCCCCAAGAGCAGGAGGGGCGAAGAGCCTTCACAGGACTCAAAGAACTGAAGGACCCGCGATGTGGGCACGTGCCTTGACCCCAAGTCAGGAGGAGCCTCGGTGACCAAGGGAGGCCATCATGGACTGGGGCCTCCCACCTTCTGGAAACTGGGAATGGAGGGAGCAACCCGAGAAGACACCAAAACACAGAAAACCCCAGGGCCGAGCCCACTACGGGACGGTCTGTGCCCTGGACATGCCATTTCTCTCAGTTCCATCCACTGCCCACCACTGGGGTCACTGTGGAGGCCCAGCACGAGTGGGTCCACGTCCCCACGCGCCTGCATCCAGCGCCTCCGAAATCGGCGCTCCGTGGTCACCACTGCAGTGCCTCTTCTTGCCTTGATGGGACACCCGTGCCACTGACCTCAACGCAGCCCACAACCAGCCTGTTTCCACTCTAGTGTTTTCAAAACTAAAAATGTTGTACTGAAAAAGCAAAGAAACGCAAGGTGGTGGGAGAGATCAGGGCTGACAAGGGAGGACCCCTCAAAGCACTTGGACCAAGGAGCATGGAAGAGCTACCCTGGCCACAACAGGAGACAAGCAACTTGGCAGACACACACTTGTATGGCAGCCGTCGCAGAAGTCCCCGACAAGGCAATCAGAGAGACCTTCCCGGGGCGGGGCCTGCGTTCAAACCCCAGGAAGTTATAACCAAGACACTCCCATGTTCCTGACGACACGTCTCACGCTGGCTTGCTCTGCCCTGCGGACCCATCGGCTGTAACACCCTGCATCTCGTCCACCCTCGCTCTCCTTTTGGGGCTCCCTTCCCTCACAGCAGCCCACTGCCCCCCTGCACTTCCTCATACTTCCTTTCCTGTCCCCCAAGGTTGGCCCAGGCCTTCACATACATCTAACGCGGGCACCATCCACTCTTATAGCTGCTGCCCGTCCTCAGCTCCGGGTCACCTTCTACCCGTGTGCTGCCGAGACACAGCACCAGAGTCCACACACCCGGAGGTAACCCTGCCCGCTAGTGTCCCCATATCACTGAAGGCCCACCCTCTGCTTGACCACAGCTCTACTCCAGGTGGACCCAAGGCGGACCCAGCACAGACGGGGCACTCCCTCACCTCATCCCGAAACCACACTCCACTGAGATGCTCAAACCTGTCCCCATCGCGGCTTCCAATTGGCATCCGGGACCCTTCTGATCCCAGCAGCCCATGACACCCCAATCCTGTTCCAACTTTATGCGCACGTCTCCCTGGACTGAAGGAGGGTCCCTACCTCAGGCGGCTTTCCTTTACCACCCCTGAGGACACACACAACCCTAAGCCGGGGGCAGGTCGCTCATCAGTTTCCAGAACATACTCCACACTTATCAGGTCCTTTTCTCTCTCTGGACGGCTCTGTCCCTCATGTTTTCACCCCATCCTGTGCAAAGTGAAACCATACCCACAGTGGGGAGGGAGTGTCCCCACCCCCCAGTATCCCCCACCTTGCTGCAACCTTACTCCCAGTCTGACCACCAGGGGCAGAGGGAGCTCTCTGCCTGTGGAGTGGAAACTGTTGGCACTCAACCCTAAGGCTACATGCACAGGGCTATCCACAGCCCACACTGCTTTCTAAAGGATATTAGGATCTGAAGGCAAACAGTCACCACAGAGAACTGCGAGGGACCTTCACACTACAGCCAGCCAAAGGCAGACAAAGAAGGGACACAGGAGAGGATGAGACCAGAAGAGGCACTCCAGCCAATGAGACTGGCCAGGGGCACAGGGGACGGAGAGGGCTGAACCTGAGCCTCCAAGTTCAACCAGGCTTTCTCTGGCTCCACTGGGAGGTGGACTCAGTGTCCACTAGATGTGAATCACTGGGCTTATTTTCACGTTATTTAAAGTTCTCAGGCATTAAATAGGAGTTAACAGCAATATCAGCTGTATAAATAAGGCCAATAAATGCATAAAAAGGTGGATTTACAAACCAAATTCCCCAAGGGCATCTAGAATTCATCTTGTCCATTAGTTTGAAATAGACACTCTGACAACATCAACCAAAGGGTGTTTAGCCAGGTCAGGACCAGAAATCTTGACTGTAACCCTTACAGTTATCTGCCCTACTGACCGGTGTGCTCACTGCCTGGGCTGGAAGATGACCTGCCTGAGGCCCTGAGGGCCACTCTCCCTGCACACAACAGCCCCACAAGGAAGGGGCCTGCTGACGGGACCCGACTGAGACATGCACGGCCTCCTCTGCTCAAAAGGGACTGAGTTTTCTGACTCTGCTCGAGTGGTCTTTATTTCCTATGTGAAAACCAACCCTGACAGTCTCTGTAAAGTGGGATCGAAGTGAAGCTATTTCTACTACCAAAAGGCTATCGGGAAAGAGAATTTTAGAAGACCATGTTTGAAATCTAGCCAGCTTCCACCAGAAGAATGAGAGGAGGACACCCACTGAGTGGAAGGAGGAGACCCAAGTACTGGGGTCGGGGAGATGGCAAGAATCCCCCAGTGAGGACCAGCTTGGTCGGATCAAAACTTCCTGTGCTGGGGGGACACAACTGTCCAGTAGTGAGGGGCAGGCCAGGTCCACGGAGAGAGGGCCCCAGCACATCCACCCAAGTCCCAGGACACTACCAGTGTGTAGGACCTAAAGGGGCAGCAGTCCTAGCCCCTAAAGTGAGACACACATGAAGGGGCCCAGCTTCTGCTGCTAAACCTGATGCCAGCAGCAGTAAGGTGGATGGTGATGCCCCTGCACCCAGCACAGCACGATGACCATGCTGTCCTAAAGCCATGAGACACAGAGAACACGGAGAGGCCCTCCTGTCAGAGGGGAGCATCATGGTGAGCTAGCAGATGTGCTCGCTCAAGAGCAGGACAGGATGAACAGGAGCTTCCACCCTCAACCCGCAGCAGGCCTGCAAACCCCCACTCCCAAGAGGCTCTGAAGGATGGTGGCGGACTGGCTCCAGACACGGTCACTATGAAGGCCCCCTGGGAAGGTACCTGCACTTCCCACCCAGTCAAGGCCGCAGGGACCCTGTGCTCACAGCCAGACCAGGCTTCTGTGGGCTCCCAACAGACCACTGCAGAAGAAGTGGGGTCCTGAAGCACTGCAACGCACAGCAGCAAGGTCCCGGCAGGGCCCAGCCTGCGGCGCCTCGCCTGCAGACCAGCTTGTCCCATCTGTCTGTCTCCATCCTCCACCAGAGATCAGCCAGGGGAGGGAAGGGCTGTACCTGACCTCTTCCAGGACCTGCATCAGGGCAGGCACCCAAAAACATAGACAAATGAGTCAAATTAAACTCTAACATCAGGTATTTTTAAAGTTTCAAAAAACTTTAAAATTGCACCAAGCCTTAAAACGTTCCATGTGGAACATTACTATTTTGGATGCCCCCCCTAAAAATGTCAACCCTCACAGGATGCAGGGGAGGGAAGCATGGTTTGGGTGCAGCCCTAACACCTGTCCACCTCCTGTCCTTCCCATGAAGCAGGACCTCACGCCGGAGCACGGGGGTGGCGGGGCCGACCCACGTCTGTGGCTGGTGCCTCCGCAAGCCGCACAAGCGAGTTGTCTACAACCGTGTCAATAACGCTCTCCTGCCAGAACCCTGGTCGAACCAAGCTGCACTAAAAGGCTCTCAGCACCAACCAGTTCGAGTGGTGTAGACTCTACACAGTTCCTCCCAGTTCCTTCTGCCAAGAGAGCTGACACTTCCATTCCCCATCTTCCTGTGATGAATTCATTTTCTATCTGGCAGAATGTGAAATCTAAAACAACTGATCTCAAACCCATGTGTCAGCACCTCTTCTGATAGAGCCTCAGTAGCACGCCTCTTAGTGCGCAGTGCACCCATCTCCCTCCCTCCCAATGCGCTCCTCCCTCCTGGCTTCCCCAACCCCATTCCCCTGCTGCCCCCAGTCCCACTCACAGACCACACAGGCCGAGTTGAGCCTGAGCTGAGCCCCCGCATGTCCTCCGCCAGTTTCTAACGGGCCTGTGTGCACAAGAGGCAACAAGCCGCCATTTAGAGCATGGCTCGCCAGGGGCTGTATGAAAGGAGAATCCCCTCCAGCCCCAAGATGAGAATCCTGGGTCTGCATTCTCTGCTTCCCTCCATTTCTCTGCCATTGCTGGAGTGAAGACTAAGGCCTCTGTCCTACCTCTGTCACAATCTCCCTTCAGCGCCCCGCCTCTCACACTGGATGCCTTGCAGACTCTGGCCCCAACTTCGCAGCCCAACTTTCAAAGAGCTCCCAAGACTGGCCCCAGGCAAGCCGCGCACCCTACTCTTCCTGCTGCGCAGCATCCTCGATACCTGCCACACCCTGCGGTCAGCACGCCCCAACAACGTACCAGCTCCGGGCCAATCACTCCTGCCTGCCCACCAGTCCTGGCACAGCCCTGAGGGGGAACCCAAACTCCATTCCCAAAGAGGAGCAGCAACAAGTCTGCAGCACATCAGCTAATGAGACGTCACTCACAAAGATCCCAGGAGCAACACATAGCTTTGGGATGGACTCCACAGGTCCAACACATAGGTTTCGGATGGACTCTGACTTAGTGAGGGCAGGACGCACATGGCCCCCAGGGTCAGCAGCACACATGATGAGACACGAGGGATGTGTCCAAGGCAGTCAGCAGTCCCAATACCTCATGGAGCGGGCAGGCGGGCGCTGGGCGGCTATTTGGCGGGCCGGCAGCACTTGGAGACACACACACAGCCCAGCCTCATCCACACAGGCATCCAGTGAAGCCGAGAACTCAAATTGAAGGAGCCCCCTTCGGTGAGCTGGAATATTCAATCCGCCACCCCCGACTCCAGCAAGCCTCACCATCCTAAGGCACGGGAGGCAACACCAGGTCTGCACAAAGGCCTGAGCCCATCTCGAGCTCTGTCCCACACCACTATCTAAGACAGTGTCCTTGCATGTTTCATGGGATGTGACTCAGGGCACTATGGGCACCAAGACACCCACACCCAGCCCTGGGCCACCAGGTGAAGGAGTGGCCCAACCATCACCCCTCAGAGGGGCAGTGGGTCCCAGAAGCACCTGCAGCCCTTGAGGCACCTATTTACCTGGAGATGAAAAGGGTCAAGGGGTATGGCCCACCCCATGAGACCTCGAGTCTTAACAGTTTCTCTGTGGTCTCCGAAAAGTATAAAAAAGATATTAAAATCCAAATTTTAAAAAAAAGCATTTAAATATATAAATACTTTAAGTTACCTGTTTGTCACCATAGTAGAAATAGCAAAAGTTAAGAGGAGGGGTCCCTAGGAATGACATCAATGTCCTAGTGGGGGCACGAGGTGGGGACGGACACATTCGGCCTGGGAGTCACGCTGGGACTGAGAAGAAGGGATGGCAGAGAGACAAAAAGTGGCATCTCAAGACATAATGGGGGGCCAGCCCCGTGGCCAAGTGGTTGAGTTCATGCACTCTGCTTCGGCGGCCCAGAGTTTCGCTGGTTCAGATCCTGGGCACGGACATGGCAGAGCTCATCAGGCCACACTGAGGCGGTGTCCCACATGCCACAACTAGAAGGACCCACAACTAAAAAAATATACAACTAAGTACTGGGGGTACTTGGGGAGAAAAAGCTGGAAAAAAAAAAAGAAGACTGGCAACAGTTGTTAGCTCAGGTGCCAAGCTTAAAAAAAAAAAAGACATAACGGAATGAAAAATACGTTGATTCACTCAACGATCACAAACTTTCACCTAGGCCTCTGTTCTGTGCCAGGGACTGTGGAGTGTGGCAACATGAGGGACAGGGATTCTCACTCAGTAAAGGACCAACTTTACAACCAAGCAGCCTCCCAAGGAATCATGCCCCAACCCCAGAACACAGTGAAGGGAGCAACGTTGAGTGGTAGGCCAGGAACACTCCACCGCAGAGAACCCCACAAACCAGGAACCTGCTGGATCCAGAGAGCCCTATCCCCAGCCACCCAGGGGGCACAACGTCCTGCCATGTCTGACAGCATCCCTTCGGCCTCGCTCAGCTGCCTGGTGACTCAGGATGGAAAGGGAGAGAGCAGCAGAGCTGGTAAGATGGTGGTGCTGGCAGCCGCACAGGGATCTGATACAAAGTTGTCAGAAGAACAGCTCTGGTACGCAACCAGGACGGCAGTGAGGGGACCCTGAGCAGGCTCCACTCTTCGCTGAGTCCTCCCGTCTCTCAGCCCAAGGAGGTGGCTGAGCCCAGAGGCCAAGCACAGACAGCTCTTCCTACAAAGCTGGCCACTCCTCACGGCATAAAGTGAGGAGACAACGCCAGTCAAGAATTTTGGGCAACGTGCAAAAGAACCATTTTTGCTTTCAGTTTATTTTTAAGACATCTTAGAGACCCAATTTCTTACTTTCAAAATCCATTCTTCCAGAACTGCTTTACAATTATCAGTGGTTCTATAAACCCAAATTAACTACTAAAATGTTAGAGCCTACATGGTTTTATTCTTTTAAACAGCACAATCCCTGCCCCTTCTCCCTTATCTCAGCTCCCATCCCCTTCCCTTCCCACTGCAGTCAATGCTAAACCAGCCTTCAGAGCAAAACCCTAAAAAGAGATCACCCCATGGACAACGTTCCCAGAACCCAAACTCCTGCCCCACACAGACTTGTGCCTCACCTCCTGCTGCTCCCTGCCCGGGGCCCCCACCCAGGCTGTCAGCCTGGTAATGGCTTCCCAGGCATGCCCAGAGTGTGCGGATTGGAGAAGGAAGCAGAACTCAAAACTGCAGGACACCAGGCGACGTGGCTGGATGAGAGCAACCTGCACAACTCACAGCTCAAGAGCTCAGGACACACATGGGTCCTTGTTCGCTTGTAGGACTAGACAAGACCGGGGTTTGTAGACAAGGAGCCTGGGGCCCGAGGCTGGCAACATATCCAGCCAGAAGCAGGCACTCCCTCCTCAGAGTTGCTGTGTCTGCTCACTGTGTGAGGGGGCAAGAGAGAGACACTGAGAAGTGTGCGAGGGCCACGTACCTGCTGCGTGTTTCTGTGGGACTGCAAGCTGGACTGGAGTCGCCGCAGCAGGGGGGCGCCATTTCTGGACAGCCTTTTGAGTAGCCAGTAGCTGTGGGCTCTCTCAACAAACTGCTTCTTCCGCTGAATGGCCACCTGATTCGCAATCCTATTTAACCTAAAACATGGAAAAACTCAGAGTTTAGCTTTAAAGCAGTACAGTAATACATTTTCAATTTTCCTCTCAGCCATGGCACATGTAATTGCTGCCTCCTGTGTCTCTGGTTCTGCTGAAACAAAGTCCACGACCTCCAACCATCTGCAGGTTTCACTCACATCTAATTCACTCAAGGGTCTCTCAGATCAAACATCTAAAAAGAAAACACGCTGAGCAAAGCTTTGAATGTTTCCAATTCTTCACGTTATGCTGTGCACATGCACGCTGACCTTAACCAGCGTCCAGTGGAAGCTTCGCCAGCTGCAGTGTACGTGTGAAGAGATTCCTCAAGAACTGTGTGCTCTCATGAAGGGTGGGCAAGTGTGGGGCACTGGTCCCACCTGGTCATCTCAAAGAGGAAAAGAGGTGAGACAACTTGAGGTAGAAGCAGCTGACGGGTCAGGGCTGAAGACAGAGAGTAGCTATTAGTCACTAAAATGACAAAAGGCATCTTCAAGGTTCTTGTGAGACCTCATCCTTCTAGGGACTATAAAATGCAAAGGGTTTATAAAAGACACTTGCATGAGGGGAAATGATGATCATTTAAAAACCCTTAAAGGCCAGGGGCTGGCCCCGTGGCCGAGTGGTTGAGTTCGCGCGCTCCGCTGCAGGCGGCCCAGTGTTTCGTTGGTTCGAATCCTGGGCGCGGACATGGCACTGCTCGTCAAACCACGCTGAGGCAGCGTCCCACATGCCACAACTAGAAGGACCCACAACGAAGAATATACAACTATGTACTAGGGGGCTTTGGGGAGAAAAAGGAAAAAAATAAAATCTCTAAAAAAAAAAATAAATAAAATTTAAAAAAAACCCTTAAAGGCCAGACAGAAAGCTTCCATGTCCCTGTTGTTACCTGTCCTGCTGAAACAAAGACTGATTCATCAATTTACCTCACGAGGACATGAAAGATAACATAAATTCAATCATGAACTAAAAACTTAACAGAACAAAAATACAAAATGCAACAAGAAGACATTCCTCATTGTGCACCAAACATCAAAATTTCAGGACATAAATCAAGGAATTTTAAGACCAAATTTTCTAAAGAATGCAAAGCAGAAGTTCTACAAAATAATCAATGAACAAAACTGTCACAACACTCCCAGTCATGTCACGTCCAGACTCGCAATGTTCCTTCTCTTAAAAACAACGGCTCCGGCTCATTTCCAAGATTGCTCCAAATCATGCTGCTGGTCAGCCTCTGTGCTGAGTTTGAAGGATGCACACCATGTGTGGCTGCCCTCCTCCTGGGGCCACCAAGACCCACACGCCACGCAGTGAGCCAATGCCACCTCTTCTGGCAGGACACAGCTTGAGCATCAGTCCTGCAGAGGGACCAACCAAGGAACTAAATTTGGGGGCAGCTCCATGCCAGACACAGGCTGGGGGCTTTGCAAGAGTGGCCCTGTGAGTGGCCTTCGGGCCAAATCCAGCCCCAAGAAGAAGGCGCCCAGATCTTCCACAGGCAAATGCAGAGCCCAAGTTCAAGTGTGGCCACTGCCTGACCGGGACCGCAGGGCCCGCAGGTCTGCACCCTCAAGGACACTTGGTCATATAGCCTCAGCAGGAAGCAGAGACAGGATGCCCACCAGCAGTAACCAGCACAGCTCCAATGTCCCCTGAGGGTTCCCGCAGAAGGCACACCAAGGAAGGCAGGCACTACTCACAGCCCCCACGGACAAAGCTCCTTGTCTGTGGATGGGGCTGGGCTGGTGCTGGGCACCACACAAGGGCCGTTTTTGGTGGGGTCTTGTTTTTACCATTTTTAACGAGGCATAACTCAAGTGCAGTGAAGTGCATAAATTCTAAGGCATACAGTTCCATGGATCTCTACACATGCAGAGAGAGATTTTAACACATATACATACTCAGTTATTTCAATGGTCAAACAAGGCAATCTAGATAAAAGTACTTTTTAACAATTTCAAGGTCCAAAGAAATGCTGTTTGGCAACATGTTATAAATAAAGATTCTGAACCTAATGAAACAAGCCACCATCTCCCCTAGAGTCAGGATTTCTGACCCATAAGCAGTCCACAGGTGTGAGCAACAAAGCCTTTGATGAAAATATATTTAAAGCTATACTAAAGTGTTTACTGAAAAACTGCATTCTGAGCACTGATTCTACCTCACAAGCTCCAGAGAGTCGTGAAGAAGGAACAGGGCTGGGGCTGAGCACAGAGGCTGCAACGGCACAGACACTGACCACGTGCCTCCTGGAAGGACACACAGCACCGCCCGGGAAGCAGAGGTGCCAACACTGAACACATCCATCACATCAACCCTGCACCCATCGAGCCCCTACCCCAACCACCAATTCACAGCAAGTGGAAGGCAGAGGAATGCGCTAACCCACACCACCGAAACACAGTCGACACACGCCCAGCCAAGGGACAGGGACCTGGAAACCCAAGACAGGACAGGGAGCCGGCTCCCTCAACAATTAACCTCCAGAGAGAAAGAGACCAACAGGGACCTTTAAAAGAGGAGAGCCTTAAAGGCACAGTAAACCCTGCTGAGGAAGAGGGCTAGGAGGGAAAGCCCACACAGGTGAGGACAGAGGTGGTCTTGGGGAAGGGAAGGGGTCGCCAAGGGGGCTGGGAGGCTGGCCAGGTCCCGTGTTCTCAAGTGGATGGTAGTTATGAGAGTGTTTACCCCACAGTAATTCATTAAACTATGCATTTGTTTTATGTAACTTTCTGATCCTGTATTATAAATATTTTTTTAAAAAATACAATATTTGGCAAGAGTATATTCAAAGGACCAAGTTTATTTTCTCAAGCCTTTCTGAATATCTCATCAACAAGCTACCTCCAAATGAAAGATAAACAGGCACAGCTGACAGATACATGGTGAGTTCTGCTGACAGTCTCGAGGACACGTCAGAAGGAGACAGTGAACAACTCTCGGCAGCAGGTTATTCTAACCTCTGCAGGCCAGGGGCTGCCCACTCTCAGCTTCTGGAGAAACTGAAGGAGGACCCAACTGAAGGTCTGTTGATAAACATCAGTTTGTGAGTCTGGCATATAACATGGAAGGAAATTTTAAAAATTGAGTACACTGCTCAACAAAACTGCTTTCATACTATCTACTTACCTATGTGATCAAGGTTTCCAGCACTTGCGTCTCTAATAACAAAATCCAAGACTAGAATTAAGGGAGAAGCTGCCCCAGCACAGCAGCACATCCGTCCATGGAAATGCTCACTCATCCTTTTAAAGCCTCGTCTTGTTAAGAGATGCACCCATTACGTGACACTTACAGTTAAGAACCTTCAAGTTGTACATTTGTTTTGCTCAGGTGTGTACTGACAATCCTAACAACAACGTGATCTGGAAGAAACCCCAACCCTGGAAGTCCAGTGAGAGTGACATACAGATCAACACAGGGACGGCGGCTGGATAGCAGCCGGCACTGGGTGGGGGACGCGGGGGCAAACTGCCAGCCCACCCAGATCCCACTGAATTCACTCTCACAGTGATGAGCCTTTTAACACATGCATACTTTCAACATACCTTTCCACTATTTGACCTTGGGGTAAAAATGCTGGACTTCAGCTGAAAAAATGTGCAAGGTACTACACTGCTTTTCAAAATTACTTTGATGGGTTATATCCAAAATGCCTCTTAGAAGGGAGAAAGGCTGATTTGTCACGTGTGAGGAGTCTGACTGAAGAGGTGAAGGAAAAAAACAAAGTAAAAGACAATAAAGAGAAGAATGCATCCCAGAACCTGAGGCGCAGCACCGTGCTGGTGACTGTTAATGACACAGTACATGGCCCTCAAAAGCTGACACGAGCAGTTTTACTGTTCTCACCATGACAGCAACTACGTGAGGTGAAGGCTGTGTTAACGAACTTTCTCAGGCTAAACATTCAGGATACACGTGTGTATCAAATCATCACGCTGTACACCCTAAACTGACAATATCATATGTCAATTATCTCTCTATAAACCAGAGGAAAAAAGACAAATGAGCAAAAATTAACGAACAGGAAACAAGAACACATGAGAAAGTCTCATGAAAACCAAAACTCTGTTCTTTGAAAAGACTAAACAAACTTTCGTAACCACTGAACCACCGAAAGACAGAGGACAAAAACAATGTTAGCAGTGGATAAGGACAAAGGAAACACATACAACTGAAAATGAGTATCATGAAAACCGAGATGTAAAACAAACCTGTAAGAAAAGGTAACCTCCCAAAACGGACTTGTGAAAAAAAGAAAACCTAAATACATTCATATAACAATTATTTTAGAAACTGAATCAATAGTTTTAAATGTTCCTCCTACTCCCAAAAGAAAAGGAAAAGGAAAAGATGATTTTCCAGAAGAGGTTTATCATTAGAAGATCAGATCAGCCCAATCTTGTCCCACCAACCAGAAAGAGAAGAGAGGCATCCAACTCAGACTAGGTAAGTGTACAAAACAAGGGCCTTGGGGGAAAGAGGTCAGAGGCCAAACTCACTTGTAAACATGCATGCAAAACTGAAACAGCGGCCGGCCTGGTGACGCAGAGGTTAAGTTTGCACGTTCTGCTTCAGCGGCCCAGGGTTCAACAGTTTGGATCCCGGGTGCGGACATGGCACCACTTGGAAAGCCATGCTGTGGTAGGCGTGCCACAGATAAAGTAGAGGAGGATGGGCAAAGATGTTAGCTCAGGGCCAGTGTTCCTCAGCAAAAAGAGGAGGAATGGCAGCAGATGTTAGCTCAGGGCTAATCTTCCTCAAAAAAAAAAACTGAAACAGAATACCCAAACCGAATCCACTTGAGTATAAAAAACACTTCACACCATAAGCAAGGACAAGAGGGTTTGTCCCAGGAAGGTAAGGGTGGTCTTGAAATTAGCAGTCCTACAAACAACTTGCATATCATCAGATAAGGGAGCAGACCGTGATCATCTTAAAAGATCTGGAAAAGCAATGAATCAACCTTGACCTGCAACACCCAACACGTGCCAAGCAGCAAGGGTCCTGTGAGCATGGCTGGGAGACGTTCATCCTGAGACCTGAGCGAGCCTCATCTCAGGGAAGACTGGGAGCTGCTCCTCGAAATTGGGGCCAAGACCAAGATGCCTACCATCCCTCCTGCTCCTACGAGAACCAAAGGGGATATTCTCACCAACATGAAGGAGAGGAAACTTAATGGTTTAAGGACCAGATGTGCACAATCTTTATAAAAGGAGAAATATAAAACATAACTGAATGACAATAAAGATGCTCTAAACAAGTGGAGACACTCAATGACAAACGACGCTAGCGAGAAAGAAAAATATCATAAATAAACAAATCCTCTCCAAATTGGTCTGTAGATGCCATGGAATTTCCAAGTTCCCAAGAGGGTTTAAACTGTCAAGAAAGCTGACAAGATGACTCCAAAACTTACATGAAAGACCCACGGGTGAACAAGAACCACACATGTCTGATGAACTTGCCCCAGCAGAGACAGAGACACCTCCCAGAGCTGCAGGCAGCCATGGAAGCAGACCCGCCCACCCAGGGACACTGGCCAGTAGCTGGAAGTGCAGATGGATCTCTAGGGAAAGGAGAAATGACTCAGGAAGTGATGAGAGAACAAATGGTCATCCACACTGAAAAATAAAACCGTACTTTCACCTCATAAGAAAGCGCTGATTCCACAAGTGACCCAGCACTTCCAAGGGATAGATGCCCCGGGACACTTCAGGGAGCAAAGCAAAGACCCATTGTGGGGGCTGTCATGCTACAGGGAGGCTGACCACTGCAGCAAAGACACACCCAACAAATCGAGGCATTTGAGCAAAACTGGTCACGCTAAAGTCAGAGGAGGGCAACAAGGACAGGAAAGGCCATTTGAAAGCTTTCAGAAGAAAATCTTGAGGCCCTCAGAGAAATGAAGGGTTATTTAAACAAGATATGATAAGCATTAGCCATAAAATAAAATATGTCAAAATATATAAAAAATAATAAAAGGCAATCCCTTGGAAAGCACCAGAACCAAGGCAAGGATGTCTGCTCTCACTCTGACAAATCAGCTCTGGGCTGGCAGTCCTGGTCAGGGCTGAGTTTGGATAAAGACAAAAAAGTGAAGGAGGGAAAAGCCAGCCCAAACTGTCATTTTCATAGATATTGTCCCCAAAGATAATCTAAGAGAAACTACAATGTACTACATCAATCTAAAAAAACCCGAATCTATACAATCAGCAAAAAATGCTAATTTTAAAAAACACTATAATATTAAATTTCTTATGGAGAAAACTATGAACTCGCTTGAAGACATTAAAGAAGTTCTAGTGAGCATCGAGGCTAGGCCACGCTCTCGTATTCAAGTAAAACCAGTGGCGCGGAGTCAGGGCTTCCTGAAGGAACACGAACATCACAGGGACTCTAACCAGAAGCTGAGAGGATGAGGAAGAACAAGGGGGCTGGCCCTACGCAGATCAGGGCTCGGCGAGGCCACTGTATGGTTCTGAGACAGGGGGGCCAGAGGTGCAAGGACAGGGCCATGAGTGCTGGAAGCCAGCAGGTCCAGCCAGGAAGGACTGGCTGTGTGTGCAGGAAGACATACAGTAGACCCCTCCTGTTGCATCTGACAATTGGTTGCAGGAAGACTAGAGACTCCTGGAGGAAACACAGCAGGGACAGAGTTCTTAGGACACAAACAATACACTGGAAAAGGCACTGAAATTAACAAACTTCAGTTCATCAAGACAGTGTAAGATTATGGTTATGTTTTTAAGAATCCTAACGCTATCTACACTGACATATTTATGGATGAAATGATGTGACTGGGATCTGCCTCAAAATGATGGAAAGGAAGGAGCAGGTAAGGGAGACTGGGCAGGTGCATCAACTGTTAAAGCTGGGTCACAAGACAGGCAGGCTCTCCCCACTTAGATTTTCAAATTTCGAAAGATTTTTTTAAAGACATCATTAAAAATGAGGAGATAAGCCAAGGGGGAGACATCCGTAAAGAACACAACCTAACCAACTAACCACACAGGCTTGAGGCAGAGGCCTACCTGGCCCCAGGGACACACACAAAACCCGCAGTCCAATGAAAAGGAAGACACACACCAGGTCATGCTGGGGGCATCATGCCAATACCAAAAAACACTGCGCTCTGAAGCGGGAAAGCTCTGGCATCAGCAGCATGGATGGCTGTGACACCACCGCCCACTAGCAAGGAGTGGGCATTGGGAACTAACAAACTTGAGTCAGAATGAACCAGACCCACTGCAACGCCAAATGACATGTACACGTGACTACACTGTTCAATGTCAATGTGTAAACCTACACCAGACTGCATGCACACAAGTGTAGAAAAGCCAGAAAAATATGGATTAGAGGAACCCACCACCAATTTACAGTGAGTGGCTGCTGTGAGGAGGGGCAGGCTAACAGGACTGGAGAGATCCCAAAGGGACTTGGAGTGTTCATTTAATGTTGTTTCTTTAAAAAAACTGCTACAAACACACAACTCAACAAGAAAAATCAAACAACCCGATCAAAAAATGGGCAGAAGACATGAACAGACATTTCTCCAAAGAAGATACACGGATGGCCAATAGGCACATGAAAAGATGTTCATCATCGCTGATCATCAGGGAAATGCAAATCAAAACTACACTAAGATATCACCTTACACCCATTAGAATGACAAAATTAACTAAAACAAATAGTAACAAATGTTGGAGAGGTTGTGGAGAAAAAGGAGCCCTCATACACTGCTGGTGGGAATGCAAACTGGTGCAGCCACTATGGAAAACAGTATGGAGATTCCTCAAAAAATTAAAAATAGAAATACCATATGACCCAGCCATCCCACTACTGCGTATCTATCCAAAGACCTTGAAGTCAGCAATCCCAAAAGTCCCATGCACCCCAAAGTTCACTGCAGCATTCTTTACAATAGCCAAGACGTGGAGGCAACCAAAGTGCCCATCAACAGATGATTGGATAAAAAAATGTGGTATATTTATACAATGGAATACCACTCAGCCGTAAAAAAGAACAAAATCATCCCATTTGCAACAACATGGATGGACCTTGAGGGAATTATGTTAAGTGAAATAAGCCAGACAGAGAAGGACAATCTCTGTATGACTCCACTCGTATGAGGAATTTACACATGTGGACAGAGATCAGATTAGTGGCTACCAGGGGAAGGGGGGGTGGGTGGGCAAAAAGGGTGAAGGGTTGCACCTACAACACGACTGACAGACAATAATGTACAACTGAAATTTCACAAAATTGTAGCCTATCATTAACTCAATAAAAAAATTCTTTAAAAAACCTGTTACATTTGATAAATGAGTATGTTAGTCTCTAGTTTATTCTTTGTTTTTAAACTTTGTCTACAAAAATCATGAACAGGGAAAAACGCCATTAAAAAATTATTCCTACCTGCAAATGTGCATAGACACTGGAAGAAGGCCCTTGTGATGTTCTCAGGAGTCATCTCTGGAGAGTGGGATCTGCCCTCCCTTTTTAATATTTTCTGAATTCTCTGCATCTTTATAATGGGCACAACTCACTTTTAGAACAGCTCAGAAGTCAGACAGAGGTAAAATCTGACCCTCTAGACCTTAAAAACCCAGAATTTGCCTCAGGAAGGAAGTGGTTCTGTGCACAATGGCTCCTGGGAGAACCCCCTGCCCAGCATAGCAACAGTCAGGACCATCTACACCCTCCCTGGGGCTCGAGACGCATGGATGACAGTCACAGAGCCCTGAGATCATCGGGGTGCACACGCTCACACATTCCAGCCAGGCCTTGCCACCACCCACGGTCACTGCAAGGAGGCTGCCTGCAGCAGAGGTCTCCTCTGGGCTAACTCACCAGAAGCCAAGATTCATGGGGTCAGGTCGACAGTGACAGCCAGATGGGCAGAGCCCAATTTTATTAGAAATCCCACCAGATGCTTGCCCCCCAAAAGCTGCCCTGATCTTGCCAGCCACACCCATGAGCCCACATCAGTGCCGGGTCCTGCAGGGGTGGACCTCTCTGAAAACCAGCACCACAGTGACATGAGAAGGGAAAACTGGAGGGAGGACTGAGGTAGACACTCATTTCCAGCCCTCACAGGGAAGATGACCAACAGGCACAACATTTGGGTCGAGTATGAACCCAGAATACTCTATTAAAGGGGGAAGAGGCGTCGTCTTCACAAACAGTACATCTCAGCAGACCCTGAGATGCTTTGGAAATGTCCAGAACAAAGGAGCCTGACCAGGACTGGTCCTGACTGGAGGTGGAGGCGGCTACAAGGGCAGCTCGATCCTTCCCGCCTCACTGCAGTCAGATGACAGGAACCCCGCACTGTGCCCACCCAACGGTCAGCCCTGGTCTTAGGTGATGTGCACTGTAGCAGAGGGGCGCATGGAATCACCTTCGGAAGGGTGCAAGGACACGTGTGCCTGCTCCATGTGTAGGGCAAATGGGATAAAACATTAACAAGAGAAGACTCCAGGGAAAGGGGATTTGAGTGTTCCTTGTTCTCCTTATTTTTGCAATATTTTGTAAATTTGGAGTTTTTTCCAAATAAAAAACTGAAATAAAGATACTATCCAAGACCCAATACCAGTCTCTGTGTGTGCCTATGGAGGAAGTCTCCAGTAACATTCAAAACACTATTAGTCTGTCTATCCCACTGCTGACTAAGGGTACTGACTCAAATTGTCCGTCAAAAATGACATTTCCCACGTGTCAGCCCAAGTAACCCTGAGGCTGGAATGATGATGAGATTGTGTGTGGCAATTATCCAATACCAGTATTAAAGAAAACGTCAAATCTTCAACTCTCTGTCTCCCAAAAGTAAGCAAATACAGTGAACGTGAACAGAAATGGCAAAATTTCGGTACTCTGGCAGGTTCTTCCCGTGAACTGAGAGCCTGCTCTGCACACCTCAGATGCCTGGGGAAGAGACCCAGGCCCAGTGGGATGGTGAGGATGCTGGAGCAGTGAGCAGAGCAAACCGGCCGAGAGTGGGCAACACCAGGGCAGTCCCAGCAGAGGAGGCCACCAAGCAGAGCCCCCAGGAGGGGCCCAATGGTGGCTTGGGAGAGGCAGGGCGTGAGCCGAGGTGTCTAAATGCTCCAGTGACCATGGCGTGTGGCCCACAGCACTGCACTCAGAGATAGTAATTTTAGTTCAATAAATACAGGCATCTCCTGAAAGAGTCCAATGCATCCGAAGAGCATCCTGACAGTGGTGAAAGACACATCCTTTAAGCATGCAGATTTTTGTCCCAGCACTATTTTTACTCACTTCAGCTCTTTTGATCAAAACAAATCTGCTCACCAGATGTACCATATCCCGCCTCACCGGAGGAACGCCCTTGCAGGCTGGGGAGCCTGGAGACAGAGGGAAAAGCTGACAGCCTGGACCAGGACAGACTTGCACAATGAGACACCCAGCCACCCCTCATCTGAATTAAAAAACCAAGGAAAGCAATGAAGTCTAAGTAGGGCGACAATTAGAATATTTAAAATAGCTCTAGGGAAATACTCTACCACAAGGGATTCTCCCCTCAGACGGCAAGAGCTGTAGAGGCGACTCAGTCGTGGCACACTGCTAAGTGACCACAAGGAGAGATCTGGCAGCAAGGTAAACACCAGCCCTGCTTCTCCACATAACATGCATTTCACAACCTGCAGTTTCCACTTTTTGGTTTGGTTTTTAGTCCTTTCCAGAGTAGCTGCTGCTTTAGACACTACACAGGCCATTCCACTGAGGACCCCGGGGAGAGCTGCCACGCTTGCCCAGCATGGGCTCTGTGACCTGCCTCCAGCAGCACATCCTCAGGATTCAACACGCAGGCCCATGCTGGCCACTATGGGGATCAGAGTAGGGCTTCCACCCGGAAGGGCCGAGCCAGCACTTCTCTCATTTCTCCAATTCACAGCACACTGGAACTTTGATAAAATATAATAAAATTAACTGCCAGAAACATGAAAAAAAAAGACATACAAAACTCAAGTCCTAACTTTTTACTATTACACCCAATAAGCATAAAATTCCTCTGTCCAATGGCTACTAAGTGCTCATCCTCCCATTTCTTTTTTTTTAAGACTTTATGTTTCCTTTTTCTCCCCAAAGCCCCCCGGTACATAGTTGTATATTTTTAGTTGTGGGTCCTTCTAGTTGTGGCATGTGGGACGCCACCTCAGCACAGCCTGACGAGCGGTGCCATGTCCGCGCCCAGGATCTGAACCGGCGAAACTCCAGGCCGCTGAAGCGGAGCGTGCGAACTTAACCACCCGGCCACAGGGCTGGCTCCACCCTCCCATTTCTGTCCTCATCTGGCATCTGGACAGCAAGAGGGCACCCACCAGCAGCACCCTCAAGAAAAGAGAGCTGTGCACCCGATCCTCATCCTCATCATCAAGTAACAACTTACCTCATAGGCATCTGCACTGGATAACATACATGTAAATGGTCCGAGTGGCCAAAAGGACCAGGCCAGAGACCAGACCAACACAGCACTTCAGCCTATTGGTTCATTACAGGTCATCCTCCCCACAGATGAGGAGTGACATCCAAGCGCAGCCAAAGAGAGGAGAGTCACTACATCTGGTGCTCTGAGGGAGCTCAGTTAATTACTCCAAGGGAACCAGGAGGCTCCAACTCCAGTCCCTCTGTCTGACCTGTCCCCTTCCCCAGTGCCCTCCTCGACTGACCCCTTCCCTCCCGCAAAGCAGCAGGAGATGAATAAAGAACCAGAGAAGAATCCAATTAGAAGAGTGACTACACCAGGAAAAGATACTGCTCAGGACACAAAAAGAGCTGTAACAGCACCTGCTAAAATGCTGATTTTTCTTGGAGGAGAAGGCAAAAAAAGGGGGAGAAAGAGGAATTTCCTCTCTTTAGACTTGACTTTTTGTATTTTCCCCAGTCTTAAACATGTTGTTTCTCTGCTGGAAAACCATTTTTATTTTAATGAAGGTAGGTGAGGGAGAGAAGACACAGACACCAACCCCACATAACCCCAAGACATTAGGACAACTCCTCAAGAGTCACTTAAAGTATCTCTGCAGCTTCAGGCCACACTAAAGGCTGGGACCCTCACAGGCAGAAGGACCAAGGCTGCCAATGACCAAACCAGACCCGATCTGCCCCACCAGGGCAGAGCACGGCATTCCACCGTGCCAGGAAGGCTGGTCAGCCCTAGACCCCGCAGCCTGATTCCACTGACTTAGTTCTTAAATGGGTAAGCAAAGTCTCAGAATACCCCCGTCTTTATTTCAGAGCATCATCATCAAGTAACAACTTATTTACTTAGAGAAGTAAAAAGCAATCTTGGTGGCTTAAAAATACTAAATATTTAAAAAATCAAACATATCCTCCTCCTCTCATTTAGAACAGACTGTAACTTAGAATTAGTTGGTCTCAGTTATCTTTTTTATCTGAAAACTTAATTTTTAAACCAAATTACAAAAGCACTTACAGTCCCTGTTTCTCCCCCTCCAGCCTTATAGCAGCTGACTCTTCTCTCTGCAGGTAATAAGGCAGATCCTCTTCTGCTGAGATCTCCAAAGAAACTGGGTGGATGGATCCCATATCCCTCTTCCAGCACCACAGGTCTGCTCCCAAGCTTGCCTCAGAACACTGTTGTAGCAGAAGCTCTCAACAGGTCCTGCACCAAAGGCCGCAGAGACTGCCCAGCTTCCCCCTGCACAAGGCATGCCTGGCTTCACCCCAATCTACATTCTACAGGGGCCTCCTGCACACACCAAAGGTTAAAACCACGGTCCTAAGAATGTGGCCGCCAGATCAGCCGCACTTCAGGCCACAGCTTCAGGATAAGAGCAGCTGCTGGCAAGCCCGGGCCTCCCTTCACCTCCAGCACCTACCCTGACGACCCATGGGGTAGTCCCACATAAGGTTACCAATGGACCAAGGGCAGCTGGGAGATCTTCCTCAGGTGGTAAGGTAGCCCAAAACACCAGGGTCTCTCACAGACTCTAAGCAACGCAGAGGGCAAGGCCTGAGGCCTGGAACACTAATACAGACACATCTTTGTCTCTACTCCAAACTGAACTAACAGTTTATTCCTAAATTAAGAGAAGAAAAAAATAAACATGGGCCAGACTACATAGGACATGGTTTAGCTACATCACCTGCTTTGAAATATTTAGGTCCAAAGCACAAGTTTTGTTCTCGATCAGAACTGGTCATCTTAGACCCTCGAGTGCCTGAATTTTCAAATTTTTCAAAGGAGTGCTTTCCCCTGCAGCCCCACAGGACAGGCCCCGTGTTCAGCACCCCTCACCTGGAGCAGGTAATCACATGGTGCTGGACGCAGAGAAGGAAGCACTTTACACATCTGGTTTTTCACTTTGTTAGATCATATTTTTTGGTTTTTTTACTTCATTTTCAGTAAAGCTGAAATTTTTAGGACTCTTGATACAAATCCTACACTTTTTGACTTACAGGTAGAAATCCAAGTCAAACTGTCTTTTAAAAGGTTGACTGATTTACAAAGAGACACCTTGGTTTTGACAGTGGTTCTCTGTGGTTGAGAGAGAATACGAGCACTTATTCACTGATTCCATAATGAGTATGTACTGCTCTGTAAAAAGAAAAAAGATTTCATTTCAAGGAAAAACGCCATACTCCTAATTCTTAATACAAGGTGTTTGCTTCTCTTAGGATAAAACCAATATTCTAAGCAGCAGATCCCATTACATCTTGGAACGTAACTAGTGAGCTTAATGAAATTCATGACACGTGAAAATCAAACTATATCATTTAATTACAATGTGTTGGTAGGCATGAATTATTTTATATCACAGATATACAGAAAAATAATACAAGGAGCTAATATGCAGTATGTTGAAGATAACTTTTACTCTTTAATAATAAAAATATCCTAAAAGTTTGTCATTCATTTAATTTGAAGATGAATATAATTTTATGTATATGTGACTCACTTCCAAATAAAAAGACAGTCCAGGTAACAAGAGATATCACATAAACTGTTCTCTGGAGCACACGTTCATTGGCATCCTTACTTCATCATCTGGATGCTTTACTTCCTTAACCAAACTGTTTTAAAGCCCCATGCCCTATTATAAACCGTGTTACTTCCTCAAAGCTCAAGGAAGTGTTCGAGTGGGGTTTCTGCTCTCCCAAACTCACACGGCACTCACAGGCTCTGGTGTGAAACTCACCAAGTCACTTACCTCGTATTCTGAAAAAGAGCATTTTTAAAGATAAGAGAATAAAAAGACCAAGTCAGTAACAAGATGAGCAGGCAAAGAGGAGGAAACAAGTTCAGGGACAGGAGTGCACACAGGTGGATGGGGATCGGCCCCAGGACACCTCGCAAGAGCAAGACAGGGCTTGCCCGCAACAGGCACCAGCAGAGCCCCAACCCTCACCACTGTGGACTGCTCTAGGTTAGAGAGCCCTACACAGACCAGGCAATGTTCACACCATGAAGGAAACAGTCAGGAAAACCAGAAAGGCTATCACATGACAGGAAGGAGGCCAGCACCTCCCTCCACGAGGCTCTCGTCGGCTCCACTCTCATCTCCACTCCAGTGTCTGTCTTAGCCATGCTGCTTCACTTTCCAACAAATTCTCTTAAAGATCCTACAAGGTTCCCAAATTTTAGTGGGGGAGCAAGGCGAGGAATAGTATTTTATTGTGTCAAAGACAGTGACAACATGTGGAGTGCCACAGGGTCCCAGACTCCGGTCCCTGCAGTCAGTGTAGCTGCAGTCAGCCTGACAGTGTCTGGCTTACCCCGTAGGCCTGTGTGCATTAAGGAATCTATACATTTTTCCAGGTCTCACAGATTCAAGTCTTTTGCAACATGCATGCTCCCACAACATAGCGAATGAACGTGACCAAGTTTTAGAGGACCTTCAGGGAGCTAGGTAAACAGCGCGATGATCCTCTAACACAGCCCTGCTGTGCCCTTCCCTGGTGTCCCTCATTCTAAGCTCACCCTCGACCATGCTTACACTTACCTCTGAGGGGGAATATACGGAGCGCACACAGGCGGCAGCACCGCACAGGGCTCGCTCATTGTCTTCTTCGCTTTCTTTGCTTTCTTCCTGACCTTGGAAGCGGACCTGACCGTTTTGACTGAGCTCTCTTTTCGACAAACACCATTTTTCATTTCGACATCCCCATAAATGTTCAGAGGCCTCCGGGTGCAGCCCGGGGGTGTGTGGACATCACAGTAAGCGGTCTTTCTAACAGAGAAGGTCGTCGCACCGCCAGTCAGTTCTTTCACGGGCTCCATTTTCATGTAGAGGCCAGCCTTCTGGGCACATGTCACATGGAATGCTGTGTAGCAGTTTGCCTTGTGGCACTGGATGCAGGCACCCACACCCTTCTGCTTACAGAGGTAGCACGTCAGTTTCCACCGGGCTGGAGGGATGTTCCTCACGCCATCGATAGGCTCTATGAATACCGTGTTGGCAAAGCCGACCTCCGGGATCCACAGGGCACACACCACGTGGCCCCAGCGGTCGTCGTCCGTCTTTTTGAAGGCACCTCCCTTATTTGGGCACAGCACACAGTCGGCAGGCCGGGCCCGGGACTGCAGGCAGTGTCGGCAGAGCCACTGGCCCTCGGGGATGTAGGGCACCCCATAACACTCCTGGTGCACGGCCAGGTTGCACATGTCGCAAAACAGAATCACATTGCTGTTCTGGCACTCGCCGTCCATGCAGATGCAGCACACAGCATCCTCGTCGATTAGGGACTGCTGCTCCCCCTGCTTCTGGTTCTCACAGTACGACTCCTTCTCGAAGCGGTCCATCAGGAACTCAAACACACTCTGTGACACGGCTGAAACACAGTCGCCCTTCCGCTTCTCATTGACGATCTCCAGCCAAGCATAGTCCTCCTCATCCATGTCATACTCCACTTCGTTGTCCAACTCCTCAGCCGACTTCTCAATAAACTTGTAGTAGACAGGGGGTCTCCTGGGGGCAGAGGGAGGGCTGTACTCCACGATCCGCACCTTGGGCTCAGGAAGCGCACTGGCTGAGGCTGGCATACCGTGGGCGCTGGGAAGGGCTTCGTTTTTCTTTTTCACTCTGTTGTTTTTGTGACGCTTAGTTCTTAGGCACACAGGGGGCCTCTCACTATTTTCTTTATTGCTGTTGCATTCACTCATTTCTTGAGCAGTGAGGTCATCTTCTAATATGATCTCCAACGGATCAAAAATACTGATCCTATGCAAGCGACCCTCAATCTCTATCTCAACCATCCTCTGGGCTTGTGCGTAGGTCAGGGTCTCCCGCGTGGGGGAGTGTTTAGTACTGCACGGGGAGGAAGGGTGCCTTGCTGCAGCGCCTCGATGACATCGTCCTTTCCTCCTCATTTGGTACTGACTCCCTAAAACAGAGGCAGAGATAAAGTTAACTCCATACAGAGAACACAAGATGAGAAAACCATCAAGTATACTTGGGCAGAGCTAACTAAGCAACTCACGCTAAATCAAAACGAAACTCCAAGCTAACGTATCTGAGGTTTCCAAAATCACTCATCCCAGGACTCATGATCATATTTCAACAACCTTCAACAGCCCATCCCCACCAGGCCACCCCTCCCCAGGGACTCCTAGGACCAGAGAGGGCAGGCGGTGAGGAGTGGCCCTTGAGAGGCATGCACAGCAAACAAGTTCCTCTAGGTCTCTCAGTGATTACCACTGCTCACCAGTCATGTTCTTACACAAAGCCAACAGGTCACCAAGACGACTGCAGCATCCCTCAGGAGTAGGGAAGCCCAGGGAAGCCCATGCACAGAGCTGGACTCCAGCAGGCACAGAGGCTGTGACGGCAAAGCAGGCATGCTCAGTGGCTCCCTGCTCCTGACCAACGCTGCCCCTGACCCGTTCTTCCCCTCCCCTGCTGCTGCCCTGGAAAGATCCCCCCGGAGCCCAGTGCACTGGTCCTGGCAGCAACCCTGCTGAGGGCCAAAGGCCTCAGCAGTCCAATCATGGCCAGTGGGTGCTCTCCATGAACACACCCTTCACACCTGTGTTAAGGCGGAGGCCCACTAGCCACACAAGGACCCAAGAGGGGAGCACGCAACCCAGCTTCCGCAGAGCCTCAGCAGTGACCACCACAGAAACCCCTTATGGGCCAGTCAGCCTGCCCCTTCCCCTCAGGGGCACTTCTCCCCTCTTGGCTTGACCACAGAGATGGGCCATGCCCTCCTCGTTCTCAAGTACACCCCAGAGACGCCCACAGACGGCACCTTCGCTCTTGTCCCACAGCAAGGGCCACGCTTGAGAACCCCACACTGCCTGCAGAGCCCCCGACTATGGGATCACCAGCACTAGCTCAGATGCCTGAAACCTTGGCCAGAGAGATCTAGGAGAATTCGCTCCCCTCTAACCTCCACTCTCTGCGCGCATGTCCCCGACACTCCACGGAGTCTATTTCCACAATTCACTTCTCCTGAAGACTCCCGACTCTGGACCACCGCCTGCCGAGCAGGTGTCACCTTAGGAACTGACGGCGGAGACTTCTCAACACCTCTCAGACACCTCCCTCCAACCACCACCTTACTGACAGGAAGCAGAGCCATTTCCAAGAGATGGGCTCACAAACAAACGTCCCAAGCCGGAGCCCAGGGCCCATGCAGCACGCGGCCCGCCGGTCAGGGCGCCCACGGGAGCCCGCAGCAGCTGCACCGAGGCCTAGTTCGTCTTCAGGAAAAGCCCTCAAAGAGCAGGCTTCGCTCTCCAAGTCCCTAAAGGCAATCCCCGCAAACCTTAACGGACTCTCTAAGACAGAGAGCCCTCAGGATGCGGTTTTCTTTCCTTCTGTCAAGTAGAAACCCACGTTTCATGTTGAAATTTGACAGGAATTCCCTACCCAGAGCAACACAGGAACACGGCAGCCGAACCCCAACTCCCGGCCCAGCGGGTGCCCCGGCCTGCCAGCCCTCCGAGGGGACCTGGGCGGCCCCAGTGTGTCGGCACCGGCGCGCGGGGAGGGGACCCGCGGCCAGCTTCACGCGTCACGACGGAGGCGGGGCAGCAACAGCGGGCTCCTCACCGACGGACACCAAACGTGTAATTTTCCCCCCTCCAGCCAGGCGCCAAGCAGCCCCTCGGAGGCCGCGCCCCGGGCGCTGGGGCTCCTCACCACCAGCCTCCCGAGGACGCCGCCGCCTGACACGACGGCGCGGTGGCTCCGCCACTCGAACGCGGCCGTGCGGGCGCGGCGGCCTCCGGCAGCACTGCCGAGCAGAGCGACCACCCGCCGCCCCACGGGCTCCGCACGCGGCCCCCCGGCTCCATCCCCGCTCGCGCCGCCGTGCAGGACAAGCGCGTCCACAGGGCGGGCATCACAAGGACAACAAGCCTGCTGGACGCACCCCGGAAAGCCGGGTGGCGCGAGGGGAGACTGCAGCGGGCGGCCGGCTCCCGGTCTCCACTCGCGCGGCGGGCCGCCGCCGCCCCACCTGCGCCCCTGCGCGCGCGCGGCACCGAGCCCCCCTCCCGGAGACCATGCTTTACCTGGAGACCGGGCCGGGGCGAACTCTGTGGGGCGGCGGGGATGCTTCCGACGGGGGCGGCCTCCTGGGCGCGTATACATTGGCCAGGACCCGACTGCGCGCTCGCGGGAGCGGTACTGTCCGCAAGTTACACCTCGGCAAAGTTGCTTCTCGCAGCCGGGCCCGGGGCAGCCGGGCGCAAGTCCACTTCGGGGGCTCACTGCAAACCCGCCCGGAAGCCGGCAGCGCGATCCCGCCGTCCCTGTCCCCAACCGCCGAGGGCGCGCGGGGCCGCCCGGGCTCGGTCGGGAGCGCTCCCGGCGCGGCCCCACTCGCGGGAGTTTCCTGTCGGGCCAAACCCCGAGCGTGTCTGTTACATAACGCGCCGCGCCGCCACAGGCAGCGCGTCCGGGGCCGCCGCGACCCCACGCGCAGGCCGGGCGGGGACGGCGCCAGACGAGCCCGGCCGCCCGACAGCCCGGCCTCCTCCGCTCCCCGGTCCCGCCTCCCGGCCTCCCCGCCCGGCCGCCCCGAACCCCGGCCTCCCGGCTTCCCCGTCCCGCCTCCCCGACAGCCCGGCCGCCCTCGCGGCCCCACGCCCGCCCGGACTCCCCCGCCCGCCCGCCGACACCCGGCCTCCCTGCGCCGCCCGCCGCCCGCGGACAATGCGCCCGCCGCCGCGGCCGCCAAACATGGCGTCGGCACCACCACCCGAGAGGCCGGCGGGCGGCGGCGG
>NC_060285.1:880015-901346 GCF_021613505.1 Equus quagga | reverse complement strand
GGGGGGCCGAGGGGGCCTGAGGGGCGAGCGGGCCGGGGGGCCGAGGGGGCCTGAGGGGCGAGCGGGCCGGGGCCGAGGGGGCCTGAGGGGCGAGCGGGCTTGAGGGGCCGAGGGCGCCTGAGGGGCGAGCGGGCCGGGGGCCGAGGGGGCCTGAGGAAAAGACCGACTGAGGGACCCAGGGGGCCTGAGGGAGCGTCGGGCAAGGGAACAGGAGAACCTGAGGGGTGGACCAGACCCTGCGGCTGGGGTCCTGAAGGGAGGCTTGGATTCAGGGGATGGGAGGTGACCCGACTAAGTGGGAGCGACCTGAGGGGGCACTGGATTTATGGGGGGTGCTGATGGGATCCCTGACAGGGGGGGCCAGACAGGGGTGGGCAGGCTGAGTGGACATCAGACCTGAGGGGGTGCAGGGCAGAAGGTGTGCCGGTTGGGAGGCCGGCAGGGAGGGCACATAATGCACGGGGGGCTGGAGAGAAGTAGGGGAACACTGGACAGGGGCGGGCCAGGCGGCATTCGGGGAGCGCTGGGCTGGGGGGAAAGGGAACCCCCAGAGATGGAGTGAGGAGAACCAGAGGGGGACAGGCTGGGCCAGTCAGGAGGTTGGGGGGAGCCTGACGGGTGGGGACTGAGAGGGGACCTGAGGGGAGGTCAGGAGGGGGGTCACTGGACAGGGCTGGTGGTGGAGAGGAAGGGGGCACTGGCAGGGGATGCGGCCGTGGCAGAGGGCACTGGGGAGCGTGTAGCCTGGAGGAGGCGCCCAGCGTGTGTGGGGCTGGGAGGGGGCACGGAGGGGAGAAGAAGGGGCCCCTGGGCCTGGTTCAGGGACCTGAGTCCCACTCTCCCACTAGCTGCTTTCACTTTGGCCTTTGTTTAAACTCAAATTCAGTCATTTCATGACACCCTCATTCATACATTAAATCCCAAAATGTTTTAAGAGGGAGAAGCCTAGATGGTTCCTTGGTTTCTTTCGAGGATTTGTGCTTAGTGCGGTGGCCATGAAGGAGCCCCTAACTGTGTGGGGAGCCCAGCCCCAAGGGAAAGGAGGTGGCAGGTGGCCCCCCGCTGTGGCAGCAGGGGAAGCCCCTCAGGAAGAGGAGGGGCACCCCCAGGGCAGAGGCTGAGTCTTTCTGAGCCAGGAGACCTTCCCCCACAGGGGCAGGCGGGGCAGGGTCCACTGCCTAGGACCCTCCACCAACCGCCTCACTGGGAGTGGGCTGGCCCTGTCCACCCAAGTGTCCTAGGTAGGGGCTGGAGCCCCAGGCCTTTTGCTGACCAGTACTTGTCCCCCTCTGCACCCAGTATACGGGTTGGGAAGTGAAGGCTTGGAGAGCAGGTTAGGACTGCAGCCAAGGTCACCCAGTGTTCCGTCCTGAGCAAGGTCCCACCTCGAAGCTAGTGCCCCCTCCAGACACATTCTTGGGCCAAGGAGGGGCGCCCCGACCACATCTGCACCAGTCCCAGGGGCTGCAAGTGTCTCCTCCACTCCTGTCTGCTTAACCGAGTCCACATGTGCTGAGCGGCCGGCAGTGGAGGGCAAGCGAGCGGGCCCGCACCTTTCTCGCCAGCACCCTGGGCAAGCCAGATGCAAACCAGTGAGCTGGAGGATCTCCTACAACGCAGAGCAAAGGTGAGAGACAGCCTCGTGGAAGAGAAGGTGGAAGACACAAAACCCTTCGCAGAAAAGGAGAGTGGCTTCTCAAAGGATGGAAGTGATGCCCAGGAGGGGTGAGGGGAAAAGACCCACACACGCAGTCAGAGAGACACTGGAATTCCGAGGATAAAGAGACTAGCTCAAAGCCTGCAGAGGGGAAGGATCTTTAACCAGACTGAACCTGAGTGTCACTTGGCAAAGGAGTGGTTGTCAAAACTCTAAAAGGGCTGAACCTAGAATTCCATACACAGTGAAACTAGCATTGGAGTGAGGCAGCAAAATAAAGTATCTTCACAGCCTAGAAACATCCAAGTTTACCACAGACACAGTCTCTAAAAAGTTAACAAAAGGGGACCTGTGGTATAGTAAGTAAATTCGGCACGCTCCACTTCAGCGGCCTGGGGTTCACAGGTTTGGATCCCGGGTGCGGACCTACACCACACAGCCATGCTGTGGCAGCAACCCACATACAAAATAGAGGAAGACTGGCACAGATGTTAGCTCAGGGCTAATCTTCCTCAGCAAAAAAAGAGGAAGATTGGCAAGAGATGTTAGCTCTGGGTGAATCTCCCTCAACAACAACAACAAAGTTACTAAGAGATATACCCTAGCAAAATGAAAAGTGAATTCAAGAGTGAGACATGAGTGCCAGCAAAGAAACCAGTTTGGACTGTTAAAATCAAATAATAACCTGAGAGAAAATCCCAGGTAAACTCATGGCACATGGCAAGCGGAGGGGGAAGCAGGAAGTAAAAGCACGCAAAAGTTGTATTGCTAGAGGATTTAGAATCAATAGAAAAAAATTTAAAATGTTAAAATATCAAAGTTTCCACTAGAAAAATGGAAATGGAATTTACAACTTTGAAAACAGCTGGGGAAAACTGAAAGGAAGAAAAACTGACAGTGCCAACAAAAAGCAGGAAAGAGAAAAAGATAAATGCATGATAAATAAGGAACATAGTAAGAGGCAACAGGAATAATTCAAATGTTTGAGTAATCAGAGACATGATTGAATTAAATTCATCTATTAAAAAACAGAGACTCTGAGATTGGAATATAAATATCAAATACTGCTTACAAGAAATACACCTAAAAATGTCAGAGATTGAAAATAAAAAGAATAGAAAATATGTATCATAGAATTTTTGTTCCTCAAAAGACCATAAGGAGAATAAAGAACAAAAAGTGAAAACCAGAAGATATTTGCAACACATATACCTTGCAAATGATTAGTCTCCAGAATATATAAAGAACCCTTTCAAATCCATTAGAAAAAGACAAGCCAACAGAATGACAGGCAAAACCCATAATTAGGCTCCTTGCAAAGAAGAACATGGAAAGGGTCAATAACCTCACTAGTAATTGGAAATGCAAACTAAAACCACACCAAATAAGCACAAATGTTGGAGTCTGACAAAACCCAGTGATGGCAAGAAGGTGAGTCAACGGAAACACTCATACACTGTTGCCCAGGATGTCAAGTGGTACCATTATCTTGGTAAATAAGATGGCATCACCCAATGAAGCTGGACATGTGTGTGTATTGCTGCACAACAAACCACCCCCGAAACTTCGTAGCTCAAAACAACAATCATTCCTCCTGCTCGCAGATCTGCTGTTTGGGGTGGATTCGGTAGACATAGTTGGTCTAGTCCATGCTGCACCAGCTGGGGCATCTCCACTGGAGGCTGGAGAGGCTGTTCCAAGACAGTGCAGTCATGTGGCTGGTAAGCTGGTTCAGGCTGTGGGCTGAGGGCTTTGGGGACTTCTTTGTGGGATGGTGGCCAGCTTCCAAGAGCAAGAGTCCCAAGAGAACTAGGAGGGACCTGTATCGCTTTTCATATCGTAGCCTCAGAAGTCACACAGCATCTACACAAGCCTGTCCAGATTCCAGAGATGGGTGGACATCGACCCCTACTTCCTGTGGAGAGAAGTTTCGAAGTCACATTTTAAGAGAAGCATGTGGTATAGGAGAAGTTGTTGTAGCCACATTGGGAAAATGCAAGCTGCCATAATGTGCATACCCACTACCAGCTCTAGGCAAGCCAGTATATATTCCTAGGTACATTCCACGCCTAGCTGTATGCCAGAGAAACCTACACTTGTTCTTCAGGCAACATGTTCGTGAATGTTCAAAGCAGCACTGTTTTTAATAGAAAAAATACTGGGGAAAAATCTTACCTGTCCATGGACAATAAAATGAATAAAGTGAGATACGTCTGCACAATGGAATAGCACACAGCTACTAAAACAAATGAATTGCACCACTTAGCCACATGGCTGAATCTCAGACACATAATGCTGAATGGGAGAAACAAATCACAGAAGGTTGTTAATATAAAGTGGATTCCATTTACACTCAGCAGAGAGAGCTAGGAAAAATATGTGTAAGTATGTACACACACCCCTATATTTTTTCAATATCTATTAGCAAACCTTGAGTTCATACTGATAGCTCCAATTCCAATCCAACAGAGTTCATTCTATCCTTTCCCCTTTCGATATAACTCTTTTTCAACAATCAGTTTGAGCAAACCTCTATGCATTCACCTCATCGTAGCTCAGTCCTCACTGTGTGTCAGGCCTATACCAGCCAGAAACGTGGCCCCAGACACATCAACCACTGCCCCTTCCATTAGATGTACCAGCCAAAAGCTCAGCTCTAGAAACATCACTGCCCCCTCCCACTCCACACCTCCACCTCCACACCATTAGATCTGTGGCTGAAGTCTCGACCCAACAAAGGGCAAGGATAAGGGTACTAGTGTTATTTTTTTAATGTTCTATTGCAGAAGATAGAAGAAGTCTGGCAGAAGTAAGATAAAATCCTTCATCTGGGGCTGCCCAGTGGCTTAATGGTTAAGTTCACATGCTCTGCTCTGGCAGCCTGTGGTTTGCTGTTTTGGATCCCAGGTGTGGACCTACACACCGCTCATCAAGCCATGCCATCGCGGCATCCCATATACAAAGTAGAGGAAGACTGGGAACAGATGTTAGCTCAGGGCCAATCTTCCTCACCAAAAAAAAAATCCTTTTTCCTTCTTGATCTATCTCCAACCTTTAATTTTCACAAACAAAACATTCTTCAAATGATATTTTCTCACTTCATAATTCAGAAAAAGTAGTTTTACTGACTCTTCTCTTTTAACAGAAATCTAGTTATTTGCATAGTTTCAATAGAAATCAGTCTTCCTTTTTACCAGGATATAATTAGACAAATTGATTGTGCAACCAAAGCTTTATGTGGGTGTCATATTTGAGAATACATCTCATGTGATTCAATATGACCCACCTACCTTAGAAAAAGGCTTGTGACAGCTGTGTTGAACCAATGCCCACACAGCCCTCAAACCGATACTGGTCAGGTACCTGTACTATGGCATACCAGGGCTCTGTCTTACAAGTAGTAAGGAAAACAAGAACTGTGGCAGACACCACAGACCTTGAGAAGATAGAAACTTCCCTACATGCACAGGTACTGCAGGCAAACCAGAGGAAGATTAGTTTGATTTGGTTTCCTAACCCAGGACTAGAAGAGCAAATAAGAGAAATTTAAATCTCAGGCATAATAGAGGCTCATGCCTACATTCCTTATGATGACATCTCTAGACAGAAGTTGATTTTCCGGACTTGGTTGTTGGGTAATGCCATATGGCTTAGACGTGCTGGCCCAACAAGGAGGCCTGTACATGTTAATTACCACTTCTTACAGCACCTGTGTAGATGAATCAGGTCCAAACACAATAAGACCAGCTTTCTGTGGTCAAGAATAACCTTTGGAGACTATTTCTCCTCATAAGGGGGCGGGGGGGGGGGCGGGGCGCGGCGGCAGGAGACTAATAAAAATTTTCCAAAACTTATGAATAGGCAAAAGGATGGTGGTGGGTCCTTTCCATGGGAAGCCAAGTGTTGTCTAGCACACATGCCAAGAGATTTGGATGTAAAACTATTTAACTTGCTATTTACTATTGATTATGATTTTTTGGCCAGCCCCGGTGGTCTAGTGGTTTAGATTTGGTGCCCTCAAGCCAGCCCTGATGGTCTAGTGGTTAAAGATTGGCGCTCTCACTGCTTCGACGGCCCGAGTTTGTTTCCTAGTTGCAGAGCCACACCACCTGTCTGTCAGTTGCCATGCTGTGGTGGTGGTTCACATAGAAGGACTTACAACCAGGATATATAACCATGCACTGGGGCTTTGGGGAGAAAAAAAAAAAGGAAGATTGGCAACAGATGTTAGCTCAGGGTGAATCTTTCCCTGCAAAAAAAAAAAAAGAGGGATTTGGTACTCTCACTGCCCTGGCCCAGATTTATTTCCAGGTCAGGTAACCATACCACCCATCTGTTGGTTGTCATACTGTGGTGGCTTTGTGTTGCTGTGATGCTGAAAGCCATGCCACCGGGATTTCAAATACCAGCAGGGTCATCCATGGTAGACAGGTTTCAGTGGAGCTTCCAGACTAAGACAGACTAAAAATAAGGACCTGGCCACTTATTTCCCAAAAAATTTGCCATGAAAACTCTAGGAGGGGCCAGCCCGGTGGCACAGCGGTTAAGTTCACATGTTCCACTTCGGTGGCCCGGGGTTCGCTGGTTCGGATCCCGGGTGTGGACATGACACGCCTTGGCAAGCCATGCTGTGGTAGGCATCCCACATATAAAGTGGAGGAAGAGAGGCGTGGATGTTAGCTCAGGGCCAATCTTCCTCAGCAAAAAGAGGAGGATTGGCAGCAGATGTTAGCTCAGGGTTAATCGTCCTAAAAAAAAAAAAAAAAAACCTCTAGGAATGGTGCAAAAAGACTAGGCAGGCTTCTGCTCTGCTGTACACAGGGTCACTAGGAGTCGGAATCCACCTGACAACAGTAACAACAACAATGATTTTTTTACAACTCAGTAAAAGTAGACTTTAACTTGTAGAAAATGGATGACTAAGTAAAATGATTCTTGTCTGACAGCAATGCAAATGTATTTTGCCCAGTAGTAAGTGACAAAAATTATTTCTGTCTAGTAGAAAAGATTACAGTTAGAAAAGGTTGCAGTTTTATGGCCCTGTAGAACATTAACCAGTTTTCAATCTAAATTAGCAAGCTTTTTTCCAGCCACTTCAAATACTTCCCTCTCTCTCCAATCTTTCGAACCACCCTCACCATCATGCCAGTTTCCTCATTAATGATTTAAATAAATCTTTGACACATCTTCATTTTAGAGCTGTATTTATGTAGAGTCATATTTTTAAGTTTTTGAAAATTATGCTTTGACAGCTCCTATATCTAGCTACCTCCTCAGTATCTCCTCTGAAATGTCTAATAGGCACCTCAAACTTAACACAACTGATACTCAGCTTCTGGCCTTCATCTCCAACTGATCCATCAGCAAATCCTGTTGGTCCCCCTTCAAAATGTGTCCAGACCCAGCCCGTGTCACCACCTCTGTTACTACCCAGGGCCAGTCACTGTCATCTCTCATCTGGATTATCTCAGTATCCTAACTAGTCTCTCTGATTCACCCTTGTACCTCTGTATTTTTTTCTCTACCCAGCAGCCCAAGTGATACTGCCACACTCGTGCTCAGAACCTCCCAGTGGGTTCCCATCTCTCAGAATAAAAGCCAAAGGCCTCAACTCAACAACCAAAAAATAACCAAATAAAAAATGGGCAATGGACTTGAATAGACACTTCTCCAAAGAAGATATACAAATAGTCAGTAAGCACATGAAAAGATGCTCAACATCATTAGCCATCAGGGAAATGCTAATCAAAACCACAATGACATACCACTTCATACCTACTAGGATGGCTAGAATCAAAAAGTCAGATAGTAACAAGTGTTGGTGAAGATGTGGAGAAATTGAAACTCTCTTGCATTGCTGGTGGGAATGTAAAATGGTGCAGCTGCTTTGGAAAACAGTTGGGCAGTTCAAAATGTTAAACATAGGGTTACCATATGACCCTGGATTTCTACTCCTAGGTATATACCCAAGAGAAATGAAAATACATGTCCACACAGAAACTTGTACATGAAGATTCATAGCAGTATTATTCATAATAGCCAAAACGTTAAAACAAACCAAATGTCCATCAACTAATGAATGGATAAATAAAATGTGGTATATCCATAAATGGAATATTATGTGGTGATATAAAGGAATGAAGTATTAAAATGTGCTACAACATGGATAAATCTTGAAAATAATATGCAAAGTGAAAGAAGACAAACGCCACATATTGTATGATTCCATTCATATGAAACACCCATGATAGGCAAATCTATAGAGAAACAGAGCAGGTTAGTGGTTGCCAGAGGCTGGGGAGGAGGAAATGGAAAGTGACTACAAATGGGTATGGGGTTTCTTTGGGGATGATGAAAATGTTCTGAAATTGACTGTGAGAAGGATTGTACAATCCCATGCATATACTAAAAACCACTGAATTATACATTTTACGTGAGTGAATTGTATGGTATATGAATTATATCTCAATGGAGCTGTTTTAAAAATACATTGAATAAAAAATTACATCAATAAAAATAAAAAATAACACCAGAGACTTCTAGTTCAGGAATAAATTGGCTAGACTCATCTCTCCCTGCTTCTCCAACTAACTATAACTTTAAAAACTGGGAAATAATAGCGCAGACAATTATGGGACTCTGGTGGGAAAAGAAAAGTAGGCTAGCTGGGGACCTAGGACTGAGGAAAAACACAGCAACCTGGCATCTCTCATCCTCCACCCAGCAGTAGAAGGCAGCCCAGGCCCAGTATATCCCCACCCTCCCACTGAGCAGCTGTGGGAAGGCTAACCATCCTCCCATGGGGGAATTGGCAGAGATTGAGCAGGAACCCTGATGGCACCAGATCTCTGGAAGCATTCTCCTTCCCATGGGTCCAACCTCACTCACTCCCCACCTACTGGTTCTGGGCAGCCTGGAGAATTACCTCTGTTCCCATAGGCAGCATCAATAAGATTTTTTTTTTTTTTGCTGAGAAAGATTCGTTCTGAGCTAACATCTGTTGCCAATCTTCCTCTCTCTTTTTTTGTTTTTTCCTCCCCACAGCCCCGGTACATAGTTATATATTCTAGTTGTAGGTTGTTCTAGTTCTGCTATGTGAGCTGCTGCCACAGCATGGCTACTGACAGACAAGCACATCAAACTTTAACCAGTAGGCCACCAGGGCTGGCTCAGCACCAGCAAAATTAAGTGGAAGCTCCAGTAGGCCAGATAAACAAAACAGACAGGACAGAAATGTAAGGGCTCTGAAAACAATGATCATTGGAAGTACAACTCACAAAAGGAGGCCAGGACGTGCTGCGCCTGAACAGGATGACTGCCTGCTACCACACAGGCTTAAACAGGATTCAGAGTCTCCTAACACAACACCCAAACTGCTCAGATTACAATTTTAAAAAAATCGCTTGTCACACCATGAACCAGGAAATTCATAACTTGAATGAGAAACAATCAACAGATACCAACACTGAGATGAATCAGATGTTGGAATTACCTGACAGGGACTGTAAAGCAGCCATCACAAAAATGCTTCAACAGCAAGTACAAATTATCTTGAAATGGGTGAAAATATAGAACATCTTAGCAAAGAAACAAATTATTAAAAAAAACCAAATGGAAATTATAGAATTGAAAAATACAATACACCAAAATACAAAACTCACTGAATGGACACAGTAACACAATAAATGTGACAGAAGAAAGAATCCATGAACTAGAAGATAGAACAGTAGAAATGACCCAATCTGAACAACAGAGAGAAAATAGACTGAAGGGGGAAAAAAATAACAAAGCCTCAGGGATCTGTGGGGCTATAAAAATATAAATGAAACATTTGTGTCATTGTATCCCAGAAGGAGAGAAGAAAGAGTATGAGGCTGAAAAAATATTTGGAGAACTAATGGCAGAAACTTTCCAAATTTGGCAAATGACATAAACCTACACATTCAAGAAGCAGAGTGAATGATAAACTCAAAGAAATCTATGCCACACATGATAATTTCTGAAAACTAATGACAAAGAAAAAAATCTTGAAAGCAGACAGAGAGAAACAACACATTGCATCTAAGGGAAGAACGACTGGAACAACAGTGGATTTCTCATCAGAACCACGGAGGCCAGAAGGAAGCAGCACACTTTTCAAGGGCTGCAAAGAAAGAATTCTATATCTAGTAAAAATATGCTTCAGGAATGAAGGGGAAATAAAAAAATTCTCAGACAAAGGAAAATTAAAGAAGGTATCACTAGCAGAACTACGCGTAAAGAACAGATAAAGGGATTTCTCCAAATAGAGAAGAAATGATAAGAGAAGGCCGAGAACTTTAGAAAAGAAAAGAAGAACAATGGAATGGGTAAAACACCATGGGATTTCTTTACCATGGGATAATACCAACAGGATTATCTTTCTCATCCTGAGTTTCTTAAGTCATATTGGGTGGTAGAAGCAAAACTTATAACATTATTTGATGTGGTATTAAATGTATATATAGGAAATACTTTGGAAAATTATATTTTTTAATTTTTTAAAAGAGGATAGTAGAGGGTTGGCCCCAGGGCCAAGTGGTTAAAGTTCTGCACGCTCTGCTTCAGCAGCGTGGGTTCATGGGTTCAGATCCTGAGTGTGGACCTACTCCACTCGTCAGCTGTGTTGTGGAGGCAGCCCACATACAAAATAGAGGAAGACTGACACAGATGTGAGCTCAGAGCTGGTCTTCCTCAAGCAAAAAAAAAAGAAAAAGGGGGATGGTAAAGGGAGTTAAATGGAAGTAAGTTTTTTATACTTCACTCCAAGTGCTAAAACAATATCCACAGACTGTGATAACTTATGTTTGTTTACTAGAACACCCAGAGAACCACTGAGACAATTATACAAAATGTCAGACTCAAAAACACTACAAAAAATCAAAATGGAATTCTAAACAATGTTCAAGTATCCCACAGGAAAGCAAGAAAAGAGAGAGAGGAATGAGAAAGAGAGGAAACAAGCAGAAGAGGAAGTCATAAATAAATAAATAAATAAGTCCTAATATATCAAAAATTTAAATGTAAATGTTCTAAATACACTGACTAAAACACACAGATTGTCAGAGTGGATTAAAAAAAAAAAACGACCCAACAATAGGTTGTCTATAGCAAACTCACTTCAAACATAATGACATAGGTAGGTTAAAAATAAAAGAATGAAAAAACATATATAATGCAAATATCAGTAAAAAAGTGTAGAAGTGGCCATAGTGTATCATTTATTAGATATTACAATATGATGTAATTATATATTATGTTATTTATTATAAATAAAATCAGATGAAGTAAAGATAGAGCAAAGAAAATTACTGGGAACAAAGAGGAACATTGCACAACCATAAAATGATCAATCCTCTGGAAGACATCATGACACTAAATGTGTATGCCCCAAACAACAGAGTTTAAAAATATAGAAAGCAAAAAATAATAGAGCTGAAAGGAAAAATACACAAATCTACAATTATAGTTAGGGACTCCTACACCCTACTCTCTGCAACTGACAGAACTGCTAGACAGCGAGTCAGCAAAGATCTAGAAGAGCCTGACACCATCATCAACCAAGAGGATCTAAACAACACGCATAGAACACGCTACAAACAACAGCAGCATACACATCCTGCACAAGCACCCACGGAACATCAACAAAGATGGCCCATATCCTGGGTCACAGAGCAAAAGTCAACAAAGTTAAAAGGATTGAAATCATACAGACTATGTTCTGTGATCATAATAGAACCAAACTAGAAAGCAATAGCAGAAAGACCACAGGAAAATCTCCAAATGCTTGGAAACTAAACAATAAGCTTCTAAAGAATCCATAGGTCAAAGAGGAAGGCTCAAGGGGATTTAAAATGCATTGAGTTGAATAAAATGGAAATACAATATATCAAAATTTCTGGGACACAACTAAAACAGTGCTGAGAGGGAAATCTATATCTGAGAAAAGAGGGAAAGTCTCAAATCAATAACCTAAGCTTCCACTTTAAGAAACTACAAAAAGAAAAAAAAAAAGGAAAGCAAATTAAGCCCAAGGCAAGCAGAAGGAAGAAAATAACACAAATAAGAGCAGAAATCAATGAAATTGAAAACAGAAAAACAATAAAACAAGAGCTAGTTCTTTCAAAAGATCAATAAAATTCACAAACCTGAGGGAACACTTACAAAGGAGAAAAAAGAGAAAAGACAAATCACCAATAACAAGAATGAAGCAGGAGATATCACTCCAGAAGCTACAGACATCAAAAGGGTAATAAGAGAATTGTGATGGCTAAATTTATGTGTCAACTTGCCTGGGCCACAGTGCCCAGATATTTGGGTCAAACGTTACTCTGGATATTTCTGTGAGGGTGTTTTTAGATGATATTTACATTTAAATTGGTGGGCTTTGAGTAAAGCAGATTGCCGTCCATAATGCAGATGAGCCTCATCCAATCAGCTGAAGGCCTGAATAGAACAAAAGGCTGACCTCCCCAAGCAGGAAAGAATTCTCCAGCAGACTGCCTTCTGACTTCATTTGCAACATCAGTTCTTCCTGGTTCGACAGCAGACCACCTCTGGACTTGAACTTTGATTCTTTCCTGAGCCTCCAGCCTGCTGGCCTCCCTCATCAGATTTTGGACTCAGCAAGCCTCCACAATCTCATGAGCCAATTGCTTATGATAAATATCCTTACTGTACACGCATATGTACATATATACACACACATCATATATACATATATACACATCCTATTGGTTCTGTTTCTTTAGAGAACCCTATACAAACAAGAAGGAAAAGAAAAGACAAATTACCAATATCAGGAACGTAACAGTGGATATCACGATGGGCCCCACAGACATCAAAAGGATAATAAGCAAATATTATGAACAACTCTGGACACACAAATTTGACATTTAGGTGAAATGGACCAATCTCTTGACAAACACAAATTACCACAGCTACCCCCAAATAAAATAGACAATTTAAAGAGCCATATAGCTATTAAATAAGTTGAATTCATAATTTTAAAACTTAAAAAAAAGAAATCTCCAGGCCCAGATGGTTTTAGCAGAGATTTTTCCAAATGTTTAAACAAGAATTAACACCAGTTCTACACAATCTTTTTCAGAAAACAGAAGAGAACACTGCCCAGCTCATTTTATGAAACTAGTGTTATCCTGATACCAAAACCAAATAAAGACAGAATCAAAATAGAAAACTACAGACCAATATCTCTCATGAATATAGACACAAAAATCTGTAACAAAGGATTAATAAATAGAATTCAGAAATATTCAAAAAGAATTATACACAATGACCAAGTAGGGTTTACTGCAAGACCGCAAGGCTGGTTCAACATTCAAAATTAAATTAATGTGGGGCCCACCCGGTGGCGCAGCGGTTAAGTTCACACATTCCACTTAGGCAGCCCAGGGTTTGCCGGTTCGGATCCCGGATGCAGACACGGCACCGCTTGGCAAGCCATGCTGTGGCAGGCGTCCCACATACAAAGCAGAGGAAGATGGGCACGGATGTTAGCTCAGGGCCAGTCTTCCTCAGCAAAAAGAGGAGGATTGGCAGCAGATATTAGCTCAGGGCTAAAAAAAAAAATTAAGTAATCAATGTGATCCATCATATTAACAGTTCGAAGTATAAAACCTTCATGACATCAGGGACCAGCCCTGTCGCTGAGTGGTTAAGTTCGCAAGCTCTGCTTCGGTGGCCTAGGGTTTTGCCAGTTCAAATCCTGGGTGTGGACATGGCACCGCTCATCAAGCCACGCTGAGGTGGCATCCCACATGCCACAACTAGAAGGACCCACAACTAAAAAAATACAACTACGTACCAGGGGGCTTTGGGAGAAGAAGGAAAAATAAAATCTTCAAAAAAAAAAAAAAACTTCATGACATCAATTGTTACAGAAAAGGCATTTGACAAAATTCAACAGCAATTCATAATAAAAACTCTCAGTAAAGTAGCAATAGAGGGTAATGACATCAACTTGATGAAGATCATCCACAAATAACGTAGAGATAACATTATACTTAATGGTAAAAGACTGAATGCTTTCCCCCAAAGATGAGGAACAAGGTAAGTGTGTTACTCTCATCACTCTTAATCACCATAGTGCTGGAAGTATTAGCCAGTGTAGTAAGACAAGAAAAGAGGGAAAATGCAGTTATTTCCAAAAGGAAGAAATAAAGCCATCTCTATTTGCAGATTAAATGATTATCTACACAGAATATCCCAAGGAATCTACCAACAAAATTCCTAAGACTAATAAGTGAGCTCAGCAAGGTCTCAGGATACGACACAAACATTTTTTAAAAATCAGTTGTATTTCTACATACTAGCAATGAACACAGGACACTGAAATTAAAAATACAACACCATTTACAATAATTCAAAATAAAATGAAATAGGTGTAAATCTAACAAAATATGTACAGACTATGCTGAAAATAATAAAATGCTGATGAAAGAAATCAAAGATCTAAACAAATGGAGAGAGGTACCATTTTCATGTTAGAAAATTCAAAATAGTAAAAATGCCAGTTCTCTCCAACTTGATAAACAAGTTTAACACAATTCCTATCAAAATCCTAGCAAGTTCTTTTGTACATACACACAAGATTATTCTCAAATGTATATGGAATGGCAAAGGACCTACAATAGCTAAAATGATTTTGAAAAGGAGAATAAAGAGGGAGGAATCAGTCTACCCAATTTCAAGACTTATTATAGCTATGGTAATCAAGACTGTGGTATTGGAGGTCCGCCCCACGGCCGAGTAGTTAAGTTCGCATGTGCTCTGCTTCGATGGCCCAGGATTTCTCTGGTTCAAATCCTGGGCGCGGACATGGCACCACTCATCAGGCCATGCTGAGGTGGCATCCCGCATGCCACAACTAGAATGACCCACAACTAAAAATACACAACTATGTACCCAGGGACTTGGGGGAGAAAAAGGAAAAATAATATCTTTAAAAAAAAAAGAAGACTGTGGTGTTGGCAGAGGGATACACACACAGGTCAATGGAACAAAATACAAAACTCAAACTAGACCCACACAAATACGTCCAACTGATTTTTGATAAATGTGCAAAAGCATTTCAATGGAGGAAAGGCAGCCTTTTCAACAAATCGTGCTGGAGCAATTAGACACCCACAGGCAAGAAGGAGGAGGAGGACAGGGAGACAACGGGGAGGAGAAGAGGAGGAGAAGACAGGGAGGAGGAAGAGGAGAACCTCAACCTAAGGGTTTCACGTCTTATACAAAATCTAACTTGAAATGGATCACGAACTTAAAACTATAAAGCTTTTAGAAAAAAACGTAGGAGAAAATCTTCGGGATCTAGAGCTAGGCAAAAAGTTCCTAACTCGACACCAAAAGCAAGAGACATAAAATACTGATAAACTAGGCCTCATCAAAATTAATAACTTTTGCTTTGCAAACCACCCTGTTAAGAGAATGACAAGACAAGCTGCAGACTGGGAGAAAATATTTGCAAACCACCTAGCTGACAGAGGGCTGGCGTATAGAATGTACAAACACTCTCAAAACTCAACAGTAAGAAAATCAGTAATCCACTTAAAAAATTGGCAAAAGATATGAAGAGACATTTTAATGAAGAGCACATGCAGACGTCAAATAAGCATATGCAAAGATGTTCGACATCATTAGCCACTAGGGAAAGGCAAACTAAAACACCATGAGGTATCACACCTATTACAACGATGAAAATAAAAAGTGTGACCAACAAATGCTGGTGAGGGTGTGGAGAAACTGGATCCCTCATACACTGCTAGTGGGGATGTAAAATGGTGCCACCTCTCTGGAAACAGTTTGGCAATTTCTCCAACTACCTTATGCAACTACCTTATGACCCAGTCATTGCACTCCTGGGCATTTATCCCAGAGAAATAAAGACTTCTGTTCACACCAAAAGCCGTACACAAGTGTTCATAGCATCTTTATTAGTAATGCACTAAAACTGGAATCAACCCAGACGTTCTTTATTAGGGGAGTGGTTAAACAAAGTGTGGTCCATCCACACCATGGAACACTACTGACCAATACAAAGAAGCAAATTACTGATACAGGCAACTACTTGGTTGGATCTCCAGGGAGTTACGCTGAGCAAAAATAGCCGATCCCAAAAGGTTACTTACTACATGATTCCATTTGTGGAACACTAAAATGACAAAATTTGAGGAATGGTGAACAGATTAGTGGTTGCCAGGGATTCGTGACAGGGCAGGGGCAGGAGGGAAGTAGATGTGGTTACAAAAGGACCCCCTGGAGCAATGCTTGTTGGAACTCTCCAGTATCTTGACTGGATGCAAAAACCAACAAGGGTGATAAACTGCATTGGTGATAAAACATGAACAAAAGTAAAACCCCGGGGAAATTGGAACCAGATCAGTGGACTGTATTGGCGTCAATATCCTGGTTGCAATCTTCTGCTGTCATTTTATAAAATGTTAGTTGCCATTGGGAAAAATGAGCTAACATGTACAAGGGATCCTTCTGTATTATTTCTTAGAATTGCCTGTGAACCTATGATTACTTCCATAAAATTTTCAATTAAGAAAATTCCACCTCTAGGAATTTTTTGTGAGGAAATAACAGACGGGTCTGCAAAGGCATAAGAGCAGTCATGCTTCTCTGAGAATTGTTTATGACAGGGCGCTGGACACAGCTGGGACCCTTCCACAGGGCTGTGTGCCCACCCTGCTGTGTGATATCAAGCGGCCATTCAGAACGGCACAGTGCAGCCATAATCGGTGGTGGGGACACCTAGGTATTTTATTAAGCGAAAACAGCTAATTAAAAAAGAATACATACAGTAAAACCTTTTTTTTTTTATCTACAGGCTTGTATATAAAACCTGAGTGAGATAGACATCTCATTGTCTTCAAAGTTATCCATTTAGTGTGATCATAGATAGTTCTCAGTTTTTCTTTATTTTGGTGTTGGCTGGACTGTTAATAGGGAAGAGTATTCCTGTTACAATCAGGATTGCCAGGTAAAATACAGTACACCCAGTTAACTTTTAAATCCAGATAAACAAATAATGTTTTAGTATGAGGCTGCCCCATAGAATACTTGTACCTCTATCTGCTAAAGCTGGCAGTCCTAGTTACAATTACAAACTCTGATGCCACTGCCACCTCCAAAAATAAAAGAAAACCAGCTGCCACAGGCAGGCCTGCGTGTGAGCCCACCTGAGCCCTCTGCCTCAGTCAGGGCCTGCCCCCACCTGGGCTCCTCCCCACGTCCTGGTGGGTCCTACCTACTGCCACCAAGGATGCCTCCTGGGATTTCCTTGGCTCTCTCTCTCCCTCCGGATCATTCTGTCATCACCTCTCTTCCTCCCTGGACCCATGCCCATGACCCTTAGCAGCCCCTCCTCCTGGTCTCACCATTCCACCATTCCCATGGGCAGCCATTTGCTCCTGCCCCAGGGCCTTGCATCTGAAGACTTCCTGCCTACTCCCTCCCGAGCACCCCGAGCACCCCATCGCTGCCCCACAGCCCCTGTCTCCCCTGCCAGGCTTGAGATTTCCTCATGGCACCTACTGCTGCCACTTTTCCCTGCCAGGAAGAAGGTAAGTGCAGCTCTCTTCCCACATACTCCATCTCACCTGAGGTCCTCACCACTTGCTAGGGACCCTGCCTGCATCTCTGTCCACCTTAATCCCTCACCAAATCATGCCATTTTCTCTCCTAAGGCCCTCTGGAGCATCTCCCGAGGTGACATAGATGGTCACCTCACTGCCTCTCCAGCACCCCGAGTGGTCTTCTTAACACAGTCACCCCAGTTCACCTTCAAACCTCTCCTCTGCACGCCAGGAAGGGGCCAAGCTCCAGCCAAGCCCCCAGGGTTTGTTCCCGACTCCTTCAGAGTCCTCACCTTCCATAGGCTGGGTGCTTCCACCTCGGGCCTCCACCCGGACGGGATCCTCCGGCCCGCGCAACAGAGGGTCAGGTCGCACCAGGGCTCTGGCAAGGCAGCTCCTCCCGCCTGCCTTGCACTGCGCACACCCTCCCTCGCCCGGAGGAGCCGGTACCACCATCATTCCGACCGTTCAGGTGGGGACAAGGAGGCCTCCAGAGATCTCAGCAGCAGGGCTGGGCCTGGGGCTTGGCGGTGGCCCTGGCCACACTGTGGGGTCTGCCCTGCCATCAGTTAGGCAGCTGGGCCAGTGTTCACGGCTTGGCTACCCTGTGCTGGGGGCCCCTGCACCTGCCTGCCGCTGGCCGCGTCACTCTCCAGGCACCACGACATCAACGTCACCTCCTGCACCGAGAAGATGACCATCTGCTGCAGCTCTGAGGTCCCAGGGCCCCGTGGCAGGCCTTCCGGAAGCGGTTGAGTGCAGGCCCTCGTAGCTCATCTGCCACAAAGGAGGAAGGCCACTCCAGCCACGAGCCTCCGGAGGAACACGGCCAGGACACCGTCGCACATCCTCAGCAGGAGCTGGAGTCTTGCCTCTAACAGCACAGTGACAAAGCGAAAACGTTTCAGAAGTGGAAGCCACAGAGGCACTTCCTCTTCGCTGGGCCTGGGGGAACTAGAGCCTCCACTCTAGGTCCCGCCTACCCCAGGAGGCCTGGGAGGTCCTGGGAACCGCAATGATGGAGATACCAGAGATACCCGGATGGGAGGACTCCAGGTGGGAGGTACCCGGGTGCAGTGGTACCCTGGTGCGGGGGCACCCAGTTGTAGGGGAGCCCAAGTGAGGAATGTATGGGTTCACCTGGTATCGGGGCCCAACCCTACCAGGCTTGGTATGTGTTTGCTGCCCACCCTGCCCCACCTGCCCCACAGAGGCCTCCCAGGAGTGTGTGGCCTGTGTGCATCCTGGCAGTGTCTCTGGGCCAAGTGCCATCAGGGGGAACTTGCACCCAGATCATCAAGGAAACCTTTCCCCCTGAACACAGCTTGCACAATGCCCCCTCGCCCTCCGACCCCCCCCCCCCCCAACCCCCCCCCCCCCCCCCCCCCGCCTGTTTTCCGTCTGTCCTGCAAATGCCGGTGGAAATTAACAAAAGAAACCTTAACTAAACTGGATGGGGAAGGCCTGCAGGGGGAGCTCTCAGCCCCATCACACATCAGTTACTCCAAACACGAAAAGACAAACACTTGTATCTTCCACCCCAAGTAACACCACTCTGGTACCAAAGGGAGATTTCTCTCCCAGCCCGGTAACAGCCCAGCCAATGAGAAACGCCACAGCTCAGCCAATGAGAAACGTCACAGCTCAGCCAATGAGAAACGCCACAGCCCAGCCAACGAGAAACGTCACAGCCCAGCCAATGAGAAATGCCCAGCTCAGCCAATGAGAAATGCCCAGCTCAGCCAATGAGAAGCTGTTGCCCCCTGAACTGTTACTCTTCCCCAATGGACTTTCTTTAAGGACAGCCCCGCCCTCCCCCTTTTTCTCTATAAAAGCAGCTCTCCTGGCTTATTCTCCGGGTTTGTCTATGCTTGGTCCTAGTGTGTGCTTTGTCTGCTTCAATTATTTTGGCTGTTCTCTTGTTCCAGAAGAAGGTAACCACTGGACTCAGCCATGGCATCTTCAGCAGGAGACTGGCAGGTGTCCACCCCAAACCACTATGGGGAGGGGCTCCGAGATACAGTCACTCTTGCTTCAGGCCCAGCCCTCAGGACCCTGCTACGCTGCCCCGGTGACCAAGTGGTCACCAGGGCCAGGGGACTCAGCTGCTTCTACGTGTGACACTGTCGACCCCATGTCCCCTTAGGTGGGCTTGGAATCTTAATTCACATCTGAGAAACGAAGAAATGCCCAATGTCACAGGGCTGGGAAGCTGCACATGGAGTGAAACCTCTCCAAGGGACGCAGTGCTGCCCGCAGTCACAGAGGACCACTCAGCCGGTGGAGGGTGCTATAGGTCAGTCCTCTGCCTCAATAGCCTCAGTGACCTTGGAGCAGAGTGCTCGGTCACTCTTCAATCCCCGTGTTGACTGCGTGGACTACACACTGTGCCTTGTACTTGGTGCTGCTGACTCTGAAGACAACCCCCCCCCCCCCTTCGCTTTTCTGGGACTCCAGGTTTGTACTCAGAACTCAAATAAAACCCAGGAGCCTAAACTTTGGTTCACGTGAGAAAAAAAAAAAAAGGTGCAGTGCCTTGGGCACACAGAAAGTGCTCTTCAAACATTTGTTAAATGAATGGATCACAGCTGTTAGATAGGTCCACCAAGCGCCCTGACTTGCCACGACAGTCCCAGTTTATGCTGGTGCCAGCTTCATGATTGGTAGCATCCCCATTTCATGACCTAATGTCCCATTTGGGCATTAAGTTATATGGCCACCCTATGTACAGAACAAAATCCTTCCTGGGAAGGTTCAGAGCAGGCCACACCTGGCTGACCTGCAGGATACAGAAGGTACAGGAGGGAGGAGGAAGGAGGGAGGTGGACCTGGTAAGTCCTTCCGGGAAGAGTTGTCGCCATTCTGCTAGGGGAATCTTTTATGTCCACACCTACCTCCATGCCTGGCAATTGCGGAGACTCAATCAACCTATTCCACCAAGACTTAAAGAGTGTTTGCTCTTCTTGGCACTGTGTATAATCCATCAGTGCACACGAGAGAGAAGGCCCTGCTCTTCTGGATTGTTAATTCTAGCTGGGGAGGCTGATCACGAATGAATGAGTAAATTGCAGAGAAGCATGAAAGCAGAAGAGCCGGTAAAGGGAATGGGGTGCAACTTTATAGAGAATGGTGAGGGAGAGCCTCAATAGGATGACATTTGGGCAGAGATCTGAAGAGGTTTGTTCATCAAGAGCAGGAGTTGACAACTGTTTCTGTAAAGGACTAGACAGTGAACATTCCTAGCTTCGCGGGTCATACGGTCCCTGTTGCAGCTCCTGAGCTCGGCCAGTGCATTGTGAAAGCAGCCATAGGCGCCTGCTGCCGCTGGGCCACAGCCCCCCACCTCGACGCCTCCCTGGTGCTGGCCACTGCGGGGTGAGGGTCGCTCTTTTCCTCCGCCCCCACAGGGGTTAAGCTTAATCCCTGTTCTACAGTGAACGAGGCCGCGCATGGAAGCATTTATCGCCTTAGTCTTAAGGGCTTAAGCGCACCCTGCACGCTGCCGCCGCAGCCTCGGAGCGCTCTGCGTGAAGGAGGACCTCGGCGCCGTCTCAGGTCAGCCGGGCTCAGGGCGCCCGCGTGACGCGGCCGTGGGCGGAGGGGCAAGTCGGCCCCGCGTCCGCTCCCGTCCCCGCGCTCGCGGCCCCCGCGGCGGGCTGGGTGTCGGGCCCGGGGCCGGGAACGCGCAATCGGGCCCCGCTCGGCGCACCTGCCGGCACCTGCGCACACCTGCCGGCCGAGCCGAGGGCCCATCGGCGGCGCAGCCGCCCTCTGCGCCCAGGCACGTGCGCGGCCGCCCGGAAACTCGCAGCCGGCCACCGCCAACTGCACAGCCGCCAGAGACACCGCCACGGCCGGCCCCGCCCAGCCAGCGCGTCCGGACCCTGCCGCCCCCTGGGTCGGACCCGCGGGCGGGGCTGGCGAGCGGGGACTGCGCCTGCGTGGTCGGCTCTGCCCAGCACGGGGGCGGGGCCGGCGCGCAGACTTTGCACCTGAGTGGTCGGTCCGCCCAGCACGGGGGCTGGGATTGCGCCTGCGTGATTGGTCCGGC
>NC_060285.1:802156-879615 GCF_021613505.1 Equus quagga | reverse complement strand
TGGAGGAAACACCTAAAGTGGTAAAAAGTTGGTGCGGCCCCGCGGGCCGTGGTGCCGGCCGGAGCGGCTTGGCGAGCGGGAGTGTGGCCGCCGGTGTGAGTGCGCGCTGGCCGCGCGTGCGTCTGTGCGCGCACGCGAGCGTGGCCCGGGGGCCGGGCCGGGCCGAGGCCACGGCAGTCGTCCCCGAGGAGGGGTCCGCGGGGGTCGCTGGCAGGCGCGGGCAGCCCGGAGCCGGGGCAGGTGCCCCTCCGCCAGCACAGCGAGCTGCCTTGCAAACTGTGTCGTTGGGGTTTCCTCTAGCTGTGCTTGGTTTTCAGCGGCATATCCAGGAAGAGACAGCCGAGGGCCTGTTTAAATGTGTCTTAGGGAGCGGATGAGACGGGTTCAGTGTTACTACGTGCTTTCCAAGCTTTTTAGTTACTGTGTGTGTTTGGGTGTGACCATTCCAATTTAATTAATAAAGATACGACTCACTACACAGCATAATTTCGAGTATTTTTCCAGCTGCTATTTTCCTAGACCCAAGTAAACTTGGAGTCATTTGTGTGTCTTTTGTCCTGTTTCCGTGACCCACACCACCTCCGTTGCTTAAGAGGGTTGCGGGCTCCCCTGGTCCTCTCTCGGTGTTTTGGGCGACTTTGACACAGGTGCCCGCCCAGGTGAGCCGGCAGGAGAGGCCTCCATCGGCGTGCTCGTGTGTGTAAAAAGGGGAAGTTATTTTGAAGTTCTCTCTGATGAGATCAAGTGCATAGTTTTAGAAATCCACTTCAGACTTTCATGAGGCCAGGTTGCTAAAGCAAGGGCATCCTCCTGACTTTTTATATTGGAATACTAGTTTTTCATGTTTTCTCTATATCATGGTGATAAAATTAGGGGACTAGGAAGGATTTAGTTGGAGTTTTTTAAAAAGTGCTATGAATAAGCCAACTTTCAATTAGGAATTAATTTCCATTACTAAACAGAGTTATCTTGTGAGAGGAAACAGCTTACAGGCGCTGGACTCCATACTCTGAGGGTTTCCCGTGGGCTGTCCATGCAGGGATGTGTACTTCCTGTAATCCTTAAACAGATTATATCTGGCTGTCATAAGTTACATTTTCTCTGGAAAAGATCCAGCACACGTTAAGAGATATTCTGTGAATATTCAAAAGTTTCAAAGGACACAGTCCTTTTATTGGAAGAAAACTCAGACTTTTAGTCCACTTGACATGTGATTACTTGACAGTGCTCCCCTCCCACACACTCACTGTTTGTTCTGGTTAATTCCTGAAGTCTTTGGATGTGAAAACTCTGTTCTTTCACGCCACCGCATCCACATGAAGAGGTTTGTAAGTAACTCAAGCTGTGCAAAGAATGTTCCTAACACCTTGGAGAAAGGTTTTAAGTAAATTAGTAGGATCGTTGATTGAATTCTGTGTCTGTGCAAAGGAGCTGACAGGCAGTATTTATTTAGTGAAGGAGACGTGTGTGTTTGTATTTCAGATCCCTGTCCGGCGTAGAATTTGGAGAGTGACCGGAGCTGGGAGACGGAGCTGTTGCAGCACGAAGAGTGGTGATCATGGTCAGTGCAGTCCTTCTCTTCACTTGGTATTTGGGTTTTTTCTTTGCTGGCTTCAGCTCCTTCAGTCTCTGAACTCTTGTCTCTTTTCTCCTCGTTTGGTATGATGATTGATGATTGCCTCTCAGGGGAGGGAAGCAGGTGAGTGACCGTTGGGCATAGCAGCTGGTGCGGGGCAAGGAGCCTCTGATAGTGGGTTCGAGGCCCATCCGACTCTCCGTCACTGGCGTTCTGTTTCCTGCTGAGCTTCTCTGCACAAAACATGCAGTTTCATAGGGTCAAGAGACTGTCGTTGTTCTAATTACTATTTGATTTTTAAATTTCTATTTAAATCTCAGGACTAGAGGACGTAGGCTATAGGAATCTATTGTTCATGTTCACATTTTGTGTTTTACTGAACTCAGCTGCGTGAAAAGTCAGAGTGTGCCTCTGGCCCTTACCGTCCCGCAGCCTCGGTTCTGGCCTCTCAAGTGTCTGGATTGCAGCAGATTTCAGTCCCGCACACTTCCAGGGCCTTGGCCCTTTATGCATCTCTGTGTTTCCTGCCCTTCTACCTCACCCCGCTTTTCGTTACCTGGATTTTCCTTCATTCTAGAATATCTCAGATCACTTCCTTGCTATTTATTTGCTGTGTACTTTCAGTAGTTTCAATTCTGCAAGGCATTGCTAGAAATAAAATCTTTTCTTCTCATGCCCCCTTTTTCTGAGGCAGAGGGGAGCAGGAGAGACAGATGCTTGACTCTCCATGAGGTATTCTCACCTCTCTTCTCTGCGCGAGGCACTATTCTACCTGCTGGGGGCAATGGTGGTTTTTAAAAGAAGGCCTTGCCCTGGATTTCCTCAGAGGACCTACGTAGTGGTGGTGGGAATGGACGTCAGCCAGCAAAAAAGGCCCAATAAATGCTCCAAGGAAAAGATACAGGCAGGCACGGGCAGACATGATGGGCAGTTCCTGTGTGAGAAGTGTGCTCTGGGAATACCTCTTCTTCTAGAGGGAGAGGACGTTGAGTTCAGCCCTGGATGGTCTGGGGGTGACAGGGTGGAGGCCCTGAGTGAGAAGCACCAGTGTGGTGGAGAGGCTGGTTCCTCTGCTTGAGCCTGTGTCCTGTCGGTAGAGCCCCTCCTTGGCTCCTCATGCTCCTGATAAGGTGTCTTCTCTGCTTGGTTTCCCTCTCATTCAGGTGAAGGCCTTTCAGCATTTGTGTCCCAGCTGTTTCCCAGCAAAGTCTGCAGACCGTAGAAAGAGCTGACACTGGCCTGGGGGTCGGGTGGGGTTCGGGTGTCCCCCGATGGCCCACTGGACACTCTCTGTGTGTCCTTGATCTGGCTGGGGAGGTCCCAGCCCCTTGGCCTTGTGGCCCTGCACTCGCTCTTTCCTACTTCGCCGCCCCCGCAGATATAAATGGTAAGGAGCTGAGTTTTCATCTGAGGGCACCACCGACTGAGCCTCACCTGTGGTCTGCTTGCTGTGGAGGGAGCAGCACTGGGAGCTGTGTGCTGTTCGGGGAGAGTTCCAGTTGCTTTGTCACAGAGGCCATGTTCCACATCCTATAAGGAAAAGGATGCTTTAAAGACTCTTCCAGCAGCTTCCAGCCACAGCAGCCATTTCAGACTTGTCACGGGTGGGATTGCCCTGTACCCCAGGAGAAAAGGTAGGCGGCGAGAGTACTGGTGTTGGGTAAGGGGGACCCACAGAAAAGTGAGCAGAACAACCCAAATAGCCCTGGTCTGTGACCCAGAACATTTCAGGGACAGAACAGGGACCAGCTGACCTTACTGTGCTGTTTGCTCGCTTTGGAATGTGCTTTGTTTCCAAGGTAGCCTTATCACGGCGTCTGACCACATCGCGTGGAAACAGCGCTGGTTCTGGGCTTTGGAAGTTTAACCCTTAGCAGCCGTCTCTAGCTTTTAGCTTTGGGTTCTCCATCTCACTTTAGCCAGGACTTGATTATAGTGTTTCTTTGCACAAGCACAGTAGCTGTCGCTGGAATTTCTGGCTTTGAGGAGTTGATGCTATTGCCACCCCTAGAATGTGTTGTATAGGGTATGTATCCTCAGAATACGTTCAAGTTACTCTCAGCTGTAGACCACTTCTTAATTTATAGCCTTGGGGAAGACCGTCATCCCCAAGTGTGAACCAGGCAAGAGTGTCAGCTGCCGCTCTCTGATCCCCTGGGTCACTTGACAGCTAACTGAGAGCATGTGTACTTTGAGTTGGAAACAAATATGCTTCAGGGTTTTCAAGGTTGTATTGTGAAGTTCCTAACTGACCAGAGAGTTGAAAGCACGGTCATGGCCCCTCTGTGCCTGCCCCAGGATGGAGCACTTGTCACAGCTGTGATTGCCACCTTGCACCCATCTGGGGCTTGCCACACTTTTTCAAAGGAAATTGCAGATTTCACAGCACATCACCTCTAAGTGCTCTTTTCTCTGAAGAAAAGGCAAAAGGGGATTCTTCTCTATAACCAACAATACTGTCATCGATAACGTCTAAGAAACGTAACAATAATCTGTGTCATCGAGTGGCCAAATCCACAGTCACATCCCCCAATTGTCCCCCAGTTGACTTTAGTAGCTGCTTTTCCCAAACCAGTCTAGTCTAGCTCATTGCATTGGTGGTTATGTCTTTAGTCTCCGTTATTCTGGAATACTCTGCACCGTACCCCACTTGCCTGCCTCAGTTTTTTTCCATGACATTGACTTTTTGAAGACACCAGGCCAGTTGTCTTGCAAACATCCCATGTTCTGGACTTGTTTGCTGTTTTCGTGCTGTGTCATTTAGCATGTTCCTCTGCTCCCTATATATGCCCTGTGATCTCACATGAAGAGGCTGATGGATTCAGGCACATGTTTTCATGCAGGTGGTGACGTGTGCTGCTTAGTGCACGGTCCTCAGAGGCTGTCCTACTGGGACTGAAGCTGACTTTCTAATGCTGTTTTCTTTCTTTCTTTGTTTTATCTATGTTTCCCTCATCCATTATGTCCTAAGAAGACAGGACAAATGCTGAATTCTCTCCCTTTATTACCACTTTTCAGGGGAAGCAGTGGGTTGTAATATTCACCTGAGTTGTGGCAAATGTTTCTATTTTTCCTTTTTGAATGTGCAGACTAATGGATTTTCATTTATTCATTATATTGTAATCTATTAAAGTGTTTTGTTATTGTTTTTTGATGTTCACATTGATATAACTATGACCACTTGGGCTCCCCGCAAGGGTGGCTCCTGGTCCTTCTCAGGCAGCATCGTCCTGGAAGCACTTCCTTTCTGGCACTTTCCCCTTTCTCTCCCAGGCCTGCCCTCAGCCATTCCTCCACAGTGCTTTGGTTCCTTTTAGTGCAGAAAGGTAGAAACTGAAGTCTCGGAATTAGATGTGTTCATTGTGTTCATATGTTATTGCTGCTGTAAGCACCTGTCTGGTGGGCAGAGCTAAGAAATAAATTCTTAAAACATCTTCAGTTCGCGCTGATTATTTTCAGTACAAATTTAAAATTATGTGGTTTTACTTACTTTCTTTGATTTTTTAAAATTTGTATCTTTTTCTTATCCTGAAAATCTTGATTCTTAGTGTCATTGGCATATTTATTTTATGCTAAAATGTACATAAAATGGACTGTAAAATTACTATTTTATGTTACTACTACTACTGATGAAACTACTTAGCAAAGTTTAAGGTGTTTTTAAGTTCTTTTTGTCCTTAGTGTATATTCTGCTTAGGATGAAGTTAAAGTACTGTGTTATAAAGCCCCTTGAGGAATATTCTTTTATCTGCAGTTATATTGCCCAATCAGTATACAATTAGGTTTATTTGTTTCAGATTTGGAATTTTCTTTTTTTATTTTCTTTTTATGTACAAAATAATTACATGGCTCAAAAGTCAAAATTACATAAAAGATTTGATTAGAAATCTCACTTCCATCCCTATCTCCTCCACTTTTTAGAGGCAACCATTTTTATTTCTGCTTTATCCTGCAAAAAAAAGCACACACATAGAGACATATTTGTAATTCCCCTTGTTTTCCCTTCTGTCTCATAAAAGGTAGCAAGCACTATTCACGCTGTGTTGGCTGCCTTTTTACCCGACACATCTGAGCACCCATCCTCGTTGATGGATGTGGCCGCAGTGACTGACTGTGGGCAGGCGCTGTTTGTATCTGATGAGGGCCATCTTCAGGCCCTGTTTCTAGAAGTGGGATCACTGGGTCCACAGGTCAGTGTCGTTTTGATAGTGTTTCCGAATTCCCCTCTGTGGATGTAGTCCCCAGTTTGCATGCCATCAGCACCCTTCACAGCCTCACCGGCAGAAGGTGCTGCCAAGTGTTTGGGCCTCTGCCAGTCTGATCCAGGGGGACCTGATATCTTAGAGTAGTTTTCATTTAATATGCTTCAATTTGAATGTGAAAAATGGAAAAATATACTATACCAAATTGGATGTATTTGGTAGTGAAAGCATTTGCGATCATTAAATGAAAGTTGATTATTATGTTAGTAAGTTACTCAGTCTGATCAAGCACTGTAGGATGAGAACTGGAAAACCCTGCTGTGAGAATTCACACTCTGACACCTAACTCTGCATCATAGCACAGTCACATGTCCCTTAACAATGGGGATACCTTATGAGAAACACATCATTAGGCGATTTTGTTGTTGCATGAGCATCATAGAGGTACTTACTCAAACCTAGATGGTATTGCCTCCAACACATCTAGGCTGTGTGGTACTAATCTCTCTCTCTCTCCTTTTTTTTTTTTTTTTTTTTTGGTGAGGAAGATTGGCCCTGAGCTAACATCTGTGCCAGTCTTCCTCTATTTTGTATATGGGATGCTGCCACAGCGTAGCTTGATGAATGATGTGTAGGTCCACAACTAGAATCTGAACCCACAAACCTCAGGCCACTGAAGTGGAGCTCACGAACTTAACCACAATGCCGCCAGGCTGGCCTCCCATGGCACTAATCTTATGGGACCACCATCATATATGTGGTCTGTCGTTGACCAAAATGTCTTTATGCAGTGCAGGACTGTAATTTGGAAGGTGATTTCTGTAATTTTTTAAGTAAAAATTAGCAGTACATTCTCTAGCAAGTCAGAACACGTGTCTAAGGTTGAGAATATTCCATACATTTTGTTTTCTAGTTTATGGAAGGGCTCCTCCAGTTAGCTGCGTTTACTTTTATCTATTTTGTCTTTGAAACTAAAAAGTGTAGAATAAATTCCAGAAAATTTTGGTTTTGGATGCCTCCTTTCTACCTCTCATCCTCCTCTCCCTTCAATTTCTAGTCGTAATTTAGATTGCTGCTCAGTGTTTGAGTGTAATGGTAATTTCTTAATTGCTGTAGTGCCTGGCATCAGAGTGGCCCTCTGGCTGTGAAGAGATGGGTGGGGCCAAGTGAGCTGGGCTTCCCTTCTGTCCTGTGAGCAGCAGTGACAACAGTGGAAGCAGTGACTAGATTTGTTCTGAAAGGATTCTGTGTTGTACTTGTTGTCATTGATTACCCTATTTTATATTCATGCTGTTTGGTTTTATTTTTTAACTAACTTTTGTTTGCTGGAGAATAGCATCTGAACCATGGAATACCTGGTTCCACGTGCCATCCACATGCCCTGTAAAAGGTAACCCTCATCTTTCAGGGCCATAGTACCATCTCCAGAGTTTGGCGGTAGGTGGCAAAAAACAAGTTCTTCACACATATTGTAAAATTAGCAAAAATGTCACAAGAACATAATCCTTTTGTGGTTTGAAAACCAAAGCTGACATGCTTTTTTTAAATTGATGCTGAAATAGTAAGAAAAAATTCTTTTCTTTAGTAATAAACTCCTAGAGCAAGTGACAGGATTTTTCCTAAGATAGAAACATCTTTGCTGTTTATGGTTATCAAATAAAATGTGCAGAAATAGTCAAGCAGTAGAGAAACCTATGAAGTTGAAAGTGAAACTTTCGTAATTGCCCTTCTAGACACACGTTATGTGTGTGGGTGCACCTTTCCACCAGAGCCGTTCGGCCCACCCTCTCTTCTGCACTGAAGGCAGCAGTGGCAGTGTCTCCCTCCTGCTGGGTGGTCCCTGGGTTACAGGACTGCATCTAAAGCCTCAGAACAGATGCACCATAGGAGCACTCAGATGGCAGCCACTGGAGGACATGTAGATGATTTCCATCTTTTTACCTCTTTTACTGTGGCAAATAACTCACATGCAAAGAAATGCACATCTCAGTAAATTGTCATCTGCAGACAGACTGATGTTCCCATCACCAGGTGAAGAGGTAGGAGATTGCCCCTGTGCTCTCCTATTCCTGCGCCCTTCTCTTAACCGTTCTCTGCATTTCTGCCACCGTAATTCATGTAAGAGGGATCCCATGATGTGTGTTCTTTTGTGTCTGGGTTCTCTTGGTCACTGTCATATTTCTTGAGAATAATGATAGTTTCTTCATTTTCTTTGCTGTATGATGTTCCATTGCATGAACACGTCACAAGAGGTATCTCTGGTCAATACCGATTTCTTACCTTTATGAATACTGTGATGAATGTTGTCACAGTTGTCTTTTGCTGCATGTACACGAGCATTTCTGTTGGGCATGTACCTGTGAGTGGAATCATGGGGTGATACTAGTTGTGGGGTGTAGTCTTATTAGGCAGTGGCAGGTGTTTTTCCTGTGTGGTTGTACTTCTCTGTTGCAGATCTTCCCCAGCATTTGGTGTGGGGGGGGGGGGGGGGAGGGAGGGGGGGAGAGCGAGAGAGAGAGAGAGAGAGAGAGAGAGAGAGAGAGAGGTGAAGTACCTGCTCGTAACTCTTTTGCCTTTTTTCCTAAATCTTCTCCTTATCTGAGGCTTACTTTTTTTACTCAGTTAATGGTGTTCCTTGAAGAGCAGTTTCTTTTTTTTAAGTTCCTTAATTTTAATGTGGCCTGATTTTCTCCACCTTCCCTCGGTGGTTAGTCCCGTTTTGCTCTAAATCAAGGTTATATGGATATTTTCTTATATTCTTTATTGTTTTGCCTTTAGCGCTACCATCCACCTGGAGTTGATTCGGGGGATGGCAGGAGCTAGGGGTCAAGTGTCATTTTTTCCATAAAGAGATCTAATTGTCCTGACACCATTTATTTAAAAGATCTTCCTTCTTCACTGTTCTGCAGCATCTCCGGCATAAAAAAGCAAGTGTGTGCAGACACTGTGTGCAGGTCTATTCCTGGACTCTCCAGTCGGAGCCTTGGTCTGTGAGCCCCTGGCACCAATACCATAATGCCCTTCTTGTTGTGGTTTCTTTTTTTTCTTCTTCTTCTTTTTTCTTCCTGTTTTTAATATTTATTTTATTTTATTTTTGTTTTTTTTAATTAATTTATTTTTTTCTTTGTTGTTTCTTAAGGTTTGTTTTTTTAAGGCTTTTTTATTTTAGAGTATATCACAGATAGAGAAACTGCGTAAAATGAGCGTATAGCTTGATGAGTTATTATAAGATGGACACTTTTGTAACCATCATTTGGGTTAAGAAATAAAATTTTCCGGCTCCCCAGAGTCCTTCTGTGTGTCCTGTCTCAGTCACACCTCCCTCCCGACAAAAGGAACTGCTGAGCTCACTTCTGTGGCAATTAGTACTTGTTGCTTTTCTTCATGGGTTTCTGCCTGAATTGTGCAGCTCTAAGTTGTAGCTCGTTTACCTGGTGTTTGATGACATTTTAGTCTCTCGTCTGTGGGTCACCCCCTGCCCGTGGAGGTTATCTGTGAGGAAGCCAGGTGGTCGGACTGGTGTTCTCACAGTCTCGGTGGGGCTGATCGTGGGCCTCAGGTGTGCTTTAATGTGTTCCTCTGTCCTTGGTTGCTGGGAGTCAGTACTGGTTCTGGAGGCTTCATGAGATTCAGGTTTGAGTTGTGGTAACGCTTTCACGGGAGTGTTGTGTTGTTCCATCAGGAGACACCTAACGTGCTGTGTCTCTCTGTTTTGATGTTGGCAGCCAACGATGCACACACCTATGTCCATTCATCCGTAGAGAGTTAGGAGTGGTGACGTTCTGGCTCAGGTACTGCCGCTTTGTCTGTGAGCTGGACTGCTGCTCTGAGAGACCTGTCCCTATCTGCTGTTTGGTGATCTAGTGTGGTAGGTAGTTCACGTGGGAAACTGAAGCTAAGTGCTTGATTCTTTCCTTGTATCAGTTCTCAAAGTAATAATTGTGGATTTTATTTTGGTATTATGAACTCATAGATTTAAACATGTTTGAGTTTTGATGTATTGTTGTTATGATCCCTGTTTGTGTTCGGATCATCTCATTTTTGGATAGTGGGAGCCTTTACAAGTTGGCTCCTAGAGCCTTTGGCACAGTCCCAGGGCCCTCTCAAAGGTTCCTTGCTACCTGGTATGCCAGGCTGTTCTAGGCCCAGCGTGCATTCCTCCTGCCCCAGACGTGGAATAAGCTGTTCCTTCAAGAAGCCCTGGTCTTTTTGTAATGGGAAATGACGTTTCAAAACCACAGTCTGGATGTTAGATATGCTCATTGCGGTTGGGTTGGTCAGTGTTTCTAGGTCTTTGCAGTGAACAGAGCTAGAGTATATATTCTGTTCACTGACTATAGGATGTCTATTTGACCTTTTTTTTTTTTTAAGATTTTATTTTTTGGGGCTGGCCCCGTGGCCGAGTGGTTAAGTTCGCGTGCTCCACTGCAGGCGGCCCAGTGTTTCGTTGGTTCAAATCCTGGGTGCGGACATGGCACTGCTCATCAAACCACGCTGAGGCAGCGTCCCACATGCCACAACTAGAAGGACCCACAACGAAGAATATACAACTGTGTACTGGGGGGCTTTGGGGAGAAAAAGGAAAAAATAAAATCTTTAAAAAAAATGTAAAACACAGTCTTAAAAAAAAGAAAAAAACGATTTTATTTTTCTTTTTTCTCCCCGAATCCCCCCAGTACATACTTGTATATTTTAGTTGTGGGTCCTTCTAGTTGTGACATGTGGGATGCTGCCTCAAAGTGGCCTGATGACTAGTGCCGTGTCTGTGCCCAGGATTCAAACCAGTGAAACCCTTGGCGCCTAAAGCGGAGTGCACGAACTTAACCACTTGGCCACAGGGCCGGCCCCTATTTGACCTTTTTAATCACAAGTCTGTCTCCTTTCCACACTGAGAATCCTGGTTCTCAAGGACAGAGGAAACGAGAGTGTTAGACTGTCACTAATTACTCATCTGCCTTACCTCTCTCTACACACATCCCAAGCTTGGAATAGCAATGGCAGTTCTACTACCACTTGTATTATAACTGAAAACAGGTAAAATATTTTTTGCATAGGATTTCCCATTATCCTCCCATTCTTCTTCATAGTTACACAGGCTCTGCATTGTAGAGCACGGAGCCATTACCTATATATTCTCTCCCGTAAACCCTCATTCGGTCTTAGTTCTACAAGAAAATGGATATTAAATGTGCACACCTGGACCTTACGTCAGTGTTTCTCTAGACTTTTTGGTTTAAGTTTGTTCTCTAGTACACTTCTCAGGAAGGACTCATGGAAAAACATTTCCTGAATTCTTGCATATTGATAATAGTTTTTTTGCATCCTTTATACTTGATAGTTTGACTGGATATAAAATCCTTGGCTCACACTTTCTTTCCTTGAATATGTTATTCTGCTGTCCTCTAGCATAAAACACTGCTTTCAGACACATGACAGTTTTATTTTCTTTCCCTTATAAGTGACTTTGTTTTTTGTTTGAATGGCATTTCTTTTTCTTTAAGTCCAACAGTTTTACTAGCATATACCTCAGTGTTAATTGTTAAGGATGGGTCTTCTCAGCTATATAGTATGCTCTTTCAATATGTAGTTTCACAATTTTTATTCCTGGAAAGGTTTTCAAGTTTTAGGATTCTCATCTCTCGCTTCGTCTCCTCTTTTGTTGGGGGCGCTCTGATTAGCCATATGTTGGATCTTCTTTACCTATCACTTAAATTGGTCAGTTTCTCTTGAGTCTTTTTTATCCCTTCATTTCTTTTTCATTAAAAAAAAAGTATTTTCCTCTTCTGTTTATCTCAAGCAATCATTTGTAGAGTCTGTTTGTTCTTATGTTGCTTCTAGCTTAGTCTCTATTCCTCAAATGATATTTTATTTTTCTGGTATTTTCTTAGGATCCATAATCTCATTTCAGTGTGTTCTATTTTGATTTATGTTGTTCTTTTGTGTTATTTTCTTAATATCTTTAGCTTTTGAAATAAGTTGTAGTCACTGTGTAAGTTGAGGTTGTGTTTTTCTGGTGTGCTTTCATTATCTATAGAGATGTTTTTCTGCCCTGTATTACTTTTTATCCTGTCGTTTTGTGGGAGTTGACCTTCATCCTTTTCTCCTCCATGTTGGATGAGTTTTCTAGTGCTTCTTTAACAAATTATTACAAACTTAATGACTGAAACAGCATAAATTTGGAGGTCAGAAATCTACAATGGGTCTCATTGGGCTAAAATCAGGTTATTGGCAGGCTGCTTTTCTTTCTGGAGGTCCTCACGGTATCTGTTTCCTTGCCTTTTACACTTACCTTACACCCGCTTGTGAGATCCCCCTTCCTCCATCTTCAAAGCCAGCAGCACCGCATCTCTCTGGTCATTCTTCTGAAGTCCTGTTCCCTCTGTTTCTCTTCTGGCCTCTTTCTTCCACTTTTAAGATAATCCAGTATAATCTTCCTATTATTGCATAATTGTTGCATAGTTGCCTCTGCAACCTTATTAATAAATCCCCTTTGCCATGTAACCTAACATTCACAGGTCTGAAGATTAGGACATGGACTTCTTCAAGGGCCCATTATTCCATCTGCCACATTTATTTTTATATGATACTAGTTTTTTTTGAAATTTAAGAAGGCTTCATGACCCAAGAGAACTTTGTCTAACTTCATGGTGCTTTCTCTTCTGCAGTCTTGATGTACTATTAAAAATATGGTGGCTTCCTTTATGTATCTAGGAATATCAATCTTTAGTCTTCTTTTCTTGCTATTTCTTTGTCTGACTTCAGTAGCCAGATGATACTGGCCTCTTAGAATAGGCTGGAAAGTATTCCATCCTCCTCTGTTTTCAAAAAGTTTGTGGAGTATTGGTATTATTTTTTTCTGTAAATGTTTGGTAAAATTCACCAGCGAAGCCATCTGGGCCTACGTTTTTCTTTGTGGAAAGATTTTAGGTTATTAATTCAGTTTCTTTAGTTATTATAGGTCTGTTCTGATTTTCTATTTCTTCTTGAGTCACTTTTGGTAATTTATTACTTTCTAGGAATTTTCCCATTTCACGTAAGATGTTAAATTTGTTGGTAGAAAGTTATTCATTGTATTCTCTTATATTCCATTGCATTTCTGAGGAATCAGTGGTAATGTTCCCACATTTTTGCAGTCTGTGTCTTCTTTTTTTCTTGGTTAATCTGGCTAAGGATTTTTCACTTTTGTTGATCTTTTCAAAGAACCAACTTTTGGTTTCATTGATGTTCTGCAGTACTTTTTTGTTTCTGTTTCGTTAATACCCACTCTAATTTTTACTTTTTCCTTTTATTCTGCCTTGGTTTGTTTTGTTTTTCTAGGTTTTTTTTTTTAAGGTGAATGCTTACATTATTGATTTGAGATCTTTCTTCTTATCTAATGTAGGTATTTAAAGCTATAAATTTCTCTCAGAGCACCACTTTAGCTGCATCTCAGAAATTCTGGTGTGTTGTGTTTTTATTTTCGTTCAGATGAAAATATTCTTTTTTTTTTTTTTTTTTTTGAGGAATATTAGCCCTGAGCTAACTGCTGCCAATCCTCCTCTTTTTGCTGAGGAAGACTGGCCCTGAGCTAACATCCTTGCCGATCTTCCTCTACTTTATATGTGGGATGCCTGCCACAGCGTGGCTTGCCAAGTGGTGCCATGTCTGCACCTGGGATCGGAACCGGCGAATCCTGGGCCACCAAAGCGGAACATGCGAACTTAAGTGTTGCGCCTCCAGGCCAACCGCTGAAGATACTTTCTAATTTTCCTTGTAATTTCTTTTTGACCCATGGATTATTTAGAAATATGTTTTTTATTTCCAAATATTTATTGATTTCTCAAATTCCATTCTGTTATTGTTTTATAATCTAACTCCTTTGTGGTTGAAGGGCATCCTGGCATAGTTTGTCTTTTTAAATTTGTTAACACTTGTTTTATGGCCTGCCGTCTGGTCTGTACTGTGGGATGTTTCAGTGTGCGCCTGAGTGTGTTGTGCTGCTGTTGGATGGAGTGTTGTAGTGTTGTATAGCTGTCTGTCTGTTCGAGTTGGTTGACAGTGTTGTTCAAGTCTTCTGTATCCTTGCTGATTTTCTGTCTGGTTGTTCTACTTGACCCATCTTCAAGTTGGTTGATTCTTTCTTCTGCCAGTTATTGCCCTTCTAGTGAATTTTAGTTATGCATTTCAACTCCATAATTCCTGCTTGGTTCTCTGTTATAATTTTTCTCTGTATATTGATATTTATTTTGTGAGACCTTGTCATGATTTCCTTTAGTTCTTTCAACATATTTGTAATAGCTGATATAAAGACTTTGTCTACGAAGTCCAACATCTGGGCTCCCTTAGGGACAGTTTCTTTTGTCATTTTTTTAGCTGTGTATGGGCCATACTTTCCTGCCTTTTTACCTGTCTTGTAACGTTTTTGTTTCTGTTGAAAACTGGACATCAGATTCCCCTCCCTCTTGAGTTTTTGTTGTTGCTGGGGTTTTGTTTTTTGCCTGTTTGTCTCTTTTGCGGCTTGCCTGGACTAATTCTGAAAAGTCTGTATTGCTTGTAGTGTGTGGCTGCTGAGGCCTCTGCTTGGTTAGCTTGGTGGTCAGTTAATGATTGGTCAGAGGTTTCCTTACATGCCTGGAACAAATCTGTCTGCCATCTTTGCCAAGAGGCTCTGTGTGAGTGCACACACACGCAATGCTGGGACAGGCCTTCGTCTTCTAGCACTTTGCCTTTGCCTTCTTCTTACACAGGGCACCAGGGCCAGCCAGACATGAGAGATTGGGGTAGCCCCTCAGGTCTTTCCTGGGCTGTGCAGTTCTGGACATGCGTGTCCTTCTACATCCTTGGGAATTTGTCAGAGCTTTTCAGCACTCCCCATAGACATCTTATTCTCCAGATCTTCCTTTTAAACCTTTGGCCAGGCTTTTGCTTGCCCCAGCTGGTATTGCAGCTATAGGCAGCTGTGATGTAAAAAAAAGTGCAGATATTGGTTTTCAGCAAACATCCTGGGTATAGGGCTTTTCCCACAAAGCAAGATCTGAGTCAGGTCAAATAGCAGCCATGCCCTGTGAATGGGGCTTTTCCAGGGACCTGTGACAAAGGTCAAATAGTGACAATGCCATAGACAGTGGGACTTTTTGAGGGGCCGCAGACCTGGTCTGCCCCCTCTGGTGGCTGCAAGGTTGCTGATTTTCACACCTACCGTGGTGTGGGGCTGCTGGTTTCATGGCTCTCGTGGGGAAAGGAGGATGGGAGTTCAACTGCCACAACCTGCTGTTGTTACAAAGGTCCAATAGTTTTTCTTAAATAAATGCTCCTCAGACTGTTGCAAGCCTTTGGTTAATTCCCAGAGTTCTGCACAGTTTGATACTGACAACTTGCCAGCCCCTTCTTTGCTGCTCTGGCACAGTGCATTCTCGGGGGTCCTCACTCTGCCATTCTGGGACAGTGGGCTGCTTTCTGAGGTCCTGGGGTTTTGTGTCCTTCTCCCTTCTCCACCCTTCCTTTTCTTTGTTTCTTTTGTCCCTGAGCTGCTCGGTTTAGAGTCTTTTCCCACCAGTTTCTCTTTAATGTGGGTCTTTGCCCTGGAAGGAAGTTTTGTCTGGGTTGTTTTGCTCCAGCCTCTTACCTTGGACCCCTGACACGCGTCTGCCTTATTGCAGTCAGGAAAGTCCCAATTTCAGAGCGTGGTCCTTGGGACTTACAGTGAGTACCTGTTGGCTACTTTGGGATTATTAGTATATTACATGCTCAGGGCTGCCTTCTTTTTCCATCTGTGCAGATCTGCGTCCACACGGGCCTTGTTTTTATTCTTGGTTTGTCCTCTCTGCTTATATTTTGGAGTTAAGGAAATACCTCATTAATTTTTCCTTGTTGCTCTCATCCATATGATTGTGGTTTTGCTCTTCTAGTTCTGTGCTGTGTTATCAAGAAAAACAAAGGAATATAACTGTTTCAAATGAATAAAATAACTACGCTTAAGAGAGAAAATTGACCAAAGAAACTCTTGGACACAGTGCTCGCTTACACACCCTCAAGCCCAAAGACAAAAATTCACAAACTACTGTCTCTGGTTAGAGAGCTTGCTTCCCTTGGTGCTCTGGGTGAGGGCTCTAACGCCGCTTTCTGGGTGTTGTAGGGTTGAGCAAGCGATTGGGTCTTATAAGGACAGTGGGAGCCAGATTTCTCGCTGTTGGAGAAGGAAGTTACAAATGTGGAGAAAGGGGTGCTAGAGTGATCCTGTGATGTTGGCTTGAGATTGGAGGTATCAGTGTGAACTCATGGTTTTTATTCACATATGCATATGCATGGCAGTATGTGTGTGTGTTTATGGCTCCCGATTGGCAGGGCTTCTCTTGAAAAGTCAGCAGTGTGTCTAAGTATTTTTTCTTAACATTATTCTTCCAGAAGTATTCTAATGTACTTTAGGAAGACTAGCGTAGTGGACCCCATGCACTCAACACCCACCTTCAGCACTTACCAGCTCACAGCCATTCCTGTTTTTTCTGTAGCCCTCGCTCAGTTTCTTTTTTAAAGATTGGCACCTGAGCTAACAACTGTTGCCAGTCTTCTTTTTCTTTTTTTCCTCCCCTGCTTCTTCTCCCCTAAGACCCCCAGTTCATAGTTGTATGTTTTTTTTAGTTGTGGGTCCTTCTAGTTGTGGCATGTGGGATGCCACCTCAGCATGGCCTGATGAGTGGTGCCATGTCCGCGCCCAGGATCCAAATCAGCGAAACCCTGGGCCTCCAAAGGCGGAGTACACGAACTTAACCACTGAGCCACAGGGCCGGCCCCTCACTCAATTATTTTTGAAGGAAATACCAGAAATCATATTTCGTCTGGATATATTTCAATAAGTAACTTGGAAAGATGGGATTCTGTCAAAAGTTATATCCACAATACCTTTATCACACCTTAAAAAACTAACAGCAATTAATGTCATATATTAACTCAGTATCCAAATTTCCCACATTTTCTAAAAAATGTTCTTAAACAGTTTGCTAATTCAAATCAAGATGTAAGCAGAATTTTTTCGTTAAAGAAACTGGGTTCATCCCACAGAAAATCTCATAATCTGGATTTTACTGATTTCATTCCTCTGGTGTTTCAGTATGTTCCTCTGTCCCTTGTAATTTTTATCTGTCTGCTTTATCTCTCTCTCTCTCTTTTTTGTTTTTTTTTGAGGAAGATTGGCCCTGAGTTAACATTTGCTGCCAATCCTCCTCTTTTTGCTGAGGAAGATTGGCCCTGAGCTACCATCCATGTCTGTCTTCCTCCACTTTATATGTGGGACACCTGCCACACCATGGCTTGATAAGTGGTGTGTAGGTTTGCACCCTGGATCCGAACCGGCAAACCCTGGGCTGCTGAAGTGGAATGTGTGAACTTAACTGCTGTATCACTGGGCTGGCCCCTGCTTTATCTTTTGTTTGCAGCTCTTTTTTAAAAAAAATCTTACTTGGATCTGTAGGGGTTCTTGAATCTGTGGTCAGAAGTCTTTCCTCAGTACTGGGAATTTCACAGCCATTACATCTCCCCTTCCTTACTACTCTTTTCTTCCCCTCTCCCTCCCCCAGTGCTTCCAGTGCTCGCTTCTACCACTTCATACCCGTGTGCCCTGGACAGGTTTCTTACCCTCTCTGTGCCTCAGTTTCCTCATGTGTACAAGGAGAAAAGTCATACTAAACCTTCTGCAAGAGATTGTCACATGGTTTAGAGATAATACAGGTCAAACACTCAGAAGATGGCCCACAGTACGTACTCAGTACATATTGGCTCTTACCATCCTTACCACCCCACGCTCTTCCCCAAGAGAGTCTTCAGAGAAAGTCAGAATCAACCTAGAATGAGACATTAGCCTTGAAGAGAGCAGAGCTGGGTTCTTCCAGACCCAGAGAGATGAAGGGCCCACCTTGTAGCATGGAGAGGGGCACAGGGCAAGGTTGTTCAAAAACGAGAAGATGAGGGCTGAGGAATGAGGCGGCATGCTGCCAATGGGGAGGAGCAGCAAAGAGGGGCTGGGACATCTAGAGACAATGACCTTGAATCCTCTGACCTTCCCAAACTCACTGAGGTCTAGTACCTTTCTATAGAGGCCTTCAGACCTTTATCACATCAATGGCCATCTTCTGTGAGTACAAGCAGTTGTGCTTTTTCCTTTCCAGTCTGCCTGCTGCCCTGGGACCCTCCAGGACAGTGTTGGATGGAAGTGGGAGGGCACGTGGGTCTTCTTGCCTTGTTGCAGAGCTTACGGGGAGCACTCATTCTCACTGTTCCGTGTGGTGTTAGCTGCAGGTGTTCCTGAATGCCCCTCGTAAGGTTGAGGAGAGTTTCTTCTGTTCCTGCTTTGTGACAGTGTGTCATGAATAGGGATAGAAGTGTGTTGTTAAATGTCTTCATATATTGAATGACATGGCCATATGGTTTTACTTCTTCATTCTCTTAATATGGTGAATTATATTGATTGATTTTTTAAATGTGAAACCAAACTTTTATTCTTGTGATAAACCCAACTTACTCATGGTGTATTTTTTTATATATAGTGCTGAATTTGATTTGCTGAATATTTGTCAAGAACTTGCTAAATTTTGTTAAGACTTTTCTGTGGTTCCAGGGAAATAGATCTGTTTCTTTCCTTGTAATGTCTTTGCTGGTTTTGCTGCCTCATAAAAAGAATTGGGAAGTTTCTTCTTTTCTTTTCTGGAAGAGTTCGTGTTTCATGGGTAGTTTTTCTTCCTTTAATGTTTGGTAGAATTCACCAGTGAAGCCATCTGGGCCTGAAAGTTTCTTTGAGAGGGTTTTTTAACTACAAGTTTAATTTTTTAATTAAATTTACGTTCTCTCTTCTTTAGTTAGTATTACAGTATTCTTTTCTGTAATGTGTGTCTTGCCAGGAATTTGTCCATTTCATCTAAGTTGCTGAATTTATGGTGGTAAAGTTATTCAGACTATTTCCTTACTATATCCTCTTACATCTGTCAGATCTATAGTGATCCCCGCCTCCTTCATTCCCAGTGTGGTAGTTTCTGTCTTCTCCATTTGTTTCTCTGACCAATCTGTAGAAGTTTGTCAGTTTTATTGATCTTTCCAAAGAACCAGTGTTTAGTATCATTGATTTTGTTTTCTCTCTCTCTTTTTTTTTCCCATTTCACTGATTTCATATCTTTTCACCCCTGTTTACTTTGGGATTAAATTTACTTTACTTTTCCTTGTGAGTTTTTTCTTTGACCCTTGGCTTGATATAGAAGAGTTATTTATTTGAAAATATTTTGGATTTTTCCAGGTCTCATTCTGTTGTTGATTTCCCATTCAGTTCCCTATTGTCAGAGACTATCCTGTGTTTTATTTCAGTTCTTTTAAATTTATTGAGATTTGTTTTATTGTCCAGAGAATAATCTATCTTGGTGAGTGTTTTGTATGTACCTGTAAATAATATGTATTCTGGTGGTGTTGGTTGGACTGTTCGGTAAATGTCAATTTGGTCAAGTTTAATAATAGTGTTTTTAAATCTTCTGTTATCTTCACTGGTTTTCTGTCTCCCTGTTGAATTAATTATTGAAGAGGTGTGTTGAGACCCCCATCTGTAATTGTGAATTGTTTTGCTCTCCCTTTCGTTCCCTCAGTTTTGCTTCATATACTTGAAGGGCTGTTGGCAGATGTGTGCACACTTGGTGGATTGACCTCTTTGTCACTCTCTGTCATGTCCCTTGTGTCCCTGGTGTGCAATTCTTAAGTCTTCGTCTGATGGTGATATAGCCCTTCCAGCTCTCTATTGGTTAGAGTTAGCGTGGCGCAGCTTTTCCGTCCTTTTGCATTAACCTGCTGGTGTCTTTATGTTTGAAGTGTGTCTCTCGCAGGAAGCATTTAGTTAGTCTTGCTTTCTCATCCAATCTGACAATCTCTGCCTTCCTTAAAAAAACAGCTTTATTTGGGTATCTGGGAAAAATCTCTCCTGTTTCTCCTTTGTTCTTATACTCTACTCACAGAATACTTCACTTTTGGCCACCAAACGTGTGGGGTTTTTCCCCCACACTGACCAGTTCTCCAACACCAGCTGGGTGTCCCACAATTCACTTCAGTTCTGACACCATCTACCTGGAGACAGTGTCAGATACCACAGGTTAAGAGCTTAGTCCGTCAAGACTGCCCCCACTCAGACACCAGCCTCAGTTGTCACCTGTACTTCCAGCCGACCAGCTGTAAATCAGGGTTCCCACAACCCCCTCCTCAGGTTCAGTAATTTGCTGGAGCGGCTCACAGAACTCAGGGGAACACTTACTTACATTTACTGGTTTATTATAGAATAAAGGATATGGAAAAGAACACAGATGAACAGCCGGATGAAGAGGTGCATAGGGCGAGGTCTGGAAGGGTGCCGAGCACAGGAGCAGCCACTGATCTGCTCTGTCTCCGTGGATCTGCCCATTTTGGACCTTTCATTTGAAGTCAGTCATACAGTATGTGATCTTTTGTGTCTGGCTTCTTTCATTTAGCTTGATGTTTTTGAGGTTTGTAAAGCTTCATCCATGCGATGGCTTGAATTAGTACTTCATTCCTTTTAATGGCTGCATGTGACCTGCCGTCGTAGGAGTGGATCATATTTTTTATCCGTTCATCAGTAGGTGGACATTTGGGTTGTTTCCACTTTCTAGCTGATGTTAGTAATGTTGCTATTCGTGTACAAGTTGTTGAGTGAACACGCATTTTCGTTTCTCTTGGGTATATACATAGAAGTAGAATTCCCAGGTTGTGTGGTAACTCTGTGTGTAACGTTTTGAGGAGCTGCCAGACGGACTTCCAAAGTGGTTGCACCGCCTTACGTTCCCACTAGGAGTGCATGAGGGTTCCCATTTCTCCAAATCCTTGTCAACACTTACTGTCTGTTTTTTTATTATAGTCATCCTAGTGGGTGTCTCATCGTGGTTTGGATTTATGTATATTTTTAATTCTAATTTTTAAAAATTCCTTTCCAAATCTAGCTTCTCACTTTTATAGTCTCTTCTTTTTTGCTCATTTTTCTTTATTTTCTATTTTATTTTTTAAATAAACTGCCTGGTTATATGTATGAAATATGTTATTATGTATAATGTTTTAGAAACACAATTATATCTAAATTTTTGTTTGTTTGTTCGTTTTTGCTTAGGAAGATTTGCCCTGAGCTAACATCTGTTGCCAGTCTTCCTCTCTTTTGTATGTGAGCTGCCGCCACAGCATGGCCACTGATCTGTGGTGCATGTCCGTGCCTGGGAATCGAACCCGGGCCGCCAGAGCAGAGCATGCCAAACTTAACCACTAGGCCACTGGGGCTGGCCCTGTATCTAATTATTTTGTGTCCTGTGTGTCGTCATTCCAGTGGATGAAGTCCTTGGTGCTCTAAATCTGCTGCTTTTGCCGGCTCTCACGCCTCGTGTCCTGTTTCCTGTGTGTTCAGTGATATTTTGTTTACATACTAATTTTTAATTTTGAGTATTTGGCTGAACTTTGTGGAATTCATTGTTTGGAATGCTTTCTTTCCAGAACAACCTGCATTTGCTTCTGGTGACAGCTAGCCGTTTTTGTTAAGCCAGGAAGACTTTGATAGGACGACCATACATACTGCTGGGCCCCAGGGAGGCTCCGAGGAAGCCTGTTGTCCAGCGTTCTTATTGACAGTGCCTCCTCTCATAGGGAGAAATGCACTGTGTGGCCTAAATTCTGGGTGGCCTCCCTGCTTTGGCTCCTGCTCTCGATGGTGGCTCACCTGGCTGGTGTGGCCCGCGATCAGGCATTGCCCATGGACAGCCTTGGTTTGCACAGCTGGGCACAGCTCAGCCCCCTCCTATCTCGGGCCCCACTCTGCTCTTTGTGTGCCCAGTAATGTGTTAGAGAGTAAAGGTGGAGAGCCGTGCAGGCCAGGTGGGAGTATGAGCTGCTGGTGAGAGGGCAAATCCGGGAGACAAGGTGGTGCTGGGGGCAGGACAGAGGGACAGGCAGGGGACACATGGCTGCCTGGGGCAGAAGTGTTGACCAGGGTGGTGTCTGTCCTGCTCTTGTCTGAGCACCTGCCGATGCTGCTGTCCTGGGCTTGGGCTGCCATGGTCCATGGCACACCTACCCACCACTCCATGCCCGCTGAGTCCCAGCCTGCAGGAGGGGCTATTGCTGCCCAGCCCAGGCCACCCCCATGGCCAAAAAGGGCAGTCATGCCTCTGTGGAGGACAGCTGGCATGGAGTGGCTCAAGCCAGACCTGAGACAGCAACTCTGCCAGCAGCTTGTGGGTCCCTCGCGACTGTGCCTACTGTGTGAGGGCAGCAGATTGGCCCTGGCTAGGGACGAGCTGGAGTCCCAAGGCTCAGGCTACCCTGCAGCTGTTGTGCCAACACATGAAGCTGGGCAACCAGTGTTCCTCACCACGTGTTTGGGCATCTTGTGCCCTTCAGATGCCTATCTGGGCTGTGCTGGCCCCGGATAGGCAGGACTGGCATGAGGTGGCCAAGGATGCTGTGTCTGCACAGCTGCTGGAGGCACTGAGCCAGTCTGGGGCCAGCCGTCTGTAGTCTGCTGAGGCGATGCAGGCACTGGGGTAAGTAGTGACCCCCGTCCTCTCCATGGGCAGCCTGAACGCATAGGCAGAGCCTGTGTCCTACCCCAGCTCAGCAGGCCTGGGCAGCTACCATCTGATCCCACAGGGGAGGAGCGTGAGCCCTGCCTTCAGCTGGCACAGCCTCCCAGGTGGGCAGGCCCAGGGCACCTGGGGCAGCTCAGCTTTGGCTGAGTTGTGGTGAAGGACTGTGGCCTCTCCTCCCACACCCTGCGTGGACCTTCCGTTTCCTGATTTGTCCTCTGGTGGCTTTTCTTTGGGGGCTTGCTGAGCAAAAGGGTCAGAAACCTCTCTTTTGTCCCCACCACTTGGCGTTCTGATTTGGTTTATGTGTAGTTTGAGTTTTTCTGTGCTGGTTGTATTTATATTAAACCCCGGGATGGTGGAAAAGAAAAAAAAAAGAAGGAAGTTTGTTGAAGGTTTTATTATAGTAAGCATGTTCTTCCTAGTGTTTATGCTGCCGTATTGCCAAGAATGGTTTTTTGTTGGCTTTTCTTAAATACTTTTTAATTAACTGCTCCACTCCCCCACCCATCTTCATCATCCTTCACATTTCAGCTCAGTCATTATATGCTGACCCCTCCTGCTCCTGTTCTGGGTCCTGTCCTGCTCTCACCTGCCTTCCTAACATCATTTATCCTGGCTGCCAGCATTTGTCACAGTTAAAATCCTAACGTCCCTGTGGCCATTTCCTCGCTGTTGCACCCCAGCACCTGCACAGCACCAAGTCGCCCAGGGAGTGTCCCGGAGAAACTGGCTGGAGGCTGCTCTCCTCTCGCAGGACTTTCCTCCACCTTAGATGCAGGGAATCATCATTTTCTTTATGATATTCACTTTTTAGTCTGTGAATTGATTCATAGGTCAGCTGTAGGTTTTTTAAATTTCTTATTTTATGTGTCAGTTCTTATAGCAAAGTAGAATGAAAATGGACTTCAGGGAATTCTTCTTTGCTGATTATAGCAGCTACAAGTAGCCCTTGAAGGTTGGAGGTGTAAATTCTAGACCAAACTGACCTTTTTATACCATTGTAGGGGTTTTTTTTATGTTCCCCCAATCCTTTATTAATAGGCCATTTGAATTTAAATTCCTGTCTTTATTTTGCAGTTTTAGGGTATTTTCATTGTGTAAGTGGATTGTAAAAGCGTCAAGGAACAACTTTTTCTATTTTACTGTACCATTATGGAATTTTTTCTATGCATATTGAGGCCAGTATATCCATGACAGTATAGATTTGAAACGTATGATTTAGTTCAATGCTTAACTTGATTTCATCTTTTATAGGTAATGCAAAAGGATCATTATGCTATCAAGATGACAGCAATCCTGTTCCTAAGACAAGAAGCAGGTCTCCACTGTGTAAATTTCTGTCCACACCATGAAGTATTTAATAGCAGAACTCCTGGGAAGCAGTGATCCACGCCCTAGATGATGTGCTCATGAGTTCCATATTCTGCTTTTCAGTAAGATTTATGATTAGCCATATTGATAAACATCCTGAAAGATAGAATTGTTTTGGAAAAACTGAAGATAAGGTTCATTTAGGGGCACAAATGAGCATTTGGATCAGTTTCTTACCGACATAAGATATCAATGTGATGAAGCAGCTACAATAGTTATGGTCAGTCATGGAGAATAACCAGGAAGCTTGTCCCAAAGGGGATGATGATTTTGTTTCCGATAAAATAAATTTTAAAATAGAAGAGGAAGATGATGAGCAGATTCCTGATCACAGTTTGGAAAGAATGGACTTTAAAAATGAGCAAGAGGACAGGAAACAAGCTGACAGTGGTGATGAACAGGCAGAAATCAGGGAAACGAGCCATAGCTGTAAGCCCCCTGGGAAGTACTTCTCAGCTGACAGTGAGGATGACTATGGGTCCCTGTTCTCACAGTACAGTAGTACACTGTATGATGTTGCAATGGAGGCTGTGACGCAGAGCCTCCTTTCCAGCCGGAACATAAGCTCCAGGAAGAAGTCTCCAGCTTGGAAACATTTTTTTATCTCTCCTCGGGATAGCACTAAAGCAATATGTATGTACTGTATGAAAGAGTTCAGTAGAGGAAAAAATGAAAAGGACCTGAGCACAAGTTGTCTCATGAGACACGTGAGGAGAGCACACCCTACTGTGCTCATTCAAGAAAATGGAAGTGTGTCAGCCCTGTCCTCATTCTCTTCCCCTTCACCGCGGCCCCCGCCCCAGCCTGCAGACGTTGGAGACCTGGGCACCGTACTTTCACCCATCAAACTGGTCCAGAAGATGGCATCTAAGATCCCATCTGCTGATCAAGTAACAGAGGAATCTGTGTCTGTAGTTTCTTCTGAAGAAGTCTCCTCGGACCTGTCCATCTCTGAGAAGTATAGCAGGGAAGAAGCCCTGGTGGGGCCACCTCCCCACCTCTCCACTCTCCATTATGAGGAAACTGCAGAGAATGGAGCAGAGAAAAGCCTCCCGCTTCCAAAGGGTGCGTCTGGGTCCAGAAGAAGGTCTGCTGTCTGGAAGCACTTCTACCTTTCGCCCCTGGACAACTCCAAAGCTGTCTGCATTCACTGCATGAACGAGTTCAGCCGAGGGAAGAACGGGAAGGATCTGGGCACCAGCTGCCTGATCAGGCACATGTGGAGGGCACACCGCTCCATTGTGCTGCAGGAGAACGGCGGGGGCACAGGCATACCACCCCTGTACTCCGCTCCCCCTACCCTGCTGCCTGCCCTCCCTCCTCCTGAGGGAGACCCAAACTCCGTGTCATCGTCTCCAGGGAAGCTGGTCCAAGAGTCCCCTTCAGCATCCTCCTCCCCTGATCGGCTGACCGAGGACCTGCAATCGCACTTGAATCCCAGAGATACGCTTATGGAAGATGCATCCGTGTTGTCGTCCTCTGATGACGTCGGTGAGGCCTCGTTGGTGTCCTCTCCTGAGAAGCAGCAGAGGGAGGGGTTGAGCCCCAGCATATTTGAATCTGGTGCTGTATTCCAGCAGAACAAAAAGGTCATGAAGAGACTGAAGTCAGAAGTTTGGCATCACTTTTCATTAGCCCCCATGGATAGTCTCAAGGCAGTGTGCAGACACTGCAGTTGTGTCATCAGTAGGGGGAAGCAGGGGGACGTGGGCACCAGCTGTTTGATGAGACATCTCTACAGACGCCACCCGGAAGTTGTTGGGAACCAGAAGGGCTTTCTGGGGACCAGTTTGGCAAATTCTCCCTATGCCACTTTGGCTTCTGCAGAAAGTTCCTCCTCCAAATTAACTGACTTGCCAACAATGGTTACAAAAAACAATCAAGTTATATTTCCTGTTAATAGCAAAAAGACCTCAAAGTTGTGGAATCACTTTTCTATCTGCTCCGCAGACCCCACTAAAGTCGTGTGCCTGCACTGTGGCCGGACAATAAGCAGGGGCAAGAAGCCGAGTAACCTGGGCACCAGTTGTCTCCTAAGGCATTTACAGAGGTTCCACAGCGGCGTGCTCAAGACTGATGTCCCCCAGACGGCGCTGCCCGCCTCTCCAGGCATCCGCGTGCCCCTGAGCACAGAATTATCAGGAGCTTCCTCCTTTGATGACACCAGTGAGAAGTTTTATGATTCTCATCCAGTTGCCAAAAAAATAACAAGTCTCATAGCCGAAATGATTGCACTTGACCTTCAGCCATATTCTTTTGTAGACAATGTTGGCTTTAACAGGCTGCTCGAATACTTGAAACCTCAGTACTCTTTACCCTCACCTTCTTACTTCTCTAGGACAGCTATCCCAGGTATGTATGATAATGTGAAACAGATAATTCTGTCACATCTTAAGGAAGCTGAGAGTGGCGTGATCCACTTCACATCTGGCATATGGATGAGTAACCAGACCCGTGAGTACCTGACACTCACTGCTCACTGGGTCACCTTTGAGTCGTCGGTCCGGCCGCACTGTGAGGACCACCACTGCTCAGCACTTTTAGATGTGTCACAGATTGACTGCGACTACAGCGGCAACAGCATTCAGAAGCAGCTGGAATGTTGGTGGGAGGCCTGGGTGACATCCACTGGCCTTCAGATTGGCATCACGGTCACCGACAATGCAAGCATAGGAAAGACACTGAATGAAGGGGAGCACTCGAGCGTGCAGTGCTTCAGTCACACAGTTAATCTCATTGTCAGTGAGGCCATTAAAAGCCAGAGAATGGTCCAGAATTTACTTAGCATCGCACGGAAAATATGTGAGCGGGTGCATCGGTCACCCAAAGCAAAAGAGAAACTAGCAGAGCTGCAGAAGGAGTACGAGCTGCCACCACACCATCTTATCCAAGATGTCCCATCCAAATGGAACACATCGTTTCATATGCTTGAACGACTCATTGAACAGAAAAGGGCAGTTAATGAGATGTCAATCGAGTGTAACTTCAGAGAACTGATTAGTTGTGACCAGTGGGAAGTCATGCAGTCTGTGTGTCATGCGCTGAAACCCTTTGATGCTGCGAGTCGGGAGATGAGCACCCACATGTCCACACTCAGCCAGGTCATCCCCATGATCCACATCCTCAACAGGAAGATCGAGATGCTGTTTGAGGAAACGATGGGCATCGACACCATGCTGAAGTCTTTGAAGGAAGCCATGGTGAGCCGACTGTCCTCCACGCTCCATGACCCCAGGTACATCTTTGCTACACTGTTGGACCCTCGTTACAAAGCCTCCCTGTTCTCCGAGGAGGAGGCGGAGCAGTACAAGCAAGATTTAATCAGGGAACTAGAAATGTTGACTTCTACCTCAGAGGACACGCCTGTCTCTAATGGGTGTGATCCAGGCTCCCCGTCAAAAGACTCCATTGAGGAGAACCTGTGGTCACTCATGGCCAAGATGAAAAGGAAAGCCCCAAGAGAAAAGACGAAGGTACCCGAGGACATGGTGCTTGCGTATCTGGAGGAGGAGGTGCTTGAACACAGCTGTGACCCACTCACCTACTGGAACCTAAAGAAGTCGTCCTGGCCGGCCCTCTCAACTCTAGCTGTCAGGTTTTTGGGCTGTCCCCCAAGTATTGTCCCTTCAGAAAAGCTGTTCAACACACCCACCGAGAATGGTAGCTTTGGCCAGTCCAGGCTCATGATGGAACATTTTGAAAAACTTATCTTTTTGAAAGTGAATCTTCCCTTAATATACTTTCAGTATTGAAACTCACAGTGGAGCCACGAGACTAAAGATATTGTTGCTTATCAGGCACCAGCTCTTTGTCCCGGGGCTGGTGGCTTGCTCCGGTCGGGGCCCTGTAGGACAGCAGACCAGGCACTCTCAGGTCCACGTTGAGTTTCATTTCCAGCTCTCGCCGTAGTGTCTCCATGTGCCTTACTCCTAGTCCTTCAGGCCAGGTATCACGGTGTGTTTTTTAAGAAGTCCACTAGAAATAGCCTGTCTCGTCAATTATGAATACGATGATTAGGTTTTAATTCATAATTGTAAAGTTTTTTTAAAAGTTAGGCGTTAGTAATTTGTTTTGCTAGAATGGCAGAGAAGATGTAAACAGTTTTATTCAGTAGGCTTTTTATTCAATTATGTAAAAACCACAAATCAGGTACTGTATTTTAAAAATTGCTTTACTTGCAACAAAACAGCTTTTGTGGCTGTCAAATAAAATCTGTAAATAGGAGGTGGAGCTCAAGCCATCCTGACTGAGCAGTTTTTAACTGCAGGCTCTAAAGTATGTCAAGGAGTACAGAGAATATTCTGGAAGATAACTGTTTACTGCGACAGAGACGTGGCATTTGAAGACAAAACTACACTTAGCTGTATCATGTATGTCAGTTATATAGTGATTTTGTAAAGAGAACTTTTCCATTTCATGTTTTGCATTCAGGTTTTACATGGGGGCCCCCAGGTGTTTATGATGAGCTCGTTGCCTATTGTCGGGCCGGTGCACAACATGACACGTTTACAGCCCTCCTGTCGATTAGATCTCCAAGTCCCTGACTTAGTGTGTCTACACTATGAAGTTTCTTTTGAAATTTGTGCACTGACCCCCAATTTGATCAAATTATGTACAAAATTCTTTTTGGAAGAGATGGCTCATTAACAGGGAAGAAGATTGTTATATTACAGCTATAAGAATAGCCTTAGGTGTTTAGATTTTTTTTTTATAATAGGGAAGATTCAGCCATCACTGGGGTATTTTAGACTCCCAAGGACATCAGAATGAAGTATCAGTTGTCAGATTTTTTAACAATAATATGTCTTCAAAGTTTTTGCTTCAGTGTCTAGGAAAGGATTTGTTTTCTTATTTCAAACCAATGAAATATTCTGGGTGAAACAAGTCACTCATTTGCCTATGACCTTTTAGAAAAGTTGTCGTTTTGTTAAAATACTGTACCTATTATTAACCTGAATTTGCATTGACTATGTTTTAGTGTATTTATAAATGGTGAACTCAGTTTCTGAAATTAAACTTTTTATTTGTAATTTTCTACTGCTGGAGGACACTGGCTTTTATTCTTAGGATAATAAAGCCATCATACTCTTTGGGGGCCAGTATATTTAGAAACCACATTCAGGCAGCCTTTGAATTTTCACCTTAGCCCCAGACAGGACATGGGAAAAGCGGAGATGTAATTCTTACAACAGCATTTCTGATACTGGTAATGACAGTGACGAGAACTTCCCAGCAGGCAGCTACGTGGTTGGCCGTGTGGCCTCTGCATACGTGCACACCCTTCCCTATGCCTCTCCTCGGTGCCTGTGTGCCTGTTCTCCTGAGACCAGCCTCTCTTGTGGATGCCCCAGGAGCACTGATCAGGGATGTACTAGTGAATTATGCTGACATGGTTTCCGCCATGACTCTCAACATGCGAATTTCTATAAATGTGTGTTCAAAGTGATACTATGTGTAAAGACTTGAAACTTCACCAATTTGGAATTCAGCCCTTCATCAGTCTTCCCCATCCAGGATCTAACCAAGCTCCAGGAAGTGACTCCAAAGTGCAGAGTAGCTGTTACAAAGTTCAGGTATTGAAGCACATGGCTTTCCTGAAAGGAGAATCCTTCTAATGTTTTATCTGGGGGCTAGCAACAGTTCTACCTCCATGAGACCTGGTGGGGCAAGGCCCTGGACCGCTTCCTGGTGGGGCCCAGCACACAGCACCGAGGCCCTGGGGACCCTGTGCTCTCCTCTGAGCGCTCGGCTTGGCTGACATGTGGAATGTTTCTTTGCAGGTTTTGTATGCCTGTACACCTAGAGGCGGGGCTGAGACTGAGAGTCATTAATTTCAGAACGACAGCTGTTCTCCTGCCTCTAGTTTACAGATGACGAGCTGGGACTGCCTGCGAGTTCCAGGGCCCGAGAGAGTAGGACTCTGGGAGGACTGGAGTCAGGATCGAGCAGGGGAGTCCTTGGGATTCTGAGGGCCACATGATGCTCTGTGCATGCTCACTGGGTTGTGGTGGTAGCCACCTGGTTCACACCAGGGACCGTTAGGAATCTGGGACAAGTTTGATACACTTTCCTACCTCTCTCTGTTCACACTTCAAGACTTTGATTTAGTCAGGTTTCCATAGTAAGGGGAGGTTCATCACGTTTAAGGCCAGTGATCTGTGGGGACAGCAGTGTGGCCCAGGAATTTGGCCAGCCCATTCCCTCCCAGAGCTCTGGGGTACCTTGCTCACAGCCCTGCTACTCCTTGTTACTGTCCCCTGCACAAGCTGGGACTGGCCCTGATGTGGCCCGTGGCCACCTTGCAGTCCTCCTTTTCTTAGGATTCTATTTTGAAAGGTAACATCCTAAGGACTGGGGGCTACTGAGCTTCATGAATTTTCCCCCTAAAATAAGTCAGCACAAACTAACTGCAGAATGTATCCTGTCCTTCACTCACTGGGTGGCCCTCCTTTCCCCAGGGCCTGGGCTGGCTGCTGCCCAGAGCAGTGATTGAAACAGACACAGTCCCTGCTCATCAGAGCCCATGGTCTGGGCTAAGATGGCAGACGACAGCCTGAGGGTCAAACCCGCCTCCTGCTTGTTTTCTAAGTGAAGTTTTCTTGAACACAGCGGTGCCCATTTGTTCACACATAGTCCACAGTTGCTTCCAAGCTGCCGTAGCGGAATTGAGTAGTTGTGACAGAGACAATAGGCCAAACAGCTGAAAATGTTTACTCTCTGGCCCTTTAAAGAACAAGTTTTCTGGTCTCTGAGCTAGCCACCCTTTCTGTTCCATTTTCTAAAACTTTTGGCCTCAGGCTGTTGTTTTCCATTTGAGGGGCTCTGTAACAGTCATCGTGTAGAGGGGACTCAGGAGACATGGCCCCACGAGAGTCACGAACACGAGGAGGCTGTCGGCACCTCATGCGTTCTGCTCGTGTGGCTGGCAGGCGTTTGTGGAGACCAGGCACCACTGGGCACTGCAGAAAGTCAAACCACCTCTATTCTGGGGTTGCGGCCAGCCCTGCAGGAAGAAACGAGGAGCAGCGTTGACAGCGGTATGTGATACTTCTCATTGCCAGAACTTAGGCAAACATTTGCCTGACTGAGGGGGCTGTGGGTGCAGCTAGAACACGCATCTACTCTCAGCCATTTCCGACGTAACTCTCCAGTCACACCTGAATCATGAGCTGTTTAGTTCCCTGCCACTGGGTGATGTTTTCGGCAGGCGGCTTAATTTCTCTGGTCATTCTCATAATAAAATGCCATTTGTATAAGCCTCAGGAACTGTCTCATTTCAGTGAATAAATGTTGTATATTAATAAAACATTGGACTTCATTTAAAGTTAAAATTCCCTTCCCTTCCACTTCTGACTATGAGGCAGCAGCTGGGATCAGACCAACCCTGCCCCAAGACCCATCAAGGCCAGAGAAAATACATTTTTAAAACAAGCTTACTGAAGAGATCAGAGAGCATCCAAGGCTTTGAAGAAACAATCCCAGCGAGAAGAGACTTGCATAAAGCCAGGTCCTCTATTTCACAACTTTTTCCTGTTGGAACATTTGCTGGTGTGCAGAAGGTGGCAGCCAGAGCTGGCAGCAGTGGCATTGGGCTAGGGAGAGACAAGAGTGACATCGGCTAGGACTTCAGGAGCCAAGATCTTGGAGAAGAGGGGGCCTCAAGAGGGGCCCGTATCTTATGCAGCTTTTGCTGGAGGCAGCTGCCAGATCCTGAGAGATGCTTGTGCCCAGGGCGGGAGGCTGAACAGCTAAGCAGACACCCTGTGCAGGGGACAGACAGCTTCAGTGCCAGCTGGCCCATGAGATAACCCCAGGTTTCCAGGGGTGCTTCTGAAGGGCAAGTGAGACGGACCAGCCATCTCAGAGCCTGAAACAGCTGTGTCATCTCAACCCTCAACGGTATTGAGGGCCAGCCCTTTCCATCTTTCTGCCCACAGCAGAATTAAGTTCCCTTTCAGTGGAAAGATCCAGAGCTCTGTCACTTCACAGACATACAGACTGACTCTTAATAAGAAGTACCAGACACACTAAAAAAATAGGACCAAAGACTAAAAGGTAAGAGAGGAGACAACAGAAACACTCAGAGGTGATGCAGAGGCCAGTGTTCAGACATGGACTTCAACCACGATGGACATTCAAGAAAATTGATGGGAAGAATTTGTAAACAGAACGTCTAAAACTGAAAAATACAATGACAAATTAAGAATTAATAGATCTACTATCGCGTTAGGTGAGATGACTGCTAGACAGGAAGACATCAGTAGAAAACATCTAGACTCAAGTACAGAGAGGAGAATGGATGGAACGTGGGGAAGGGCACATGAGAGATGTGAGCTATTGGGAGGTCTGACACCGGTCGCTGAGTCCTGGAGGAACAGCAAGAATGAGCAGAGGCGAGGGGGGAGAGAGGACGTGCAGGGCTTTCCTACACTGACAGCAGACAACCCCCATCGCTGTGAGAATCTCTGGACCCCAAGCAGGATAAATTAGAAGTAACAAACTTGAAACCTCCACCTCAGCACATCACAGTGAAGTGCTGAAAACCAAAGACAGGAGATCTGAGAAGCAGAGGAAGAAAGACACTCTCACCTTCAGAGGGACAATCAGCTGGCAGCTGACGCTAACAGAAGCAGTGGAAGGCCTAACAGTAGAGTGGCGCCTATAAAGTGCTGAAAGAAGATAATTGCCAATCAAATTTATATGCTCAGTAAAGATTCCTCAAAAATGAGCATGAAATGACGTTTTCAGACAAAACAAAACTGAAGGAATTTGTCACCATCACACCTTCCCTAAAAATACACCCTGAGGGAGTTCTCCAGACAGAAGGAAAACAGTCCCAGACGGAAGTATGATGGTGCAAGAAGGAAGGAGGAACATTTCTGGGAAGGGTAAAAAGTGGGGAAATCAAAATGAATACTGGCTGTTGAAACAAGATCTTTTAGGGTTTAACATACAAGTAGGCTTAGCACACAAGGTGGGAGGGACGGCGCATGAAGTAAAGGGCTCTAGGCCCCTGGCACTGTCCCGTAAGTGGTAAAAATTTGAATTTAAAGTAAACTCTAAAAAGTCAGATGCATGTAATCTCTAAGATAAACAGTAAAAGCAATAAAAATGTTTAAGAAAGTAATAAGGAGGGAAATGGACTAACAAATACTTTCATTAATCCAAGAGAAGGTAAGAAGGAACCAAATAGGTGGGACAAAAAGAAGACACAGTAAACGGTAGATTTAAACCCAAGTGTATCAGCGATTAAATGTCAGTGGAACGCATACTCTAATTGGAAGAGATTGTCAGGTTGGATAAAATGACAAAACCCAGTTCCTTTACAAGATCCACTCCTGCACGCTGAGGACAGTCGATGTGAGGGGACAGAGCTGGCACGGCTGCTAACAGCAGGAGCCATTCCTAGAGAGAGGGACATCTCAGTGATAAAGTGATCAGTTGAAGGGAAGATATAATAATCCTAAGTTCCCTAGACGCCCCGAAGAGCACAGCACCAAAATGAGGCTGACACGAAAGAACTGAAAGGAGAAAAACAACCGTAGTGAGAGATTTGCTCACTCACCTCAGCAGCAAGGCCAGTGAGCCTTGGTGGGCAAATGTGTCCTGGTTCTGACCACCAGGCCAGCCCCAGTTAACTCCTGCCCCAAACGCCATCTCCCAAGTGCATGCCTGCTTCCACCTGCTCCTCGGCCTCCGGGGGCCCTTCTGTAGCTCTGTTAACATTTCAAATGGCATTGTCACTTGTGCCCTTGAGGAAAAGCATGTGTGGTTACTTGGGGCTACACAATTAACATTCAGTTTATTGAGGTTACTAATTCAAAAATTGTTTTCTTTAAACATTTAAAGGAATTTCTTCTATTTATAAATTTAATGAATTTTAATTATGAAACTAATCACTATAAAAGAGGCCTTAGGTAAATGGTATTGCACTCACTCAGCATTGGTCTCACTGGCAGCCTGGTGAGATGAGTTTTCAGGCGAGCACCCGTGCCATGCCTCCTGGGAGCAGCCCTGTCCTGCTTGGCGCTCAGCGCTGTGCCTGGGGATGAGCTCAGTCCTCCCGAGGCTGCCCACCGCCTCCACAGGGAGCTGGCCATGACTCCTGTGTGGGCCTCTTCCACAAATGTTGCTCTGCTTTTCACACGCTGTCTGCACAGACCAGACAAGACCTGATGACGCTACTCAAGAATTAGAGGCAGGGGCTGGCTCCATGGCCGAGCGGTTGGGTTCACGCGTTCCGCTGCGGCAGCCCAGGGTTCGGATCCTGGGCACAGACATGGCACCGCTCGTCAGGCCACATTGAGGCGGTGTCCCACGTCCCACAACTGGAAGGACCTGCAACTAAGATATACAACTATGTACCCGGGGGGTGAGGGGCGGGCGGGATGTTGGGAAGTAAAGTGGAAAAGAAAAAAAAGATTGGCAACAGTTGTTAGCCTAGGTGCCAATCTTTGAAAATAATAATAATAATAATAGTAAAGTTAAAAAAAAAAGAATTAGAGGCATGTGTGTGTCTTGTGTACCAGAGAGCATGGTGGCTCCGTGACCACAGGGCTCTGGGCCTTGATTTTCTCTGATCCTCTTGACTTCTCCCTCTCAGTTTCCAAATGGCTGCCACAGACCCATGAGTGGGAACATCTGTGGCTACAGCTCCTCCTCAGGAGTGAAAGCTTTTCCAGAGCAGCCCAGCACACACCTGTCTGGCTGCAATGGGTCCCAGAGGACATTGCCAGCATATTCCTGAGGAGAGGTCACATGACCCCGTCCTGCTGGGCTCACGGCCCCTGATGCAGGTCTGGGTCACCTCTGGACCCTCCGTCCACTCTGTCCTGTTTGTCCCTCTGCCTCGCACAGTGCCCTGACTTTGAAAGCACTGCAGTTCAGGTATGCCTCCCCTTGTCCTTTCAATATCTATCTTGGCACTTTGTCCCCTGAAAATTTCAAAATCAGTTGCCAAGTTCCCTGAAAAATTCTTACAGTATTTCGATTGAAATGGAATTGAATTTATAGCTCAATTTGGCAAATAGCTTTATTATAAGTACATTTATACTTAAATAGTGCATTGTTTTGTTTAATACTGACCTCTACAAAAATGGCATTGGGCTCCTACTCCTCGTGCCACAGCTGAATCACTAGGACCGAGCCTGCAGCGAAGACGGCACAGAAGTGTCAGTGGCTGACAAGACAGCGAGGAAGTCGGGGCCACCTGACCAGCACGGAATGCTACCGCCAGGGCCACCTTCCCTCCATCCTCTGAGTTTTGAAGAAGCCATTGTGTTCAACCTGTTCTAATGGAAGTTCCTGTGCATAGCTAGGTTTAATGAAAACTGTATATGAGCTGGTTTTCATAATATCTGGAGTATCCAAACTAGTTTTTAAAAATAATTTTGTCATAAAACAATCTCAATCTTGCAGGATTGTTGCAAGTATAATACAAAGAACCTTCTTCCTGAATCACTTGTGAGTGGCCGGCTCAAGGCCCCATGACCCCCGCAAGCCTGCACACCAGAGCATTTCTGTGACCGCAGCAGAGCCACCACAACCAGGGGACTCATCTCGACAGGTCAGCCCCTCAGGAAGGTTTGTGGGGAGGAAGCAGACGGCAGGGAGAGCCTCAGACCACAATGCAGACCTGAGGGTGCCGTCAGAGAGTCCACGTAGACCCCAGGCCCCTGCCCGCTGCAGCTGGAGGCCCTCAGTCACTTCTGCTTCACACAGGACAGCCCAGGCACTCGTCCAAGGAGTGCCAGATGTGGCAGCAATGCAACAACGGATCCAGCCCTGCAGCTTATGTCACATTTAGTTGACATGCCCCTTCAGTTCCCTTCAGTCTGGAACATTCCTCAGTGTTCCGTGACCTCGGCACTCATGCAAACAGGCTGTTCATTCTGTGGAGTGTCCCTCAGGCGGGGCTTATGTGGTGCTTCCTCATGATGAGATTCAGGTCATGCGTCATGTAAGTGACGCTCATTCTCATCGCCGTGTCCGCCATGCGGCACATGGGGTCAACCTGTGCTACCACTGCTGACGTTCTTTTCAATTGCTTGGGGAAGGTGGCTCCACCAGGCTTCTCACTGCAAGTTACTTGTTACCCCTTTGTAATTAAAAAGTACTTTGTGTGGAAGCTCTGAGACAATGTAAACATCCCATTCCTTGTAACACTTTATTCATTTATATCACTGTGAACTCAGGGTTTCTTGTCTCATTTATGAAGTGTCTGTTACTATCATTATTTTGCTCAAATTTTCCCAGATTTGGCCAGTGGGAGCCCCTCAGTCTGGCCTTTGTGTCTCTTTGGCAAGTCCCCATCATTCTGAGACTTTTTTCCTTTCTGGGGGAAAATGTCTTCCTGGTTCATCTTCTGTCTTCTCTGCCCTGTCCCAGGATCAGGCATTTCTCCAAGGCACTTTGGTTCTTCTCTTGGAGGTGGTGTCTGGAAACCGACGTCTGGGCGCTGGGCGTGCTTGTTGCTGCTCGGATGTTCCTGACTGTGGACTCCCAGTGCACACGTGCATTTATATTTCTACATCTAGACCCACCAAAACCACGACTTCATACCACCAACTCCGACCCAGCACCACAGGGTTCATTCTAGTTCTCTCCCTTTCCATGTTTCCAGCTCCCTTCTCAGACCATCTCTACTTCTCTTTAATACGTTTATTTGATGGGTCCCCTTGTCTACTGGGGGGATGCAATGCTGCCCCCCGTGATGCCCTCTCACCCCACTCAGGCTCTGACCTCCCATGCCAGGCCGTTGTACCCTGCTCCCCCCTTACCCCATGGAAACCCTCCTTACTCTCCATGACCTCCAAACCTGGGTGCTAGGGTGCCCTCCTGAGCAACTCCCTGCTCGGTCCACGTGGCCTCTGGCATCTCTTGCTGGCCACAGTGGCCTCCCTGCCCCTTCATGGCAGACTCTTGCTGGGCCCTCCCTAATGCATTCTAAACTGAATTTTTTGGGAAGATCTTCGAGCTACTCTCCCAGTGGGGGAACTTGCCAATAACCATTCATCATGGAATCAAATTCTTCACCATTGGGCACCACAGGAAAGTGTTTTCATGCATGCTTGATGCAGCAGGAAGTACAGTCCATAAATGAGGTCTTGCCAGGAAAATTTAACCTGAATTTATTTAAGCCTTTAGACTTAATTTCCAGTTTACAAGAAATACAGGAATAGAGGACTGAGTTAAATAACAGTAGGACAAATCTGTAGCATAGAAAAATCTACAAGACATTTGGGATAGTCATTTTAAAAGTTAATGTCAATTTTCCAGAGAAGATATACAGATGGCCAACAGGCACATGAAAAGATGTTCAACATCACTAATCATTAGGGAAATACAAATCAAAACTACAATGAGATATCATCCCACACCCAGCAGAATGGCTATAATTAACAAGACAAGAAATAACAAGTGTTGGAGAGGGTGTGGAGAAAAGAGAACCCTCATAACTCTGCTAGTGGGAATGCAAACTGGTGCAGCTGCTATGGAAAACAGTGTGGAGATTCCTCAAAAAATTAAGAATAGAACTACCATATGATCCAGCTATTCCGCTGCTAGGTATTTATCCAAAGAACATGAAAACATGAATGCATAAAAATATATGCACCCCTATGTTGACTGCAGCATTATTCACAATAGCCAAGACTTGGAAGCAACCTAGGTGCCTATTAAGGGACAAATGGGTAAAGATGTGGTATTCATACACAGTGGACTGCTACTCAGCCAAAAGAAACTATGAAATCCGGCCATTTGCAACAACATGGATGGACCTTGAGGGTATTAGGCTAAGTGAAGTAAGTCAGAGGGAGAAAGTCAAATACCATATGATCCCACTCAAAAGTGAAAGATAAAAATAACAAACACAGAGAAACAGAGACTGGAGTTTACCAGAAGGGAAGAGGGGAGGGCGGAGGGTGAAAGGGGTAGTTAGACACATGTGTGTGGGGATGGATGGTAATTAGTCTTTGGGTGGTGAACATGATGTAATCTACACAGAAATTGAAACATGATGTACACCTGAAATTTATATAATGTTATAAACCAATGTTACCTCAAAAAAATATATATATTTAAATAAAAGGATGAACTAAAAAAAATTCATATGAAATGAGAGAGGATCTGGGAAGATGGTGGAGTAGGAGGCACTAGGAACCCAGGTCCCTGCTCAGACAACAAGCGCACTGGCAGAATCTCCGACGTAACAGCAGCAGCTCCCCTCCGCCCACCCCAGGCCCGGGACAGCCAGCTGTGCACCTGTTCCTGGAGTAGCTTGCACACAGGGTGTGGGTGCCGGGGAGGCAGAAAGGACCCCGTCCTCCAAATACCAGGGACCGTGTCCTCACTGCCTCCGACCTTAGACGTGCAGACAGAGGGGCAGCCCCTATTGTTGGACCCCCCACACTGTTGTAACCCTCCCCCCATCCACCCCCAGGGATTTAAAGGGCCAGTGCCCTTCTCCCCTGCCCTTCAATTTTTGCTTTTCCCCTTTCAGGAGCCAGACGTTAAAGACTAGGACATTTAAAAGCAACTGCATATACAGGGGGAATTTGGTACGTAACACGCATGCCCAGGGAAAGGCTCAGAAAAGACCTGAGAAGACCTTAAGTCTACACCTCAGGCACAGAGACAGCCTACAAGAGCCAAAAAACCAAAAACGTTAAACAGCAAACCCTGCAGAAGGAGGATAATCTGATTCCAGAGTTACTGCATTACTAGATTCAACATCCAGTTTTCAACAGAAACTCACAGGGCACACAAAGAAACAGGAAAGTATGGCTCATTGATCAACATAAACTGCCCCTGAAAAAGGCCTGACGGCAGAGCTAGACAAAGACTTTAAAGCAACCATCATAAAGATGCTCAACGAACTAAAGGAGGGTATGGGCAAGGTCAAGAAAATGATGTGTGATCCAAATGGAAATATCAAAAAGGAGGCAGAACCTAGAAAGAAATGTGGAGTTGAAAAGTATAATCACTGAAATGAAAAATTCACTAGTGGGATCCAAAGGCAGATCTGAACAGAAAGAAGAAAGAATCAGAGAACTTAAAGATAAGACAATGGAAATTATTGAGTCTGAAAATCAGAAAGAAAGAAGATTGAAGGAAAACAAACCAGAGCCTAAGGGACCTCTGGGACATCATCAAGCAACCAACATGTGCATTGTGGTGTCCCAGAAGAAGAGAGAAAGGGGCAGAGGGAATATGTGAAGATAAAATGGCCATAAACTTCCCAAATTTGATATAAGACATGAATATAAACGTCTAAGAAGCTAGGGCCGGCCCCGGGGCCGAGTGGTTAAGTTCATGCTCCACTTTGGAGGCCCAGGGTTTCACCGGTTCGGATCCTGGGCGCAGACATGGCACTGCTCATCAGGTCACACTGAGGTGGTGTCCCACATGCCACAACTAGGAGGACCCACAACTAAAATATACAACTATGTACTGGGGGAGTTTGGGGAGAAAAAGCAGGAAAAAAAAGCATCTAAGAAGCTTAATGAACTTCAAGTAAGATGAACTCAAAGAGACTCACACGGAGACACATTATATAATCAAACTGTCAAAAGACAAAGGGAGGATCTTGAAAGCATCAAGAGAGAAGTGACCCATCATATACGAAGGATCATCAATAAGATTATCAGCAGATTTCTCATAAACCTGAGGAGCCAGAAGGCAGAGGGCTGATATATTCAAAGTGCTAAGAGAAAAAACTTTCAACCAAAAATCCTGTATCTGGCAAAACTGTCCTTCGAAAGTGAGGGAGAAATTAAGACATTCCCAAATAGACAAGATCTGAGAGAGATGTGACCACTAGACCAGCCCTGCAAGAAAGGCACAGTCCTGCAGGGCAAGACAAAGGACACAAGACAGTAACCTGAAGCCATGTGAGGAAACACACGTGCCAATAAAGGCAAATGCAAGGGCAGCTATCAAATCTAGTATTATTGTAACCAGGGTTTGTAACTCCACTTTTTGTTTTCTGCATGATTTGAGAGACTCATACATGTTTTTAAAAAACAATTATTGGCTTCCAGTTTGGGGTTCTGCATGTAAGGAGCATGGAAGCTGCAAGTCCATCCTAACCACAAGTAAAAAGCAGAAAAAACTGAAAAACCGCAACTCTTCTTGGATCTGTAAGAGAGAGGAAGACACAGGGCAAACTTGTCCCCAGGGCTGGAGAGACAGACAGGCAAATAGAGTCATGAATTACTGGAGCAGAGACTCACGAGCAGGAACCACCATGGGCACCAGTGCTGGGGCAGGAAAACCTGAACTGTAGTTGACTAATTTCTGGAGGCTCAGAGTGCACAATTCTGAGAGTTAAAAACTCCAGGGTGAACCAGCCAAAGGAGCCCCCCACAATATTGTGAGACTTACCTCCAGGAGCACGACCAGGTTCCCACAGTAAATATCAGAAAAATTCCCTCACGCTTCCAGCAGGGGGAGGGGAAAAGAACCATTTGGAAACAGCCGGAGCACTCTGTCCTTCCTAGCAAAGCCTGCCCTCCAGGGAAACAGTTACCAGAGCCTAACTGACCTCGAGGAAGGGAAATGACCCAACTCCTGTCCCGTCGGGCCTTCTGTCCCAGCTCAGGGGGAAGGAAAAAACCGAGAAACACTGTTGACGTTCACAGTCGAGACAGGCTCACTGCAAAACCGAGACTAATCAGGACTATAGAACTCCCCTCCCTACGCTTTATCAAGACCTATTTATAGCAGTTCCTTTCACCTAGTACATCACGTCCAAGAAAAAAATTACAAGGTGTATCAAAAGGCAAAAACACAGTTTGAAGGGACAGAGCAAGCATCAGAACCAGACACGGCAGGGGTGTTGGAATAATCAGACCAGGAATTTAAAACAACTATGGTTAATACGACAAGGGCTCTAATGGAGAAAGTAGGCAACATGCAAGAACAGATGGGCAATGTAAGCAGAGAGACGGAAATCCTAAGAAAGGACCAAAAAGAAATGCTAGAGATAGAAAACACCGTAACAGCAATGAGGAATGCCTTTGATGGGCTTATTAGTAGACTGGATACGGCTAAGAAAAGAATCTCTGAGCTTGAGGATATCTCAACAGAATCCCTGAAAGTCGAAAAGCAAAGAGAACAAAGACAGAAAAAAACAGAACAGAATATCCAAGGACTGTGGGACAGCTTCAAAAGGTGTAACATATACATTATGGAATACCTGAGGGAGAAGAAATAGAAGAAGAAACAGAAGAAATATTTGAAATAATGACTGAGAATTTCACCAACTTAATGCCAGGCACCAATCCACAGATCCAGGAAACATGAACATCAAGCAGGATAAATTCCAAAAATACTGCACACCTTTTTTTGTTTGTTTGTTTGTTTGTTTGTTTTGGAGGAAGATTAGCCCTGAGCTAAGATCTGCTGCCACTCCTCTTTTTGCTGAGGAAGCCTGGCTCTGAGCTAACATCCGTGCCCATCTTCCTCTAGTTTATACGTAGGACGCCTACCACAGCATGGCTGCCAAGCAGTGCCATGTCCGCACCCGGGACCCAAACCAGCGAACCCCGGGCCGCCGAGAAGCGGAACGTGCGAACTTAACCGCTGCGCCACTGGGCCGGCCCCTGCACACCTTTTTTTTTTTTAAAGATTTTATTTTTCCTTTTTCTCCCCAAAGGCCTCCAGTACATAACTGTATATATTTAGTTGTGGGTCCCTTCTAGTTGTGGTATGTGGGACGCCACCTCAGCATGGCTTGATGAGTGGTGCCACGTCGGCACGCAGGATCCACACCAGCGAATCCCTGGGCCACCAAAGTGGAGCACGTGAACTTAACCACTCAGCCACGGGGCCAGCCCCCTCCCCCACACCTTATATATCATTTTCAAACTACAGAAAAATCAAAGATAAATTTTAAATCCTGAAGCCAGAGGGAGAAAACCCACCTTACCTGTAAAAGAACAAAGATAAGAATTACATCCGACTTCTCAGAAATCATGCAAGCAAGAAGAAAGTAGAGTGAGATATTTAAAGTGTTGAGAGAGAAAACCCACCAACCTAGAATTCTATAAATTCTGTAATTTCACCTTGTGGAATCATTCTTAAAAATGAAGGAGAAATAGAGACTTTCTTAGACAAACAAAAATTGAGGGAATTTGTGGCCAGTAAACTGCCTTGCAAAAACTGTTAAAGGAAGTTCTTTAGAGAGAAGGAAAATAATATAGGTCAGAAACTCATATCTACATAAAACAAGGAAGAGCACTGAAGAAGAAAGAAGTTAACTTTTTTATTCTTAGTTGATCAGATAATAGTTTGTTCAAAATAACACAATGTACACTAATTATGTATGCTTATGTATATATGACATGTACATATATGCTTCTGTAAGCTTATATGTGAGTGAAATGAATGCCAGCAATGATGCAAGGGATGGGAGGGCGGGATTAGGATTATTTTGTTGTTGTTGGGATTATAAGGTGCTCACATTACCCATGGAGTGGTATAGTGTTATTTGAAAATGGACTTGGATTAGCTATAAATAAATATTGCAAACTCTAGGACAACCACTTCAGAAAAAAGCAAAAGAGAAGTGTAGCTGATATGCTAAAAAGAGAGAAAATGGAATCATAGAAAATTCTTAGTTAAAAGCCAGAGATGGATCTGAGGCTGGCATGGTGGCACAGTGGTTAAGTTCATGCACTCTGCTACAGCAGCCTGGGGTTTGCAGGTTTGGATCCCAGGTGCAGACCTACACACCGCTTATTAAGCCATACTGTGGCAGGCATCCTACATATAAAATAGAGGAAGATGGGTGTAGATGTTAGCTCAGGACCAATCTTCCGCAGCAAAAAGTGGAGTATTGGTGGCAGATGCTAGCTCAGGACTAATCTTCCTCACACACACACAAAAAAAGCCAGAGATGGATCAAAAAACAGGACCCAACTATATGTCGTCTACAGAAACTCACTTTCAGTGTAAAGACACATATAGATTAAAAGTAAAAGGATGGAGAAAAATACACCATGCTAACACTAATCAAAAGAAGCAGGAGTAGCTATATGAATTCCAGAAAGGATGGACTTCACAGTAAGGCAAGTTATCAGAGATAAATAAGGGTATTATCATATAATGATAAAGGGGTCAATTCTCTAAGAAGACAACAATCCTTAATGTGTATGCACCTAAAAACAAGGCACCAAACTATATGAGAAAAAAAACCTAATAGAATTATAAAGAGAAATAGATGAATCCACCATTATAGCTGGAGACCTCAACACCCCTCTCTCAGAAATGGACAGATGCAGCAGGCAGAAAATCAGTGAGGACGTCACTGAACTCAACAGCAGCATCAATCAACAGGACATAACTGACATCTCTAGACTGCCACAGCAACAGAACACACAGCCTTTTGAAGGCCTCACTCTCCAAGACTGACCACAGTCAGGCCATAAAACACACCTGAACACATTTAAAAGAATAATTCATACAACATCTGCTCTCAGACCACAATGAAGTTAAAGTAGAAATCAATAACAGAGAGAAACTGGAAAGTCCCCAAATACATGGTGATTAAACAACACATTTCTAAATCACACATGGATCAAAGCAGAATCTCAAGAAAAATTTAAAAATAATTGGAACAAAATGAAAATGAAAGCACAAGCTACCAATATTTGTGGGATGAGGTGAAAGCAATGCTTAGAGGGAACTTTACAGCAGTGAATGCATACATTAGAAAAGAGGAAAGGTCTGAAGTCAATAATCTAAGTTTCCACTTTAGGAAACTAGAAGAAGAGCATGTTAGGTCCAAAGTAAACAGAAGAAAAGAAGGATCAGAGCAGAAATCAATGAAAACAAAAACAGGAAATCAGTAGAGAAAATCAATGAGACCAAAAGCTGGTTCTTTGAAAAGATTAATCAAACTGATAAGCTTCTAACCAGGCTAACAAAGGAAAAAAGCGAGAGAGAGAAAAGACATTAATTACCAACAACAGAAAGGAAAGAGGAGACATCACTACAGATCCCATGGGCATTAAAGGATCATAAAGGAATATTATGAACAATTCTGTGCACATAAATTTGATAATATAAACAAAATGGTCCAATTCCTTGAAATACACAATCTGCCAAAAGTCAACACCAGAAGAAACAGACAATCTGTATAGGCCTAAATCTATTAAGGAAATTGAATTAAGAATTAAAAACCAAATATTCAAGGAGATATTATATCAATTCCCTACAACCTCTTTCAGAGGATAGAAGCAGAGGGAATACTTCCTAACTCATTCTATGAGGCCAGCGCTACCCTAATACCAAATCCAGACAAAGACAATACGAGAAAGGAAAACTATAGACCAATATCTTTCATGAACATAGATGCAAATATCCTCAACAAAATATTAGTAAATTGAATCCAACAATGTATAAAAAGAATTATACACCATAACCAACTGAGATTTACCCCAGGTATGTAAGGCTGGTTCAACATGAGAAAATCTTTAGCGTAATCTGTCAGATCAATAGGCTAAAAGAGTAAAATCACATGATCATAATAAAAGATGCAGAAAAGCATCTAATGCTTTTTCTAAATCCAACACGCATTCATGATAAAAACTCAATAAACTAGGAATAAAGGGGAATGTCCTCAACTTGATAAAGAATATCTACAGAAAATCTACAGCTAACATTATACTTAATGGTGAAGAACATGAAATTTTCCACTAAGATCCACTAAGATCAGGCATAAGGCAAGGATGTCCCTTCTCTTTCTAGCTAATGCAACAAGACAAGAAAAGGGGAAAAAGGTATACAAATTGGGCAGGAAGAAATAAAACTGTCTTGTTTGCAGATGACATGACCATCCACGTAGAAATTCTGAAAGAACTGATAAACTCCTGGAACTAATAAGCACTTGGAGCAAGGCTGCAGGATATGAGGTTAATATGCAGGAAAAATTGCTTGCCTATGTACCAGCAGTGAACAAGTGGAATTTGAAATTAAAAACATAATAACATTTACAGTAGCACCCAAAATAGTGAAATATTTAGGTGTAAATCTAACAAAATATATACAAGATTTATAAGAGGAAACAAACAAAACTCTGAAGAGGGAAATCAAAGAACTAAACAAATGGGGAGACATTCCACATACTGTTAAGATGTCCATTCTTACCAACTTGATCTATAAACTCAACGCATCTCAATCAAATCCCAGCAAGTTATTTGTGGATGTCAGCAAACCAGTTCTAAAGCTTCTGTGAGAGGGAGACCCAGAACGCCAACACAATGGTGAAGAAGAAATTCAGAGGCCTGACACTGCCCAACTTCAAGACTTACTATACAGCTATAGTAATCAAGACAGTGTGCTCTAGCAAAGAACAGACAAACAGGTCAATGGAACAGGAGAGAGAGCCAGAAACAGACTCACGTGAACAAGTCAACCGATCCTTGACAGAGGAGCAAAGGCAATACAATAGAACAAAGTCTCCTCAACAGTGGAGCTGGAATAACTGGATGTCCACATGCAAAAATATGAAGCTAGACATGGACCTTACACCCTTCCCCAAAATGAACTCAAAACGGATCATAGACCTAACTGTAAGATGCAAAACTATAAAACCCTTAGAAGATAACATAAGAGAAAATCTGGATAAGTTGGGTATAGTGATGACTTTTTAGATACACCACCCAAGGCATGATGCGTGAAAGAGAAAATTGATAAGCTAGACTTTGTTAAAATTAAAAACTTCTGCTCTGTGAAAGACAATGTGAAGAGAATGAGAAGACAAGCCACAGACTGAGAGAAAATATTTGCAAAAGACATATCTGATAAAGGCCTGTTATCTAAAATATACAAAGAACTCTTTAAACTCAACACTAAAAAAACAAACCACCTGATTGAAAAATGGGCTTAAAGACCTGAACACATACCTCACCAAAGAAGATATTCAGATGACAAACATGACAAGATTCTCCATATCATATGTCATCACAGAATTGCAAATTAAAACAAGATACCACTACACACCTAGTATAATGGCCTAAATCTGGAACACTGACCACATCAAATGCTGGCGAGGATGTGGAGCAACAGAACTCTCTCACTGCTGGTGGGAACGCAGAAACAGCCACTTTGGAAGACAGCTTGGCAGTTTCTTACAAACCTAAACATACTCTTACCATATGATCTAGCAATTGCTCTCCTTGGTATTTATCAAAAGGAGCTGGGAACTTATGTCCACACAAAAATCTGCCCACAGATGTTTATAGCAGCTGTATTAATAACTGCCAAAACTTGAAATGCAGAAGTTCAGTTTGTGACTTCAAATCTCTGAGGCAAAGATGGACCCTTAGTGAGCAGACAGCCATTTGGAAAAAGACAAAATCAGGCCCACCCTTTATAGAAAAGTAAAACTCCAAATGGATCAGGGATCTACATGTAAAGTGAAACACAGGTACTGAGAGAAAACACAGGGCTGACCTCCTGAGTGTGGGAAAAGCCTCCCAACTATGATGCAGTGAAGAAAAGACTGATAAACTGAAGACACGGAATGGAGAAAACTTCTGCATGGAAAAAGCACTTTATAAGAAGAATCAAAGGCCAGTGACAAACAGGGAGAAGTTATTTGCAATATGTATTGGAGACAAAGGGCAAATATCCCTAATAATTGAAGAATTTTTAAAGTGAGAGGAAAATGACTAAACATCAAAATGGACAAAAGATACAAACAGACAGTTCACAAAAACAGAAGGCCTTTATACCTATGAAAACATCCAACTTCACTCATAGGGAAATGAAGATTAAAACTATACTGAGACAGCACTGCTCACCCATCAGATTATAAATTAAAAAAGGTTAACATGCTGTTGGTTCCATGGAAGTGTGAAATGGAACGACCCCTGTGGAGGGGAATTTGGCAATACTTAGCAAAACTAATATGCATTTACCCTTGACCCAGCATTTCCACTTGTAGGAATCTACCCTAAAGATACCTCAAACAATACGAAAATATAAATGCATAAGGTTATTTCTTGTAGCATTATTTGAAGTTGGAAAATATTGCAACGACCTAAATGCCCAGACACAGGAGATTGACTGAACAAATTATGGTCATCCACATAATGACGTACTATGTGATTCAAAAAAACGAGAGAAATCTCTGTGAACAGATGGAGTGATTTCCAGGAGATGTTCCAGAAGTGAAACAAACGAAGTACAACAGAGAATATATAGAATGCTGCCTTTTGTGTAAGAAAGAAAGGGAAGTAAAGTAAACAAGTATTTACTTACCTTTACAAAAAGAAAGACATGAAGGATAAACCAGAAAACAATGACGTGAGTTACTAAAAACAGGGGAGGCATACAGGAGGGAGCGACCTCCCTGAGCACAGCTTCAGGGACACTTCTGATTTCCAGCAGCATGGTCACGTCCTACCAACTAAAAAGGATGGGAAGTTGCGTCCTAAGACTGAAAGCAGACGGAAAGAAGTGAACTCAACTGTATTCCAAATGAAAAAACCACCACCTGAAGAGGGCGCTCACCCAAGGGACTGATCAACACAGCACTCGACGGTGAGCCTCCGGCCGCAGACGCAGGGTGAAGAAGGCAAACCAACCCTGCCTCTGTCTCGTGGGCCTGTCTGTTTCCTGCAGTCATGGCAAAGCAATTCTGAAACTACTGAACGTCTTGAGCAAATACACTGATATTGCTGGGGTCGGGCTTCTTCTCACTGTGGAAGACGGGACATTCAGACATGGAAGGAGGGAGGCACATAGCCCAGGGAGATGGGGTGGGATTGGGGTATCACGATGGTGTCGTGATTTCTCATACATGTGCAAGTGTGTGCACACACCTCTGTCCTCACTAGCTGTCCACAGATAGGCCTAAAAGCACAGGCATCTCAACAGCAACGAGCATGCTTTGCACTCAGATCTTGGGCTTCAAAACCATTCTCCACCAAAAGGGCCAGGGCCCCTCAAAGACACGGCTGATTCCAGGGCCAGGACAGAGAGGCCCAGGAGGAGCCTGGGCGGGACACCTTGTGCCAGGAAGGTTAACAATGAAGGGCCGGCTCCATGGCCGAGTGGTTAAGTTTGCGCGCTCTGCTTCGGCAGCCCAGGGCTTTGCCAATTTGGATCCTGGGCAAGGACGTGGCGCCACTCATCAGGCCACGCTGAGGCAACATCCCACACAGCACAACCAGGACCTACAACTAGAATATACAGCTATGCACTGGGGGGCTCTGGGGAGAAGAAAAAGAAAAAAAATTAAAATAATAAAAACGATTGGCAGTAGATGTTAGCTCAAGTGGCAAAAAAAATCAAATTAACAGTAACAGGGCGTGTCACAAAGACAGAGCAGCTTGACAGCCCCCCAGGGAATCCTGTACAATCTGAACACCACAGTGATTAGACAGGGCCACTCACAGACCATTGAGGTCTAGCAGCAATCCACGCAGGCGTGACGGTGATCAGTGACAAATATCTGAGCACTGACAAATTACAACAGAGTGATAAACACCAACAATAGGTAAATAACAAATATGGATGATAGACAAATGGGAGAGACAGGAGCTTGCTCACATGGAGTACTAGTGCTGCCTGGCAGGCATGGCGGCACCGCCACAGAGACTGGCCTTGCAGGAGTCATGGGTGGGCGCCAAGGCCGGAGAGCTGGGGGAGGTCCTCCTGGTCTGAAGGTGTCTATGCAGACTGCTTGTCGGCTGCAGTGAAAGAGTGGAAACTACAAGGTGGGAAAGGCCATCACCTCCTTCCTGGGGCACCCTGAGGTGCTCAGTGCCAAGGCCACGCAGTGAACAACTCACTCTTGAATGGCTCAGCAGAAAACAGCCTGTCTTTATGCACATGCAGGTTACGTGTGCATGCGTGCAGTATGTGTACACGTGTGCATGTTGTGGGTACATGTGGTGTGTGTGTGTGCAGCCTCACCCAGTTCTCTGCATTGTCTTCAGTGCCTGGTGGTACTTAATAAATGCTTGCTCAGTGAAGCGTAAAAGTACCAAAATTATCACTTAAAAATAAAACCTAGGTGAAGGCAGTCTCTGGAAATATCACAGATCATAAGATCGCTAATAAAACATTAAAACATTTTTATTCTCATTCCTTTTTGAACATGTTTATCTTCCAAAATGTCATCTGCCATGGAAATGGCGTGCCTGTGACTACGAAAGAGGGCACATCCTGCAGCTTGGGATGAGTGTGGGGATGCACCCAGCAGCAGGTGAGGCTCACAAAGACGGGACTTCCCCAGCGGGTGCCACTTTAGGTGCCCCCAGAGGCCACGGGCAGCAAAGGTGGCATGCCACCAGAGCAGCTCCACAGAACAAGGCCTGCTGTCCTTGCCGCCGCGAGCAGCGCATGGTCCGCACAAAAAGGATCTTGTTGCCCACCGTCCCCCTTGGCAGTGGCACTGGCCCCTTGCTCTCACCAGCGGAGTGCAGCATGGACGTGGGGCCCGCCGCCCAGGTGTCTGCGGAGGGGCCCACCTGCTCCCCAGGGCATGTCCGTGGCTCTTCGGTTGTCTCTCTGAACCGTGTCACCTGTCACGGCGCTGCAGAGCGCCAACATTCTCAGAGGGGCTTTGGTCCCCTCCCTGGGAGGAGTCTCTCCAGAAGCACCAGCTTTGTCTGCAGTTTGACGTCGAAGGGAGGCAGTTTGGTCACATTCAGACTCACACCGGTGGTGCCCGAGACGCTGGCCAGGACCCGGTGCGTGTCCCTGTAGAGGGCCAGGTGCCCGGGGGCTGCCTCCATGAGGAGGTGCGTGTAGGCCAGCATGTGCCCCGACCCAGGCTGCACATCTTCCCTCTTCTCGTACCTGCAAGACAAGAGCACAGTCGTGCACCTGTGGCCCCTGCGCCAGCCCCTGGCTCCTGGGTACCAAAGGGAGCCTGTGCTCGGCCTCTAGGAGAAGCACCGCCACCTGCAGTCACGTCATAGCGGAGCATACCTCCAGGCGCTGTTGACTTCCAAAAACCGAGACACGCCTGTCTGTGCAGCAGCCACGTCGATGTGCAGAACGACACCTATGGAAAACCACGTCTGCTTGGTTAGAACCGCGAGCCGGGTGCCTCTGGCCAGAGCTGCAGCTGGTCCCTGCACAGCCCCGAGCACCCACCTGTTTGGGGGGGCACCAGCTCGTGCAGCCTCTGCATTGCCACGCCACCAGGATAGTTGAAGTGGGACACGTACAGGGCCGTGGCCGAGTACGTGGCATTCACCATAAGGTGCCCAATCACAAGGAGGGACCCCACTTTATACAGCCAAGACTTCTTATAATTATTCAGCCTGGAAAAAAAACAATCCATTTCACAGAAAGGGTATGGCGGCAATTAAGTGGAGGATACATCATCAGGCACATATACTTGTTCCTCCCCTCCCCGCACTGTAACGAGCACATCACCCAATACATCACCATCAGAGAGAGCGGGTAAAGGGCTACCTTGAAATTTTTCTCTGTGAAATTCTACCCAGATGCCAATTTAAAGTTTATATGAGACTTTCAAACGTCCCGAGTTGCTCCTTGGATCAGAGAATGGCCTGTGGGACAAACCCCATGCACTGCCCTCTTTGTAAGTGACACCAACGGGACACAGTTGGCTTTGCGCCTCAACGGCAGAGGTGGAGGCTGCGACAGAGACCGTGCAGCTGCAGAGACAAGAATATTCACTATCTGGCCCTTCACAGGAAGGTTTGCTGGCCCCTGAAAACTCAGGATGGACCCTTGACCAAACTCATCAGGCCCCACTGAGCCCTTCTCCACCAGGCCCCGGCCTTGGCCTCGGGGGACTGCAGACCCTCAGCACAAAGGATCTCACCCACCCGACGCTAAGACACTGGAGCAAACTCAAAGCTGCACCCCTAGGGTGGCCCCAGCCCCTGAGTGCCTGCCGGAGAAAGCTCCAGGCTGCCAGGAGAATTTACCACATGTTCCCCCCAAAACCTGGGGATGGGCAGGTGGCCTTGGACCCCTCCAGAGCAATGATTTTAGAAAGCTCATGATTAGAATCCTTTCTCTGCCCTTTAAGATGCAAATCTACCACCCAAATCCCTTTCAGTCAGGGAGACTAGCAGAGCCGAGCCTGGTGAGAGCAGCGGGCCTGGTGAGAGCAGCAGGAACAGGCTTTATTCGGTAACAAACCACTGAGTAGAGAAGAGGGTCCTGCGTGAGCTGCGCTCGGCTTCCCTGAAGCACAAGACAGGGGACTCCTGGCCTGGCTGCTGGGGGAGGGGAGGGGCAGGGCCTGCTCCTTGCCCACCCGGGAAGACGCAGACAAACTCTGGTTCTTAGGGCAGGAGGCAGGGGAGCAGGGCCCTTTGCTCCCTCAGGGACAGAGCAGGGTTAGCCCCCAAGCGTTGGCCTTTCAGAGACAGCTCTTCCCGGGTCCTGGAGGAAAGGGTCAGTCTGCCTGCCGCTCTGGGTCAGGGTCTGTCTACATGGCTCAGAGCACCCGGCCGTCCCTGGGCCGGGAGGAAGCCCCAGGCAAAAACACAGCAGCAGGGAGCTGGGGACAAGCTGTGAGTGCCTTCACCCGCGTCCCAGGGCAGCACAGTGACAAGCTGCCTCCCGCCCTTAACAGGTGTCCTTGGGAAAGTGAGGGCCATGAAGGGGTGACCTGCCCTCCTCCTGGCTCACAGGCTGCCTCAGGGCGCCTCTCCCACCTGCGTCCCTTGCGCCCCCAGCCCAGCCAAGGGGCTGGCCTTGGCCTCCTGTTCCCACCACAGGCAGTGACCATCCTGCCTCAGCCCCAGGCCTGCTCCCTGGTGAGCTGCAGCCCCACTCCCACCACCCCGCACAGCCCAGGGGCACCCTCCTCAGGGCTACCCGCGCCCCCTTCATTCTACTGCTGGGCAGTCTCCCTGCCTCCCTGCTTCCCTGCCCCACACCACTGCCTTTGTGCCCCGAGCCTCGGCCTCCACTTGCAGCTCCTCTTCCTCACTCGACTAGTCACCCTCAGAACCTCCCTGCCCTGCACCACGGCTATCTCCTAAGTGTCCTTCTCCTGAGTGACCGAGCCCTGGACGATTAGCACAGCTGTGTGCAGACTGGCCCAAGACACACGTCCCGAAAACCAAAGACCGAGACAGAAAAGCAGAACCATGGGTTGGCAGGTGGCCAGTCCCATCCTGGCCTTGGCCCAGCGGCTTCACCGTCTCCACGGCCAGGCTGCCCTCTTTCAACACAGTGCCCACAGACACGTGCGTCTGCCTTAAAAATCTCCCCCTTTACGAATCAGTAAACCCGTGTCCCCTGAAAGCGAGGAGCATCGCGGAGGGAGCACTCACAGGCAGGCGCAGCCCCGGGCGGCCGCGATGTTGAGCACGGGGAAGACATAGATGATGAAGCGCAGCTCCTTGTGCGGGAGGAGCGAGTACAGGGCCACGAAGCCCAGCGCCGGCAGCAGCAGCGCCACGGCCCTCCTGTCCAGGAGGCCCAGGGGCACGAAGAGCAGGCTGCAGCCCAGGCCGCGCGGCAGGGCCGAGTAGAAGTACCACAGCAGTGGGGAGGTCGGAGCGGGTTAAGGAGCCACACGGCCACCCCTCAGCCAAGCCCGGGCAACCGAGACAAGCCCTGACAGCTGCCCCGGCCTGCGGCCTCGGCCCACGGTGACGCCCTTCCCACGCGGACAGAGGCCAGGGCTCCGCATCAGCACCGAGGCTGCACTGTTCCTCTCCCGGTCCCTTCTTTTTTCACTGTAAAAAGCATCGCCCTGGGGTGCACTGGGGACTCATGATGCTATTCTTCCTATTTGTGTCTATGTTTAAATGTTCTACAATAAAACGTTTAAAAAAGCCTATTACTATGAGGACTGCAAGAGAAGTTGGGGCTACGAAAGCAAGGTGGTGTTTCCAGAGGGGACAGAATGCTGGGTGGGGGGACCTGCCTGCCACGTCTCCCGGGCAGGCTTGGTCCTGGTGCCACAGCCGCTGCAGCAGCTCCACCCCGTGCTCCTGTCCCTCGAGCGCACACCTCCCGTCAGGGGCGACACCTGGGAGGAAGGCAGCTCCTCGCACCTCCGGCTGTCCTGCCCCACGACCACCTTACAGAGACACCTGAAGGATACGCCCCAGTTGGAACTTTTGTTCAGGACGGTGTTGTACCAAAGCACTTTTCCTTCTGGCCACACAAGATACCGCCAAAAATAGGAGTCCACAGCAACCGTCAGTCCTAGTAAGATAAAATAAAGAGTTCCTCAGGAGGGAACACGGCCACCTGAAAAGCTCAGACTTCAAGGCTGCTGGGTGAAGGGCAGCCCCAAGTCCCAGGTCACAGGTAACCGTCCCCACAAAGCAGCCCTGTCGGCACAGAGGCCAGGAGCCACCAGCAGCTTCGCATGAAGGAGCTGAGACATCGGGGTCCCCGCCCCCTAAATAAGCACCTTCACGCCAGTCCCCTCACGAGCACCGGTCCCCTCATGAGCCAGGCGCAGGGGCCGGCTGAGCTGCAGGAGGAGACCGGCGCACGGAGGCCCTGGCAGCCGGGGGGCGCTCAGGAAGAACAGCAAGGAGAACCACGTTAAGAGGTTTCAATACTGCTAAAAGTTAAAGTAATTTTATTTAATGAGAAAGAAAAACCAAAAAAACTCCCGAATTTCTCTTCATCTTTGTAAAATGAGACAAAGCACAGCCTCCGGGCAGGATGGCCCCTGGCGACTCCGACTCACCCAGGCAGAGACCCCCGGCCGGCACGGCGCAGCGCAGCGCCTTCCCCACGGAGAGCCGCCCCGTGCTCAGCAGCAGCAGCAGCACGAGGCCCAGGAACAGGCTCAGCTCAGCTCTGAAGACGAGGATGGCAAAGGCCGAGAGCCGGACGAAGCGGGCCCCCTTCTGCTGCAGCCAGGCCGTGAGGGCCAGCAGGACTGCAGGACACAGGGCGGCAAGAGTAGGCTGATTACCTTCTCAGTACAAAAGCAACACAGAACCCTCCAGAAGACAGCAAATACCACCAAGAACCAGATCCCCCACACGGGGCCTGGGCTCCATTGTAGACGCCGTCCACCCCCGCCGGCCACAGGCCCGCGGCCCACACTGTCACACAGCTTGGGGCCACTTCCAGTGGGCCTGACTGCGCCAGACCCCAGACGCCTGAGTCCTGCTTCCTATCTCCTCCGGAGCCTCAGGCTCCACACGCCCAGTGCCAACCCTGGCCACCCTCCACTCTTCCCTGGCCATTCCCAGGCACTTGGCACGGCCTCTGAGCTCCACTTGGGGTTCATCTGGAATGGCGCCCTGCTTGCCATGTCCCCCGCCACGTCCCACAGAGGTTGCTTCCCCAGGCTTGGTGAGGGCCAGGCCACACCTCTGCCCCAGTTGGCACAGACCCCCAGGCCCACGCCATCCGCAGCCTCCCCTCCTACCTACACTTGGCCTCCCTGTGGCTCCCAGAGCAGGGCGGCTCTCTGCCTGGGGCGCCTGACAACACCTGACAGAGCTGCCCCCATCTGACCCACATGAGGCTTTCTCCTCCCAGCACTCACTGTCCTCAGACCAGGGCCACTCCCACTCGGCCCAGCCACTGCAGGTCCTGCACGAGGGAAACCCTCCCAGGGGACCTGTGAAACAGACTCGTGCCCACCTGGCATTTGCTGGAAAGGACACCTCAACGCAGCACTGAGAAGAGATCCCCCTTCCTGCCAAGGCTACCCTGGCGCTGAGTGTTTGAGACACTCAGTGGAAAGCAGCTTTCGCCAGGCAGGCACACCTTGGATGGATACCCACTCACCTGTCCCCAGGCCGGTGTGCCCTGAGCCCAGCGAGAGGCATGGGGGGCCAGCACTGGGTCCAACAGACACGGCTCGGCGGCTACGTACCCACAGGCAGGGCCAGCACGTTGGGGAGCGTCCGCGTGCAGTAGAACATCAGGTGGAACTGCGTGGCCGTCACCCAGCAGAACATGGCGGCTACCGTGGCCCCAAACTGCCGTCTCACTTCTTTTTGTAAAGTCCAGAGTCCAAAAATCACACCGAGTCCGAGGACGGCTCTGACTAAACAAAGACGGCAACACACGTGCAACCATCAGTGTGGACAGAAGCCGGGGCAAAGCGGGTCTTCGAAATGGTGGCTTGCAGTGGTCAGTTAATGACTAGGTGACAGAAAAACAGCCCTGAGACAGGGAGTCCTCTTTGGCATTAAAAATGGACTGGACATGGCAAACCGACAGCCTGGACCCCAGGCCCCTGACTCTAAAGCTTCGCTGTGAGCGCACGGCCCAGGGCAGTGGGCAGTGTCCGTGCGACAGCGCGACGAGTCCGGCACTAACACCAGGGGCCCCACCACACGGCTGTGACAGCTCCGGGGCCACATTTACCGAGGGCCTGATGGTCAGACGTGGCCCAATCTCCTGTCTGGGGCTCCAAGGCCCCACACGACCGGTACAGCCTGTCCCGCTGCCCCCGCGATGGGGGATTTCCATTTCCTAATCTGCCCTTTCAAGCAGCAGAACCACTTCTCCCCAGGAACGTGTACTTTCTCAAAGCTCTCCGTATGGGCCAGACCAACGAGCTACGTGAATGTGTCTGAGTCGGCTGGGGGAATCAGAATACAGTCTGGGTAGAGATGCAATAAAAATTTACTGAAATGGAAAGACAGTGATTGTTGCCTAAAAAATGAGGTTGCAGAGCAATATGTGCAGAATGTTCTAAATTTGGTTTTAAAAAATATTCACGTAGGCACAGAGAAAGGTCCAGAAGGATTTGCACAAAGGCCTATCTGTAGCAACCTCTGGGAGGTGGGAATGTGAGGCCTCCCCAGCAGATGTGCGGCTCTGGAATAATAAAGCCCTGCTCGGGTGCATGCAGCCCGCCAGGCAGGGCTGGTGGCTCCCCTGCAGCCCAAGCGTGGCCCCGTGGGAGATGCCTCACTCCTGCCTCATTCCTCCTGTGCCAGCCTGGGGAGGAAGGCACCATTGTAAGAGCAGAAGCAAGAGGCGCTCAGCTACGCGTCCCAGGTCACAGCCCAGAAAGGGCCGATGTCTGACCTCAACCTGTGCTCTGTACCACTCCGCTGAGTGGCCAGGGACAGCCAAGATCCCAACAGATGGATGTTCCTAGAGGAGGTAACTCAACCTGGTTGACTGAGCTCATCGATTACACCGTGGTTCTTCATTTTGTCCTCAGGTGAAGAACCCCTTACCTACTAGCTGAGAGTAAAACTTGGACACTTCTAACAGCGAGAGCACACACACGGCAGGGCTGGAGAGAACCGCAATCACCACCGGCCCGAGGAACGTCCTGGGCACCACTCCGGGGAACTCGAGATGGTCATACTGCAGGGAGAAAGGAGGGTCAGCCAGAGAGGCCCTCGGGAGTCGGGGTAGATGCGCGGTCCTGGACACACGTCCTCACCTTCTCCACGTCCAGCTGGTGGTAAAGCAGGTCATGCACGGCCTGCAGGCTGAAGCTCTCCTCCACTTTGGCATAAGGGCAGGTGACGAGGTGGACAGCGGCTACAGCAACCAGCAGCACCAGCAGCCGGCGCTGCCTGCCCACGCCAGATGGCCTCTTCCCGGCCATTCTGCGCTTCAGCTTCACGTGCCTTCGTTGACTGTCAGCACCGCCACTCTGCAAGCATTTTGAAAGAATGAAAACGTAGATCCTCAAGTTTCCAAAATCACCCTTGCATTAGCATCTGGGAGACGTGGGTGAAGGGTAAGTGAGAGTTCTTTGAACTACTGTCATAACTTCCATAAATCCGAAAACACATCAAAATAGAAAGTTCAAAGGAAAATCATGCTTGAGAAGCTTTCGTATTTTAACCAGCTATCTTATGCTTTAGGTGGCATAAACATTCCTCCAGGAAGAAAGACTTTAGTTGCAGAACCCTGAGATAAGTCCGTGCAGCCAGGCCCTGGGCCGGCCTGGCCCCTGGAGCGCAGGAGGGCGGCCCCTGCATGAGAAGCTCAAATCTGGTAGGAGAGTTGGGTAAAACCTGAACTGGCCCCCATGGTACTGGCTGAGAGCCTGGACCGGAGGCTGTGAGGTAGGAGGGTGGGAGGGATGCACCTGGAGGATGAGAGGGGCAGGTGCAGGAAGGCAGGACGTGGGACGCAGGGCTCAGGGCAGCCAGCGAGGTCCCTGTGCTCAGGGACGGTGGGCTGGGGCTGTGGATGCCTACCCTGCTGTGTCCTGAACTTCACCCTGGGAGCCCCAGGATGGCGCCACGATGGTCATGAACATGAATACGTGGGTGACAACAAGCACGAGTGTGTCCTTGAGGGGTTCAGATACATGTGCCTGCGATGGATCTCCCAAATGCCAACAGGACGATCTGGGGGGAACCCTATGTTACGAAGCTTCCTGAGAAAACCACGGCAGTGTCCAGTCCAGTTCCTGCTCACGAAAGACTTAGATCTTTCCATCTTGGAGGGGGAGGAAAGATGGCAAACTTGTCTTCGTGTTCCTGGCTTCTCTTAAAACAGGTTTGACTTTATTTGATAGAAGGGGCAGAGGAGAGAGCCATGGTGCTTACTGTTTGTTAAAAGTACCTTTTGATTAGAGGGAGATTTAAGAAGTCTGTACTCTCCCAAGATGGCAAGTGAAGGAGAACCTGCAGGTCAGAAGGAGCAGGACTCCCGTCTGATACAGTGGGGGAGGTGGGGGCAGCTTTAATAATTAAGAATTACCAAAATAATACGCGGTTCCCCTTAGAAGTCACCTAACTTTTTTCCTTCCCAAATATAAAAAACACTGGATGGAGACAGGTGCTTCTAGCTTATTTGTCTTCCTCTTTCTAAAACGTAAGCTCCTCGAGGACGGGACTTTTCTGTTTGTTTCTTCCCCACCACTGTAACCTCAGCAAGGAGGACGCACTCTGGGCATTACAGGAGGCGCTTGCACGTGCTGAAGGAAAGGTACGTTTGCCTGTCTCCCCTGCTGGGCTCCGTCCTGAGGACAGGCCGACTCCCCACTCACTGCTGCATCAGCAGAGCCTGGCGCACAGCAGGTGCTCAACAAACTAGCTGAAGAAGAAAGTATGTAAAAACTTAAGCATGGATCTCATGCCAGCTTACATTTTCATTAAAAATACGTTAAAGCTTTAGTTTCCAGTGAAGCCAAAGAGGCCACGGAACATTCATACACTACTCTCTGTTCCTCTTACTGTCATGAAGGAAAAAAAAAAAAGAGTTTTAAGAAATAGGAAGCATCTACACAGCTAAGCCGTTGAAGCAGCTGCACAGTGCTGCTTGGCAGGAACCCGACACGGGCTCACAGCTGTCCCCAGTCAGCTGAGAACAGGCCTGTCCCCACACACCCCACTCGATGCCTCTGCCCAGAGGAGTTCCCCTGCAGGAAAATCCACACTCTTATCTCACAAGCTGTGGGGTGAAAAAGTATGTGCAGAACTCGGAGCCCCCTCCTGGCCCCGGGGATTCTCACTCAGATAAGGGTGTGCTCTTGCTGACACTGAGGGCAGAGACCAACCGGCAGAGCAGCTCAACCTGGAAGGCAAGGGCCCCACCGGGGGTAAGCAGAATGGTTCTCCAGGACGACGGGAAGACAACAGGGCATAAGCAAGTACAGAACCCACAGTCACCCCACCACTGGGGCTCGAGAGGGCCAGGGGACATTTCTCTACACCCGTCCAGCCCTGCTTGCAGGTGTTCGGATTGTTAATCTGAGGCATCAAACAGGCCAGACTCAAAACAGGTAGTTTACAGAGGGCGGCATCTCAGACCAGGGAATGGCCTACAGAGGCCTCCTGTCCCCATCGATTCAGAGTCTAGGCCTCGACTGAAACTGGTCAAAGCAGACGTTCACACTATTAATCCCCTGGCTGGAAACACAGGGGATCTGGCACAAATTGGGCGGCTAAAGGCCAGGGAAAAGCGGGCGTCATTGTACTCCTTCCTTTGGCAGCTATGTCCTCTTAGACTCTACATAACGCTCCTCTTCTCCTGATGCAAACCAGGGCTCCCTGCCCACCCACCGCCTCGGGCACGTGGGCAAATGCAGATTCCTGGGCCCCAAAGAGACAGATCACGCCCCAGGTGAGCAGCCCGGCCCCACATGAAGAGCCCACCCCATGTGAGAAGCCCGGCCCCAGGTAAGAAGTTTGGCCGCCAGGTGAACAGCCCGGCCCCAGGTGAGGAGCCCACCCCAGGTGAGAAGCCCGGCCCCAGGTAAGAAGTTTGGCCGCCAGGTGAACAGCCCGGCCCCAGGTAAGAAGCCTGGCCCCCAGGTAAGCTGCCCGGCCCCAGGTGAGGAGCGCAACCCCCAGGGGAGCAACCCGGAGGCCTTCCCGCGTAGACACGCTCCGTGAGGCCGGAGGAGCGCTGCGGAAGCGCTGGTTTGGGGTCCCCGCCGTCCGCCCCGCGAGCCGGGGGTCGTCCCCTCCCGCCGCCCGCCCCGAGAGCCCTGGACGCGGCTGCGCGCGCTGACCTCCCGGCCCCGGCTCCGTCCCTCGGAGCGCGGCCGCCCAGGCCGCCCTTGGCCGGAAGTGAGGTAGCGGAAGCCGAGAACGGAGGCGGAGCCCTTGCCCGAACCTAACACGGCCGCCTGGCCTAGCCATCGCAGCGGGCGCGCCCCTGCCCGGAGTAAAGATGGCCGCAGCGGGCCGCGCGCGAGGTGCGCTCGGATCTCCACGCCCCCTGCCCCACCCCCTCGCGGCGGGACGCTGACCCGGGGCCTTCCTATTGGTCGCTTCTCGTGGCGAGCCTGGATTGGGCCCCGTGGGAAAGGGGAGGGTCCCGCTGACCAATAGCGGCGCTAGGGCTGTCGGGGGCGGGGCCCCGGCCGACGCCGTCAAGTAGCCCCGGGAACGGCCGGCGCGGCGGAGCCGGTGGGAGCGCGGAGGCCGGAGCGCTAGCCGGTTCCCGCTGGGCCTCGGCCCGTGCCCGCGCGGGTGCGTCCTCGCAGCGCTGCCCGCCTCGGCCCGCCATGCGCCCGCCGGCCCCGGCCGCGCTGGGGCTGCTGCTGCTGCTGCTACTGCTGCTGCTGCCGCCCGATCAGGCCGCCAAGAAGCCGACGCCCTGCCAGCGCTGCCGGGAGCTGGTGGACAAGTTCAAACAGGTGGGCCGGGGACCCGCGGACCCGGGGCGGGGGGCTGGGGACACGAAGCTGGGGGGCGGGGGGCTGGGGGGCCGGGGGCGCGGACCTAGGGTCATTCCCTCGATGGACAGCGGCATCCCTCCGTAGACCAATCACCCTCGCGATGGATGGGGTAGGGGCAGCAGCGCTGAGCCCCCTGCCCACCGTCTCTCCACAGGGCATGGTGGACACAGCGAAGAAGAACTTCGGCGGTGGGAACACGGCTTGGGAGGAAAAGACGCTGTCCAAGTATGAATTCAGGTGGGCGCCCGCCCCTGCTCTGAGAGCCCCAGCGGCCTGCCTTTAGTACTTGATGTGTTCCTGTGAACCTTGTCACGCACCCTGATGACAGAAGGGTCCCTTTGGTGCGGTCACCTGTCCTCTGGCCTGGGACTAGTGCACTGGCCCCTAACTGATCTTTTGGCTTCCACACTTGTCCCTACATCCACTCTCCAAACAAAAGTCACGGTGGTCTTTTTAAAAAACACGCTGGAAGGTGAGTCCCCCCCACCTGAAATGTTGCTGGCTTCCCCTACAGGTGGGATTACCCCCTCCCCCTCTGCCCGGAGCTCCGGCTCCTCCTGCCCTGCTTCAGCTTTCCGCTGGTGGACCCCACACCTGACCACCCCCCTCTCTGAGTTTAATTCTCTGCATAGCACTGGCTACCCCATCCCCAGTTGATGTGTTTGTTGAGAGTCTTTTTTACACTAAGTGGCACCAGGTGGGGCCCCAGGACATCCCTGTAGCGTGCACTGACCACCAGGCACGTTCCCCCCGCCTTGCAGTACTGACGGACCTTCTGTTTCAGTGAGGTCCGCCTCCTGGAGATCATGGAGAGCCTGTGTGGCAGCAGCGACTTCGAGTGCAACAGGCTGGTGGAGGAGCAGGAGGAGCACCTGGAGGCCTGGTGGCTCCGGCTGTGAGTGCCCACAGACCCGCAGCTCTTCCCGAGCCTTCACTGAAACCATCACAAATAGTTTCTTATCTTTTAACTTATAATTTTAAAATAACTTCGGACTTGGAAAAGTTACAAGAATGGCACAAGCGTTTCCACGTACGTGCCTGCCTCCTTAGCCACGTGTCACCATCTGTTGTTAGCATACTGCCACAGAGCAAGGCAGCCAGCCAGGGAGGTTCCCACCTACACTGCTGTAGCCCAGCCCTTAGCATACGTGGGAGCACGTGTGATAGTAGATGGCTTTTGTTTTGAAGAAATCTGTGAGATTTAACGAATGCTTTTTTAAATCCCTAGGAAGAAGGAGCACCCTGACTTATTTGAATGGTTTTGTGTGAAAACGCTGCAAGTTTGCTGTTATCCGGGAACTTACGGGCCAGACTGCCTAGGTATGTCTCTCTCAGGGAGATCTCGAGTGTGCCACGTGGTCCCCGTTATCTCTGTCGTGGGTCTGGGTGGGCAGAGCACAGGCGGGAACTGGGGCCGTGGGCTCCACAGAGCCTGGCACTGCCTCCTCCGCGCCGTGGGGCTGCGGCGCCACAGCTGCCTTCCCGCCTTGGGGACCTTCTCCGTGGGCCATACAGCTCTGCGCATCTGATCCCAACGTGCTTCTAATTCAGGGGTCCACAGACCCACGGCAGCCCTCACCCACCTGCCCAGGTGTTGCCCTCTGAGTACGGGGAGGTGGCTTCCGTGGCCCCCAGCACAGCTCTGCCTTCAGAGTAGCAAAGGCCGTCTGTGAAAGGCCGGCGGGGGGGCAGTGGGTGTCAGGCTGGACGCATGGCATTCAGCCTTAATAGGGGAAGCAGGCTCTTCCGTGAAGAGGTAGGCGCTGAAAGTGAAGCCATAGTTTGCTGTCGGGGCATTACCAAGGGTATTCACATTGACCAGCGGGGTCAAGTGGCACAGTTTTCAGGTTCAGACCCCCTCACTGGTCCGAGCACCTCCTGCCTGCCTCTTGGCTTTCCCACTGGTGTGTGGCCACAGCAGGATATTCTCACTCTTCCAAGCACCCCATGTGTGAGCATCTTTGTCCCATGTTTCAGGGAAGGCTCCCATGCAGGTGATCCACTGGGCCTGCAAACCCCAGCAAGTCAGCTTCCCAGATACCCTCGCAGCCTCGCATGCCCCTCAGATAGATCCTACTTGTTCCAGGGGCAAAGTAGGGCTTGGGTCTTGGTGAGAAATCCGAAGCTGTTTTGATGGTGAATGAGTCGAGTGAGTGAAGAGGCATTTGCTCTGTGTGAAAACATGCCCCTGGCCACCTGCTGGGGTGCACTCTGAGTGGTGGGTTTATGTTCCCCACAGCATGCCAGGGCGGTTCCGAGAGACCCTGCAGTGGGAACGGCCACTGCAGTGGAGATGGCAGCCGACAGGGGGACGGGTCCTGCCAGTGCCACGTAGGGTACCAGGGAGCGCTGTGCACCGACTGCACAGACGGCTACTTCAGCTCACTGAGGAATGAGACGCACAGCATCTGCACAGGTACCACAGATGCTGGCATCCAGGGCTCTGTCCTGGTCCGTGAGGCATACAGAGGCAGCCTTTCCCGGAGCTGCCTGCACAGATGGGACGGGGGACCCGTTGCCTTCTTACCCCAGACCTTCTGGGAGCTTAGGAGGCCCAGGGGACACTGGCCCTTGTAAAACATGTGAGGGGAAACAAGACCATGGGTGGTCTCGCTCTCGTCCCTAAACAACCCCCAGAGGGAAGAGGAGTTGCTCTTCTCCTGACGTCCTGGAGGACTCGGGGTCGGCAGTGCCGTTTGTCCACACTTGTTGTGGTTCTCTGTGACCTGGCACCTGGAGTGTCCAGACACAAGACTGCCCACCCCCGTGGCTCTCCCGGCAGGACAGTGGCCCCTGAGTGCCCTGCTGGTCAGTGTCCTTGGGTGCGTACGGCGTGCGGCACGCATGGGTTGTGACCGCCACGCGCACATCAGGCTGGGTGTGGGCTCAGCGTTTGGGAGCCGCCTTTGCCAGATTATGAAAAGCCCCTTGGAGTCCTCATTTGCTAAGAATTTTTATCATGAATGGGCATGGAAAGCCCACGTATTGTGTTTCTTAAGCCTGGGAATATTATGAATCACACGAATGGATTTTTTCTGTTGAGCGAATCTTGCTTTGCTGGGATTTTTTGCTTGTTTGCTTTCAATTCTTGTTTTTACCTTGTTGAATGTAAACCCCTAATTTCTGCAGTGACCTTTGTGTCACGTTCATTACTGAGGATGGCATGCACACGTTTTGACGGATGTCGCCTCTGCCTTCCAGCTTGTGATGAGTCGTGTAAGACGTGCACTGGCCCAACCAACAGAGACTGTGGCCAGTGCGAAGTGGGCTGGGTGCGCGAGGACGGCGCCTGCGTGGGTAAGGTGGCGGGGCTCCTCTGTGTGGGGGGGACGTGTCAGTCCCCTTCGTGTCCTCCTCCCCTCCCTCCTCCCCACTCCCTCGGGGGTCTGCGTGGCCCCTGCCATGCTCAGCCCCCCCCCACCCCGGGCTCCCTTCAACAGCCCCGTCCCAGGCTGTCTTCACAGTCTCACTGTGCAGGCCTGGGCTTACACTCATGTGACCTCGCCCAGGGGCTGGTTGCTGAGTGCGGCCCACAGATTTCAAGAAGGATCCTGTGTGGTTTCCGTCTTGCCCTCTGCAGCCTGAGCCCTGGGCTGGGAAGGCGGACCCCGCACCAGCCGTCCTTGCTGTCAGGTGGCCCAGGGTAGTTTGTTGGCTCAGGCCCCAGGAGGGAAACCTGGGATGTGCCCAGTCATGTCTCCTGGTGCCCTGGTTTCATAAAATAGAAGCATGGGGAGTGGAGGGCTTCTGGCCGGCAAGCAGGCCGGTGGAGACTCCAGAGCGGGCAGCCTCTGACTGGGGTGGTGACAGGGATGAGTGGCACAGGCAAGGTGCAGGCAGGTCCTGCTGGTGTGCAGTCACAGGCTGGGAAACTGAGGCACAGACCTCTCCTTGACCTGGACAGTCTCACAGGTGAGCCCAGCAGCCATGCTAGTCTGGCTCAGATGCAGAGAGAAGGCACCTGCCCTGGGTGCCATGCGGACTTGAGGCTCCGGCCCCGGCGCCGTGTGTGCAGTCCTCTGCGTCCATCCCCACCCAGCAGCCCATCGTTTCCTTTGAGCTCCAGTCTGTCTGTGAGCTTACAAACGCAGCCCTGCAGCGTCTCAGAGCCCCAGAACCGCGGGCTGTTGGGGGCCCTGGGGAGGGTCTAGCACTGGCTGAGGTGCTTTTCTACAGGCCCAGGTGTTGGCAGGCAGGTGGGAGGGTGGCAGGTGGAGGCCGGGCTCCCTCCCACCACGGCATCAGTTTTGGTTTCACCCTTCACAGCTGCTTGGCCTCAGGCAAATCAGGGCCTCAGCCTTGGGCCTCGGGCCCCACCTTGAGTGGTGGGCAGCAGCCCTCCATGACCTGGACTTGAGGTTTGTGTGAGGCTCTGTGGAAGCACAGGGCGCTCACGCATCGGCCCTCGGTCCCTCACAGCACCCTGGGCACTAAGCATCCCGTGTCCCCACCCCTGCACACAAGAGGCCTTTAAGGACGACCAGCAAAACATGTCCTCCACACAGTGGTCACTGTCCTCTCCAGGCTGGCCCTGGCCACGGGTGTGTCAGGCCACCAACTGTCACCTCAGAGGTGGTGGGGCCGCTCACGGCTGTGCTGTTGTGTTCCAGATGTGGACGAGTGCGCGGCGGAGCCACCCCCCTGCGGCGAGAAGCAATACTGCCAGAATGCCAACGGCTCGTTCGTGTGCGAAGGTGCCTGGGCCCGGCACCCCGAGCGCCTCTGCAGTCATGCCTTGGTTCCTTTTCTTCCCTTTGAACGTTGTTGGTGCTTTGTCAGCATGACTGCTGTATATTCTGCCTACTTAGAAATATCCTAGAAGCAGCACAAGTGATATTTGCTGCGGAAAAAGCAGAAAATGCAAATAGGTTGAAAAGAAGATAATAACAAAATCCCTTGGTTCCCCAGAGAGGGCACCTCTGCTCATGTTGTTGACACACTCCCGTGGACTCCTTGATGCTCTCGTCAGTTTGACGTGACGCCTTGTTGCCTGTTTTTTCATACAATGATGTTGTGACCATCTTTGTACATCACATTTTTTTACATCACATTAATGATTTGGAGCATGCCGTTACTCCATAGTTATCTTCAACAGTCCATGCTGTTGGATATTTAAATTACACTAATTTTTCCACAGTTATACACTTCAAATATCCTTGAAGGTAAAGCTTTTCACATTCTTCATTATTTGGTTTTATTAGTTTCCAAATTACTCCAAATCCCATTCACACGAATGTGGATGTTAGGGCCACACCCCTACAGGAAGGCTGTGCCTGCTCCTCTGCCAGCAGTGCGGGCGCCTCTCCCGTGTCTGCGCCCACACCGGGGGCTCTCAATGCCTGTGGCGTCTGCAGTGGTCGCTTTGACGATGAGGTCTTAGGCCAGTCGCAGCCCACGTTTCTCTCTTGTTACTTTTACTGAGCTCCTCGCAGCTGAGTGAAGCAGTGTCGCCAAGCTTGAGGTGGGTTTTGTTTTGAGAAAGGCTGCCGTACCCAGTTTTCACCGTACCCAGTTTTCACTTCCACAAACGGGTTTATAGCGGGATTGCTTTACATAGCACCCCTTCCGCTCTATTGCTGTCTTGCAACTCTTGAGGAGCATGTCTGCTGCATAAATTTAGGCACATCCGTCCTTTGCCAGGAGACAGAGGTGGGTGAAAAGAACATACTGTCTGCAGCCCCCCATGATTGGCTCAGGGAACACGCGCGTTTCAGATCCCTTTGTGCTCAAGGGGAGGTGCTCTGCTGTCATCATCATCTTTCCCCTCTTGTTTCCAGAATGTGACTCCACCTGTGTGGGCTGCACGGGGAAAGGTCCAGGACAGTGTAAAGAGTGCATCCCTGGCTACACTAAAGAAAGCGGCCAGTGTACAGGTCAGTGTGCTGCACTAAGGCGGAACCTTCCAGAGGGACCATGATGTGAATGGCCACATGAAGAGGTGGGGGGGGACGGGGCACTGGGCTCAAACGCTTCCTGCAGACCCTGCTTCTCTAGCTTCTCAAGCTCCTGGGAGTCTCAAGAGACACAGAAGCAGCAGGTGGGGTCGAGTGTCTGCCCCAGCTGGCCCCCAGGTGTGCCTGGTGCTGGTGACGCTGGAGCAGGTGCCCGCAGCCTCGTGCCCTGGTCCAGCCTCATGTGCCCAGGCCTCCCACCTCCCGCCCACCTTTCCCTGTCAGGTCCTGGGCAACGGGGCCCCAGGGCTGGCCGTCGGGGCCTCTGTGGTGGAGGCCAGGCTGCAAGCTGCTTGGTGAGAGGCAGCGAATCTGCTGATGCCCCATGGCATGGGTGTCCACTGCACTTCCCGCCTTCACGCATCCCGGACTGTCCTCTCCGCTTCTCTGCCTGTCCAGGGCCTGACTCCAGAGACGTGTGTTACATTCCCCATCTCGCTCTTTTCTCTGATGTGACGTGTATGGTCTTTGTGCTTTCTGTACGTGCGTATTTTGTGAGTGAGTGACTCTCATGATCCATGACACGTGTGTGTTTGCTAAATGAGGTGATTTATTACAGTGGAGTATTTTTATCTCAGATATAGATGAGTGCTCACTTGCAGAAAAAGCGTGTGTGAGAGAAAACGAAAACTGCTACAATACCCCCGGGAGTTATGTGTGCGTGTGTCCTGAAGGCTTCGAAGAAACAGAAGACGCTTGTGTGCAGACACAGACAGCGGGGGACGGTGAGTGGTCGGCTCTCCTGCCTCTGGCACAGAGGGAAGATTCTCGATGGGGCCTGCCCTCCCTCTGCAGTGGGGTTTGCCTGCACTGGGAACCCCCGAGAGAAGAAATTCACACAAGAAGTGGCCTGGGGGTTCCGGGAAGACGAGAGGGTAAAACTGCTCCTAGGACAAAGTCCTGACAGGGGCCACGGCCCAGAAGGTGGGGAGACGGCAAGCAGTTACTGAGATGTAAGGGTCAGCCACCCAGATGGCTGCAGAGAAACACAGACGTGGGGGGGAGGTAAGGATGGCAGGAAGGTCTGCAGGTTGTCTCTGTGCTAGCTTCCTGGGCGGCTCCAACAACAGAAAGGTGCTGTCTCACAGGCTGGAGGCTAGAAGTCTGGGATCCGGTGTCACAGGGCCTGGCTCCCTCTGAGACCTGGAGGGAGCGCCCTTCCCTGCTTCCTCCAGCTTCCAGTGGCTGCCAGCTTGGAGCTCCTTGGCTTGCAGCCACATGTCTCCAGTCTCTGTCTGTGTCCAAATTTCCCTCTTAAAGGACACCAGCCATTGGAGGACAGCCCACCCCAATGACCTCATCTCAACTTGATCATCTGCAAAGACCCTATTTCCAAATAGAGTCACGTTCACAGGCCCTGGGGGTTGGGTGCCATCTTTTTGGGAAATAATTCTTCCCATGATAGTCTCATAGAAGAATATGGGGGGTGTGAAAGGCAATGCTCAAAAAGACAATGGCTAAGAATCTTCCAGAATGAAAAAGACGTGGCTCATATTCCAGAAGCTCCCTGAGTCTGAGCAGGATCAAGAGGCAAATCCACGTCAAGATGTGCTGTAGTAAACCATGTAACACCACAGACAAACGGTCGGCGGAGAGTGAGGACATGGCAGAGGATGGGACGTGGCCAAGCGTCACCTGGCTGCTCCTGGGCCTCCACCCGCCCTTTGCCCCCACGTTTCCTGGGGTGGCCCTTCCTCACCCACCCCTCATCTTCACTCAGGCTCTTGTCTCACCAGGTTGGCTCAGGGCGCCTCACCAGCCCCCAACCTCCCACCTTCCACACCCGGTGCTGTGTGGCAGCTCTGAAATGCCATCTGGCCGCGTCACCTGGGTGGACACCCCTAGCTGTGGGGGGCCTGGGGCCACAGTGTCTATAGGGAGCCTGGGTGCCGTCCCCAGGGCCCTGGGTGAGCAGTCCACCCCCTGCACTGCGTTGTCCCAGTGGAAATGTCGTGGCCATGTCCTCAGGGCCTTTTGTCCTGGGAATTTACTGAGTGACCTGCATTTGTTTTCTGACAGAAGTCACACAAGAAAGCCCAACAGAGCTGCCCTCCCGAGAGGATCTATGACGCGCGTCCAGCGTCAGGAGCCAGACCTGCCCCTTAAGTTATTGAGACTAACATCCTGGAAACGTGACCCTGCCCCCATTCCTCAGGGGACCGCTGGAGGGAGAAGCTGCCTTTGAAGAGGTCACTGCTCATTTGGCCCTTTAAAAACTGCATTTTTTGGTTGTTCTTAAGCAGATTTGTCTATTTTCATACCATTCTTTCTAATAAAATTGACCATTGAAGGCAGCCAGGCACAGAACACGTGTTGGGTCTCACTGGAAAAGGCTGGATGCTTTAAAGTGGAGTTTGCTCGTTCAGCTTGCACCTATGGGGCAAGAGCCAGGAGATGCATGCGGCAGGGACGCTGAGGCAGACGCAGCCCTGCCGTCCCTGGTGGGGCTCCCTTCCCCACCTCCCCGGAGCAGCCCCACCTCCCTTGCAAGTTCACTCAAAGTCTTGACCGGCCTCTAGAGTGAGTGTTGTCGAGGGACCCACACAGAGTAAGGGACCCTTGGGTGGGAGACAAGACAAGACAGGGTTGAGCTGGAGAAAAAAGTCAGCTGTAAACCTCAGGGCCAGTTCCTCACGTAGGAATGAAGTGCCAGGAAGAAGACAGGCTGTGGGGTTGAGGCCATGGCGACTGAGCCACCGGGTGGCGCTGTCTCCCTGTGCATGGAGGCGTCACCTGGGTGGCTGCTCCGCCTCCACTGGGGCTCTGTGGGCGCCAGCGGCCCCTCCCCCACACAGGTGGCATCAGTAGGTGTCCCCAGGGGTCAGGCAGTCACCTGATGGGCGGGGGCAGACCTTGCCTTTTTGGACATTAGGACACCAGACCGTAGGCCTGAGGCCTGCAGCTGGTGCCCCCGGGCCTGGGGGGGGTCCTCTCTTGGGCCCCTCCCTTGCCCTTCTGCCATGGGCACCTCCATGGGCACCATGGGCCTGGGGGGCCTGGGAAGGGACGACACAGGCATCTCCATGCTGATGGCAGCTGCGGCCACAGGCCCAGGGTGCCCCGTTGGCCCTCACCTCAGCCTGCTCTGTGACCCCCCCACTCCGGGCCCCCTGGGCCCTTCAGTGCTACACTGACCCGGTTCCTCAGATGTGCCCAGCTGGTCCCACCTCAGGGCCCATGCACTGCTGTCCCTTCTGCCAGCAAATCCCAGGTCCGGCACCTCTTGTTCCCTCCCTCCATTGGGGTCTCTGCTCGGCTGAGCACCACCCCTACCCCCTTCCCACCCCCTCCCCAAGGAGGGTTGCCACTCTCAGCAGGGGATCCCCGCTTCCTTCTCTGAGGCTGGGGCCTGGGGTCAGTGGTGCGGCTCCCTCAGCCTCACTGTTCTCATCTGAAAACAGGCGGATGTTCCCAGCGGAGAGATGTGGGGCCAGATGAGATCAGGGGGCACTGCCTGGCCCACGGTGGGGGCTGGACAGGGGTGCAAGTCCGGCAGGAAGGGTGGAATGGACCCCAGCGGGACCTTGGCCCACGGTGGCTGAGGCCCACGTGCCGAGCTATGGGGACAAGGGCGCTGGGGGCTTGAACGTTGGTGCCTCTGCAGGGAGTCCAGCTCTGCCTGGTGCGCAGGGGGCGCAGTGCAGACGGGACAGGCACTCAGCCCAATCCCCTACCTCCAGCAGCATTCCTGTCCAGGACCTGCAGCCTTCCCTCTGGCTCAAGTCAGGCCAAGCGGATGGATAGCCAGGACCACACCCCTCAAGTCTGGCCCCCTGGGTGGAGCGGCCACTGGGCCTGGCTGGAGGATTGGGTACAGCCGGCAGGTGGCACTGCGGGACCACCCCGGTGGCCCTCTGCCCGGACTGTGCTTCTGGCCAGAGTTCTGCAGGGTGCAGGCAGCACTGGGTGAGATGCCCCTGGGCCCAGAGGGCCAAGGTCCCAGAGGACACACTGTGGCCAGGAACCAGCCCCCAGTGTTGACAAGAGTGTGGTGCTCCCAGGGTCAGAACTGGAGGGGACAGGCAGGGAGAAAGCAGGCCCAGGACACAGCCAACATGAGGCCTCACGGCCCCACAGGGACCCCAAACCTAATGACCCTCGGAGTGACCCAGTTCCCGTGCGGGCCATGACTTCTGCTCCCTCATCCCACCTTGGGTGCTGTCGGGGTAGGGGCTCAGGAGCGCCCAGCCGGCCCACCTTCACCACTTGGACACCTCCTATCTCCTCAGGACCACGGGGCGCAAATTCCATCCTCGCTGCCCCCCGAGCCGGGCAGCCTGCCCCTACTGCGAGTCAGGTCAACGACCCTTGCTCCTGGTGGCGCTTCTGCTCGCCCTCTGGGTCCTGGCACAAGGGGCCTGGAGGTCCAGGCGGGGGCTCCTTGCCGTGTCCCTTGGGGGAGCCAGGACCTCGGCTCTGCAGGGCCAGGACTGACTCCCGGGGCTGCTCCCACCCTACACTTGGTTCCCAGACCCAGGTGTCATCCTTTGGGGATGCAGCCCCATACGCAGGTCCTGGATGGCTTCCATCCCCACAGAGGATGGCCTTCCACCTGGCCTTAGCAGGCCGCTGCATGTCCTGTGGGGCTAGAATCTTCTGGAAGTGCAGAATGAGTCCCATAGTCCCAGCCCAACCTTGCCCTGGCTTTGCTGTAAAGCGGGTCCCTCGGTCTGACGCATCACTACGTGGGATCCTGTGCCGTGGGGTCAAACATTCTGTAAGCCAACAGTTCTCAACACGTGGACCAGGGGACCCGGGGCCGTGTCTGGGGACATTTCTCACAACTGGGTGAGGAGATGCTACTGGCTCAACAGGGTGGAGGCCAGGGACACTGCTCAACACCCTCCAGTGCCCAGGATGGCCCCGTACAGGGAATGACCCGGCCCCAAGGGTCAGCCATGGCAGAGAGATGCTGACTGAAGCCCTCGGACTGTGGCCTGGGGCCTGGGCCTCTGTCCCCTGGGGAGGACATCCTGTGGACACAGGTCTGTTCCTGTAAGTATGGGTGGCTCCTCTGCCAGCTGTCTCCTGAGGGGTGGGCCGTCCTGAGCTCCCCCATAGACGGGCGTATGAGTGGCCCTTCATCTCTGCCATCTGTCTGTGTGCCAGTGTGCTGCCCAGGGCTGATGACAGGCTGGCCGCTGTCACCTGCCTGAGTCATTCTGTCTACCTCGAGCACAGTGAGTATGTTGTGGTGGGTGTTACAGGGGATTTAAAACATCTCCATCTGTGTCCACCCCACCGTCCCCTGCACGCCTCTCTTCAGACCCCCTTGTCCCTGAAAATTACCATTTTTCTCCTCCCAGCCCCCCAACCAACCAGCCAGGCTGCTTGGCCATGGGTCCGTTTCTCTTTCCACTGAAATGGATGCCCAGGTCCACAACCCAAAGCCCCGAAGCCTGGGAGGGTCGCCCGTCACCCATCTCTCCCAGATACTGTCCACTGTCACCTTGTACCCACACACTGCACTGACCATCCCTGAACCTCGACTGGGCTCCTCCCCACCTCAGCCGGTCACAGGAACCCTTGGGAGGCCACGAGGGGAGCTGCAAGGCGGGTAAAGGTGCAGGGGAGTGGGCACCACACAAGGTGGGGGCACACAGGTCTGGATCACCTATGCGTGCAGTGCACTGCTGGCCTCCGGCCAAGCTCGTGTTGTGACACCAACATGTTGGCTGGTGCAGACTGCTGCCTGGGGACCCAGCCCCCTTCAGTCAGTGGGTTCTGGGTCTGAAACCTGCCTCAGGCCTGGAAACTGGGCAAGGGGTCACAACATTTCATGGGGCCTCCTGGTCATGAATCCTTGATTTCTCCTCCGCGGCCGCCTGTCCTGTGCTGCGAACACTGTGTTCTGGTAACCACAGCCTGGGGCATCTGAGGCCTTCAGCCCCACCCCAACCTTGCTGCTCACGAGAGAACCATGTCCACCTGGCCCCAAGAGGCAGGTGCGTCATCCTGTCCCTGTCAGGTCTGGGCCTGCTGTGCTGTCATTCTCGTGGGTGTACCACCGGCAGCCAGCCTGATGGGCCTGGGGTGGGGGGATGTCAGGGACTGTGGAGGGGGATACTGGAGTCTGGGGTAAGGGTGGAGGCATGTGGCACAGAAGGCCTCACTCCTATGGGCAGCGATGGGGGCTGAAGGCTCGCCCTGTGGTTGGGTGGGACCAAATTTAAGCCTCTGCGGGGACAGACTGTCACTCAGTCCACGTGTCCCTCTCCCGGTCCAGAGGCCCCTCAAGGCCCTCATTGTGGCTGGAGTCATCCCAGACGCCAGGCTGGCTGGTCCACAGCAGTGTGAGGCAAGGGGCCTGGCCTGTCCTGAGTAGGGCTGTGGGGAGAGGGGGCGCCCACTTTTTCAGAGCCCTCCAAGTCCCGTGGAGAGAAGTCCTCTGGAGAGGGTTTCCAGGTGACATCCCCAGGGCGGGCCTGGCAGTGAGCACGGGCTGTCTTCCTCCAGCCTGGGCACCCCAGGCCCCTCAGCCACCGAACAGCGTCCAAAGCCAGGCTCCTGTGCGCCCACCCACCTACGGCAGCGGGGAAGGCTCTCCTGCAGAGCTCGGCAGACAGGCGCTCAGAGACCGCGTCGGGAATGAATGGACGAAGCGGGAACCGGTAGCTGACTACGTCCTCCGCTCACCCCTGAAGGCCGAGGGGGCTCGCATCCGGCTCCAGGGCAGCGCCCCCGGAGGCCTACAGGCCACAGAGCAGCCACCGGGCCACCTCCCCCTAGCCTTGCCCTCGGAGGGGTCGTCCGTGGGCGCAGTGTCCTTGCTCGGGACCTGGGCGCGTGGCCCGCCGCCCCTGCCGTGGTGGTGGGTAAGGAGCGGGCCACCCTGCGAGACCGCGCCCGGCGAGGGCGGTCCCCTCGGGGCAGCTCAGCCCCTCGACACCCCCAAGATGCGGAAGGCGCGCCCTGGCCCCCTCCCTGCGCCTGGCCCCCCAGGCCTCCCCATCCCCCAGTCTCACGCTCCCAGCTCCCCAGGCCTCCCCATCCCCCGGTACCCCGCTCCCAGCCCCCCAGACCTCCCTACCCGCGGTTTCCCGCCTCCCCTCCTCCCCTACTAGTCTTCCGCCCCCGGCCCCCCGTCCCTGCGCCCCCCGCCCCCGGCCGCCCAGGCCCGAGAGCGCGCAGCCTCGTCCTCCCGCAGCCGAGGGAGGGCTTGGCCGCCGCCCCTTTTCCGCCGTCGCAGGGCAGCTTTCGGCGGCGGGGCGGGGAGGGGGCGCACCCCGCTGGCGGGAAGCCGGGCGCGGCCGTGCCGGGAAGGAGGCGGCACCGGAAGTGCGGCCGGGGTTTCCCGGAGGGAGGGGCCGTCGTCCGCGCGTCGCGTCGGGGGGGCCGGCGGCCCAGCCGCGCCCCGCCCCTCCCCCGGCCCCCGAGCCCGCGCGTCAGGGCACTGGGAACCACCCCCGTTCCCGGAGCAACAATAATGCGTGGTGATGACGCTGATGGTAAAGCCCGAGGTTTCGGGTCGTAGGCGCGGCGCGTGCGCAGTGGGTCGCCACCTTCTTGGAAAGCAGTTGGCGACAGGTGGCCACGGACCGGGTGCTCGCGTCCCTCGCTACGTCATTGCGGGCGGGGGGAGTGGGAGGTTCCCGAAGGAAAGAAGCCCGGCGGAAGCAGGCCGGTGAACAAGGTGCAGGTTCATGGGTGGGGAGCGCGGCAGACCCCCACAGGTCCCTGCCGGTGAGGGTGGGGCGGCCGGGGGGCGGTCTCGGCCTGGGAAAGCGCTCCCTCCACCCGCAGGGGTCTGGGGCCCCAGGACTCCTGCCTAACGTGTGACTGGGGGACCCGCACACGTACCCCCGCAACACCGCCCCCCGCCCCCCAGCCTCCTCCCCCGGGCCCAGAATGAAAGTGTGTTCCTTCCGTGGGGGCCCCTTACTGCCCGGGGTGGCCCGAAGCGCCCCTCGCCTAGGCAGTGCCGTCTGGGCGCCGCGGTTCAGTGTCCATTCCAGCCCCTGCCCCGCTGCCCTCCACAGCCAGGCAGGGAGGGATGCTGCCTCCGTCCCACGTGTCTCCCAGGACCTCAGGCCTGTGCTTCTGGGAGGGCCTGGTACTTGTGGGAGAGCCAAGCCAGCGCTGGTCTCGGCAAGGCCTGAGACCCCACAGCTTCTCTGGCCCAGCTCCTCACCCTCCCCTCCTCAGGAAGACAGTGGACCCCTGGACACAGCCCACCTTCTGGAAGGGCATCTGGTGGGACCTCTGACTGGGCCATGATGCTCGAGAGTGGGGACAACGCAAAGGCCTGGAAGGTTGGGCCCTGACTTCACGCTGCCTTCTGAGGAGTTGGGCCTGATCTTTTTGTTTGTGTGTGGGGGGGGGGATGGTTCGCCCTGAGCTAACATCTGTGTCAGTCCTCCTCTACTTTGTATGTGGGTCTCCACCACAGCGTATCTGCGGAGTGGAGCAGGTCCGTGCCTGGGATGCAAACCTGTGAACCCCAGGCCACCGCTCAGCCACGGACCAGACCCCCGAGCCTGATCTTTTTACCATTAGCTGGGCATCCCTTTGTAGTTTCAAAAAACAGAGAAGGAACCTCTGAGCAGGGGGTGACCCGCCAGCCCAGGCCTGGGCAAGCCTGCCCCCTCCCACCACCTGCATCCCTTGATGTGGCCCAAAAGCCCAGCTGAACAGCCGTCTACTGATCTGCTTGTCCTGCCAGAGGCAGGGAGGGGCCTGCAAGGTCAGCCCGGACCCTGTGTCAAATCCACTTCTCGTCGTGCACTAGAAATGAGTGCTTCGCAAGGAACACACGGTTGGCGTGAGGGCTCAGGGTCCCTTGTGGATCCCACAAGCCCTTTCTCATCCCTCCCCACCTTGTTTGCTGCCACCTGAGAACCAGGTGTGGGAGGCAGATCTCAGCGTGCCTCCTCCATCCTGGGTCCCATCTGCTAGCTTACCCCCCCCACCATCTCATGTGCCCCGCCATCAGCGCATCCGTCCTTAGAGTGAAGAGTGCCTGGCAAATGGCCCCCTGGGAGGGTGGGGCGGGTGGGCACCAGCCTGGAAACCCCCGGCCTGCTGCCTCAGGTGAACCGTAGACCCCGGATCAGCTGCTGACCAGATAACAGTGGCCCTTGTCTGGCCGCCTGGGTGGGGGCTGGGGTACCAGCCCGGGGTGTCTCGGGCAGAGAATGGCGCCCGCCTCCCATCCCACCCGGAGGGTATTGTTCATTCACCCTCCGCCCTCCCTATTGACAGCTCCTCTCCTCAGTGGAGCCGCTGTAAATAGCCCCCCAGCCCCTCACATAGGCCCTTCAGGCGCCTGCTGCCCGGCGCACACAATCGCCCACACATGCCCGCACACTGGCCCACTCAGAGCCGTGCACGCCTGGGCACCGAGCCCACTCCTGCTCCGGTCCACGGCCAGGCGTGTGGGGCTGCACACACCACCCCAGCTGCCCTCGGTCAAGGCAGTCCCTGCACCCCTTGTGGGTCCACTCACACCAGGGCCAGGAGGAGGGTGTCATTTCTGTCCCTGTGTCAGTCACTGCCTGAGGCCAAGGGCCTGGAGCAGGCATTTTGGCTCTTCCTCCTCTGTCAGGCCTGGCCTGGCCTCCCTTCCTGGGGATCCAGGTGTGCTTGGTCTGCTCCCGTGGGTCCCACTCAGGGCTTTGGGCACGGCTCAGGCCCTCTCTGACCCTCGAGCTTTTCATTTGTGGAGCAGGCACTATAGTGTCTACCTGGCTGAGCATCCAGGGTCAGCTCCCTCAGCCAGCATGGCGACCCCAGCCAGCCAGGAGGGAGATCTCCCTGGAGAGCCCCTGCTGCCCCCCCACCCCCCGGGAGGCCCAGCCGCTGCTGGACACAGCCCTACTCTCTGTCCCAGAGCCGCTGGGTTAGGCCCACCTGTAAAGGGCACCAGCTCAGCGCAGCCCCACTCACTCTGACTCTCTGGTTCTCAAGGAGTGGACCCCAAGGCATCCCACCAGCCCCATGGGATGGGCACCACTGAAGTCCTGTCCCCTGCTTGCCCAGAGCCTCGTCGAAGGCAGCCAAGCCATGACCCCATTCCCAGGATGGCAGGATGGCCCCTGGCCCAGGAGAGCCTCCTCTGAGGACCCTGCGGCTGGTGGTGCCCGGCGCCTGGATGAGGGGCTTGGAGACCTCTGTTATTGTGCCAAGAGAAGAAAAGGAAAACAACACTGTTTACGGAAAAGGCACGTCCGCTGCTGCTGGCCAGGCCTCCCTGGGGGACAGAGGCCCTTTGTTGGGAAAACAGGAAGCAAGGATTTCCAGGACCCGTCGGGCCACCCGCCGGCCGCCCGCCCAGCTTCCGCCAATTCTCAGCAGCTTCTGCCGGCCACCAGCTGCCTGTCTGTCCATCCACTTGTCTGTGTGTCCCTCTGACCACGAGGCCTCAGCTTCTGGCTTTGGGGCAAAGCTGCTATCGATGCTCAACCCCACAGTAGGGGGTCACCTGGAGGCTGCTCTCTCCTGCATGGTGCTCCCTGGTCACACAGAGAAAACACTCGAGAAGCACCCGCTGGCGCCTGGCTTCAGGCAGAGCTGGGAGCACGGTGGCCCCGGCCAGGCCCTCTGAGCATCGCCACCTTGGAGCCGCAGACTCATGCAGAAACCCACTGAGAGACCAGCCCCACGCTGTGAGCTGGCCACGAGCCAAGAAACGTGTGGGTGGGGGTCTTGTCAGGTCACCACAACCAGGGTGCCCTGAGGGCACAGAGAATGGCAGTGCCAGCCATGGGGAAGGAGGGTTGAGGTGTGGGGCTGGGTGAGGAGGCTGACAGCCTAAGGCCCCTCCTGCCTCCTGGCTCTGTCCCCTCGCCTTCCCTCCCTGCCTGAGGGCCAGGTAGGGTCTTGGGATCAGTGGTCATCATGTCGCTGCCACACAGGCCAACATCCAGCCCATAGCTGACACACTCTTACTAGCTGGACCTGCTACAGCATGGGCAAGTGTGCACGTGTGTGTGCTCACATATGCATGCACACACACATGCGCTCATGTGCACAAGCACACACATGTGCAGTCACACACACACGGCTACCCTGTCCCCACGTGCAGGACACGAGCAGCTGCACCCCCAGCCCCCACTTCCAACCAGCATCTGCTGGGAGGAGGCGCAAGAAGCATGGGGGGCTGCCCCCAGCCCCACCCCGACTTCGGGCACTGGCCCGGAGCTGGCCCACGCCGGCCGCCCTGTCCCATGCAGCTGTGAAGTGCCACAGGGCACCTGGCGCTGGGTGGGAGCTGGGCCGGCGCTGGGGCAGGGTGACCGTTCCCCACCCACTACGCAGCCCGAAGCTGCCCTTCCCACTGCCCAGGCCTCTGCTCCTTGGAGCCGCTCCCCCTGCTATGTGCCCGGTCAGCTCCCATGGGTCAGAGTCGGTTCCACTGGTCCCACCGTGACCTCAGTGTGTTGGGGTGGGTGCGTACGGGTACAGGCAGGCCCAGGGGCCATGGACCTGGCAGTCAGGAGAGAAAGGAAGTCGGGTGCACAGGAGGCTGGGTGGGCCCTGGGATCCTGGTCCCCTGGCTGCTGCCTGGCACCCGCGTGTAATCCAGCCTCTGACCCCTGCTCACCCTTCCTCCCCTTTGCATGCCCGGCTGTGTCCCTGGGAGTGGGCAAGATGTGATGTTGTCCAGAGAGGGAGGGCCCTGGGCCGGGGGGCTCCCACAAGCCGGGCTCTGCCCAGGCCTGGGCCACTGCCCCCTAGCCCCCAGGTCCTGATACTGCAGCTTCACCACGCTGAGCCCCCATGTCCTGATAC
>NC_060285.1:801905-802146 GCF_021613505.1 Equus quagga | reverse complement strand
CCCATGTCCTGATACTGCAGCTCCATCACACAAGCCGGAGCCCCCAGATCCTGATACTGCAGCTTCACCACGCTGAGCCCCAAGGTCCTGATAGTGCAGCTCCACCATGCGGAGCCCGAGACCCCAAGTCCTGATACTGCAGCTCCATCACACGGAGCCCAAGCCCCCCGGTCCTGATACTGCAGCTCCACCACGCTGGCCCTGAGCCCCACGGTCCTGAATCTGCAGCTCCACCATGCTG
>NC_060285.1:744333-801895 GCF_021613505.1 Equus quagga | reverse complement strand
CTGAATCTGCAGCTCCACCATGCTGGCCCCAAGTCCCTGGGTACTGAATCTGCAGCTCCACCACGTTGGAGGAGGCCAGTGTTTGGACCCCCAAAGTCGTTCTGGGTGTTCTTTCTTTTGTTCAACCGTCTGCTGATGAAAGAATGGTGCTCAGCCAGTTCATTCCAGGCCCTGGGCTTGGGGGCTGAGGCCTGGAGAGTGACCCTCCCAAGCTCGCAGGTGGCAGAGACTTCCACGGCCCTGATCCCTAGGTCTGCACCATCAGAAACAGCCACTGTAGGGGCTCAGAGGCATGGGGGGAGGTAAGATGCTCTCACAACCCCGACCAGGTGGCCCTCCACCCAGCTCTGGCCCTGGCATGTCAGGCTGAGGGACAGAGTACGGGACACGGGAGACAGCTGGGCCTCCAGGGGCTGAGGGTCCCCCAGGAGACCCTCCCTCACCTGCCCTGCCTCTACTGCCCACCTCAATCCCTGGGGAGTGCTGGGCGCCAGGCAGGCCTGTTAGGGGTGAGGGAGGGGCCACACAGATGTGGGATACTGACGGGGGTGGAGGGACAGACAGTGCCAGACCTTGAGGTAGGAGCCTGTGTGCTGGAGCCAGGACGGCAGGAGCAGAGCATGGGGAGGAGAAGGTGGGAGGAAACGGGGCAGATCCAAGGTGGACAGAGGACCGCTTCCACCTCACGGGGTGGGAGCCGGCGGGGTTCTGCACAGAGGGGCGTGATCTGACAAAGCTAGGGGACCCCTCTGCTGCCAAGCCGAGCATAGTGAAATTCCTGGCCCGGAATGAGGGGGTGTGGAGTGTTGTGGAGGGGCGAGCAATGATGGGATTCTGCGTGTATTTTAACATGGCATTTGCTGAGAGCCTGGGGTGGCTGTGAGAGTAGGGCAGCTCCAAGGTTTGAGTCGGAGGGCCAGGTTCGGGGTGGGGCTCAGTTTGGACGTGTTCCCCATGGTCTGGGTCCAGTGTCATGTCCCTGTGTCCAGGTGTCAGCATGCTGACACGGGTATGTCCTCCATGGCCGTGCTGACAGGCCACAGGCCAGGCTACTGTCCGCTAGCCTGGGCCCCCTGCCGGGGAGCGGCTCTGGCTCTCCCACCAATGGGACCCAGCAGCCCCACTGAGCCAGGCATACAGCAGCTGCTCAGGGCGGCGTGGGAAGTGACCTTGCCACTGTGTTGGGCTTGGAGGGACACCTGCATGGGCCCCACTCCTCCTCCAGATCTTTCCTGAGCCCACAGAGTCCACGTGGAGGGCAGGCCCCTCCTATCCCAGGAGAGGAGCACACTTAGAGGGGGCCGCTGGAAAGGGCACAGCAGCTTCCTGAAGACTCAGAAACCTGCAACAGATGAGGAAAGGGAGGGGGCGGAGGTGTCCTCGATGGTGCCTGCTTGGTGAGGGGCAGTGAGGCCCCCCAGAGGTGCCACCTTGGCCAGCCGGATGTCTGCTTGTGTCTGAGAAGAGGGCACCCAGGGGCCTGGCTTCAGGAGACCACATCAAGGATGTCTCAGCTGGAACCCCCACCAGGGAATGTGTGTGTCTATGTGTCCATCTGTCCGTGCGTCCATCTATTTATCTGTCCATGTATCCATCTGTCCACCTGTTCATTCGTCCATCCGTCCAGCCATCTGCAGTGCTGCAGACTCATAGGCTCTCAGAAAGGTTTGTTTAATGATGAATAAATGAATGAACCCACCCTTCCATCTAGCTGGTGCCCTCCCTCCCAGCAGCCTGACCTGGCCTGGCAGAGAGCAGCTCTCAGAAGATCTACTCTCTGAATGACAGATGACTGAATGAACAAGTGAGTGAAGGACTGTTTGATGAGCGAGTGAATGAATGTGTGAAGGCATGAATGAATGAGTAGGTGAATGAATGTGTGAAGGCATGAATGAATGAGTGACTGAGAGGGCGAATGAATGCACACATGAATGAACTGGCAGGCATGGATTGGCCACCCAGCCCTGCATCTGCTCACTGCTGACCCTGGGCCTTCCGAGCTGTCTCACCCTCCCAAGCAAACAGAGGCTGCGTGTGGGAAAGGGGAAATGGCCCAAAATGCTGTGCATGAACTTCTCGAAGCCACAGGCAGCGCCAGGGTGTCTGGGTGTCTGAGGCCGCCTGCCTCCCGCCTGCTGAGGACACAAAGCCGCAGCTGTTCCTGCCACAGAGGGCCCCAGGCTGGGCGGCGGTCTACCTTGAGTCCTGCCCAGGGCAGCCGGGCCCAGGCTGGGCTCCGAGGGGTGTGAGGCATCCCACCAGGGACCCCTCTGCCCTGGACCATGGGCTGAGTGATGTGAGGGCCCATCGTCACCCACCGGAACCCCCAGACTTGGAGTCGGCCTCACTCAGGTCTGGGCTGACTGTCACAGCAGGAGGTGAGGCGGGGAGGGGACGGCCCCTGCGTGGGTGGTAGGCTGCTGCTGCCCACCCAGGTGTAGACCAAGGGGGGGCCCAGGGAGACTCAGGGGCCGACTCCTCACAACTGGAGGGGTGCAGGTCAGAGAGGCCCTTCGAACAATCTCGGGAACTTTGAACACTTTGTCTGAAAATCGCTGTCCCTAAAGAGTACCCTCAGGTCTTGCCCCCAAAACCCGCACACCCAGAGCAGAGCCCCCGAAGCAGCAGCCGTGCCTGGGGGCTGGCGAGTGGGTAGCACCGTGGGGCTGGAGGGGCACATGGCTCCAGGACCTCCATGCCTGCAGCCCTTGGGCCCCAGTGCCCCGCGTCTTCAGGGAAGGACCCACAGGCCTATCGAGAAGGGAAGTTTCCTCCATTTACAAGGATCCCTGCCCTTGGGGCACCCTGGTCTGTGACTCCTCCCTGACCCAAGCCTTCATCCCTGAGGGATCCGGCCTTGGTGACCACGTCCACTCACGGCCATGCTGGGGAGTGGGTGAAAGCAGCCCTCTCTCCCACCCTGTGGGGCTGGCCACCCCTAATGACGCAGCCACTCTCCTCACCTGCTGTTCTTCGACAGTTCAGCTTGTGTTTCTCTGGCACCTTGTGTGTCCCTTGGTGAGACTGGGCCTCTTGGGGCACCAGGACCGTGGACCTGCAGAGCCCAGAGCTATGTGGACAAGAGCACAGAATCTCTGTGTGGTCACTCCACGGCGAGGGCCACTCATTCTCCCACCCCTTGGACCCTGGGCACAGCGCCACCCAGGTCCCACTGTGGGTGGCAATGCCGTGCCCCGGAAACCAGCACCCTGCTGTGACTCTCCCTCTGTGAGGTCAGCAGGATGTCCTGAGGGCTGCAGACCCCAGGCCTTATCATGTGAATGCAGGAGAGTTAACATGGTCCTGGAGCAGAACTGCACTGTCTACATGGTCTGTTCCCTGCGAGTGCCATTTCTGGTCTTCTTTCTTGATCGGCATAGACAAGAACACACTCACCAAATTGACACCATGGACGCGGTACTGAGGTCTGTGGGGGCTCTAGCCCTGCTTCCACAGAGGTCTGCGCTGAGCCTGCACCCATCTGGTCACTTTCAGGACCCAGCAGGCCTGCGGGGGCCGGTGAATTAAATGGGCCTGCAGGAGGACCAGCCTTGCATCCTTCAGAGCTGCCCAGTGGCACTCATCTCTGCTGCATCGCCGCCAGGGACGTGGCCTCCGTCATCTGCCATCTCGGCGGTCGGGGGAGGAAGCTCCCGGAGTCCCTGCTTGGCTGAGCCACCATGACAGCTCTTCCCGGCATCAACCCCAGTTATACATTCGGGGACTGGGGTAATGACCACTGTGGTCTGTGGACCCACCCGCCTTCACCAGGGCGCCACTTGTTCCTGACCCCACGTCCCCAGCTCTAATGGGGCTGTGAAGCTGCTTCAGGTCTCCAGGTACCCATGCCAACACAGACCCTGTGTCCTCTCCCCAGGGTACAGCACTGGGGTGAAGGGTTGTGGGCCCCTGTAAGGGGTGGGGAATCATCGAGTGTGTCATGATGCAGGGCGGCACCATCCTTCCCCCGGCACTAGCCGCCTCTTCAGTTGGTGAGCCGGCCATCCACCACTACGTTGCTCCTTCGCTGGCTGGGAGCTGCTGGGAGCCTCAGCTGGAGGCAGTGCTAACAATGCGAGAAGGCCATCAGGAGGACTGGGGGCGGAGTGGTGGCAGGATGGGACTCAGGTCGTCTCAGGCCCTCTGGCTGCCCTGCCAGGGATGGAGGCAGAGAGGTCAGCGAGGAGAGGTGATCTGGTCATCCAGGTGAGATAGGACGTGACAAGGACCAGGGGTGGGTGGTGCGCTGGGCAGATTCTGCACCCCACCTCCTCCTTTTGCACCCCAGCCATCCCTCCCCTCTGGCGGGCCTGGTGGCTGACTTCTGAGGCTCTGATGGAAGCTGCCCATGGAGAGGCCTCATGGTGGAGCTGAGGGAAGCCCCATCAGTGAGGCCCTGAATCAGCTGCACCACTTGAGTGAGCTTGGAAGCGATCCCACTGCTGTCGACCCTTCTGATGACACCGCAACCCTGCCCACCATCTCAAAGCAAAGGAAACCACTGAGCCACACCTGGACTCCAGATGCACAGACACCATTGGACAATAAACCTATGTTGTTTTAAGCCACTAATGTTTGGGGGTAATTTGTCACACAGCAAAGGATCAGCCACACAGTGTTGAAGGTGGAGCTAGCTGTGGGTGTGAGAAGTCAAGGGTGATTCCAGAGCGTCGGCCTGAGGCATTGGTGGGTGGAACCGGCAGCGCCTGAGACGGGAGGGTGAGCCAGGCGCTGGGTTTGCCCATGTTGCTGGGAGCTGCTGGTTGGCATCTCAATGGAGTGCACACAGGTGCTGGGCCTGTGCATCTGGCCAGGCGAGGGTGGCATTGGCAGCCCAGGGACCCATTGCAAATGCCAGGAAGGACCCTCAGAAGGACCGGGGAGAAGGCAGCCATCCCAGCCTTGAGTCCTGGGCCACGTTCTGGTAAGAAGAGGAAGGAAATCCCACAGAGGAGACGGCGAGGGATAAGGTGGGCCTGAGACTGTGGGGCCTCCAGCCCCAGGAAAGGAGGAGGGCTGGGAGGGAGGCCGCAGGGAGAGCTGAAAAGCAGCCCAGGGCGCTCAGGAGAGGAGGGGCGGCGACACAGACCAGCCCTCCAGGAGAGGCCGAAAAGTCCCCTGGCTAGCGAGGGGCCCCAGAGAGACTTGTAGGCTGAGAGAGGATGCCACGAAGGTATCTGTCAGACACTGTAGGGGAAAAGGACAACGAGAGAAAGAGGACTCTGCGAGGGGCTCACTGAGCTGGCAGGGGCTGGGGGGTCTGCTGTGACATGGGCAGAGGGAAGGGCGGGAAGGACAGGGAGGGGGTGTCAGGATTTGGGAAGGGAGGGGGATGGCGCGGAAGGAGTGGGCAGCTGAGTGGGTGTTTCTCCAGCCACATCTAGCTGCCCCGAGTCAGGAGCGAGAGGGGCTGGGGGGAAAGGGGCAGTCGGTGGTGGCTGGGGATCTGGGCTGGGTGAGGAGGAAAGTGCGGACAAGGAGGGGGAGTCGGGCAGGGGAAACCTGGGGGTAAAGCAGACGGAGACCATCCTGAGATCCCACCCATACCCATCAATAAGGCCATTAGCAAAAAATCGGGAAATACCAAGTGTTGGCCAGGATGCGAAGAAACCGCACACTGTGCACTGTTGATGAGAACGCAAGACGGTGCCGCCACTGTGGAGAACAGTCTGGAAGGCCCTCAGAATGCTACATGAGGAGTTGCCATATGACTGAGGATTCCACTCCTGGGTATATGCCTAAAGGAACTGAAAGCAGGAACTCAGACAAAGATTAGTATGCCCAGGTTGATAGCAATGTTATTCACAGTAGACAAAAGGTGGAGAAAACCAAAATGTCCATCAACCAGAGAATGGATAGAGAAAATGTGGTCCATCCATACCACGGAATATTATTCACCCAAAAAAGGAAGGAAATTCTGACACATGCTACGACATGGATGAACCCTGAGGACATTATACTCAGTGAAATAAGCCAGTCACAAAAGGACAAATACTGATGACTCCACTCATATGAGGTCCCTAGAGTCATCAAATTCATGGAAACAGAAAGTAGAATAGTGGGTGCCAGGGGCTGGGGACCAGGATGGAGTTAGTGTTTAATGGGACAGAGTTTCAGTCAGGGACGATGAAAAATTTCTGGAGATGGATGGTGGGGATGGTTGCACAACAATGTGAAAGTACTTAATACCACCGAACCGTATACCTAAAAATGGTTAACATGGTAAATTTTGTGTTAGTAGATTTTGCCACAATGGAAAATAAAAACAGCTGAGTTAGTGTGGAGCAGTGTTTCACTCTTGTGGTGAGAACGAGGTCCACAGGCCCACAGGATCTGTGTCTGAACCACGTGGGCTCAGGGTCTGCAATGAGCTCGACGCCCTGACGTTTGCATTCAGAGAGCGCCGTGCACAGAATAAAGATAAATGGCAACACTCATGATAGTGATTTTATAATCTAATTTTTTTTTACTTATAACAACATCAAATAATAATCAAAAAACACTGTGACAACACTTGTCAACACCATGACAAGAGACAACGGAAAAAAGGAAAAACTTCGTGTGTTAGTTCCTTCAATGTCACTTCTCCCTGCCTTTTGAGCAAGGGGCCCTGCGTTCATTACGTAGCCACTGGCCAGCCGGGCCCACCGGTGGGAAGGAGAGGGGCACAGGGCTGGAGCCTCCGGCCTCGCCCTGGCTTGGCGTGCCTGCTGGAACCCGGAACCGCGCAGTGACGTGGTTCTGGGAAGGGACGCCATGGAACTGTGTTGACGCGGCGGCACGTGAGGGCCGCTGGGGGTGGTTGACAGGGCCGCTCTGCAGGAGGGACTCCCGGCCTGAGGTCCTGGCCGGCCCCGCTGGGAGACCTGGGGGGCGCGTGGTGTCTTGTCGTCACTGTAGTTTAAACTGCACGATATTCTGTGCTCCTTCCTCCAAGTACGTTGCATTTGACAATTTCAATATTAAATTGTGTCCTTTTTAAAAAAGACAGTTCCAGGGCATGTCCTACCACCACCTCCCAAGGGCCCCAGCCCCGGACTCAGAGGTGTCCTGGGGTCACCAGGGGCAACCCGTGGGTCTCTAGTGGGCTTTCTGAGTGTCCAACAGGCTCCAGGAGGGTCCCCAGCGAGGGTCCAAGCTGCACTGTCCAGAAGGTCCCTCCAGGGCTGCCCGAACTGAGCTGCCCGCAGTGTGGGAGGCACAGGGGTCTTAGGGCTCAGGAGGAGAAAAGATGTAAGCTGCCTCCTTAAGGTCCGTTTACAGGGACTGCAGGTTGAAACGATAACATTTTGGAGAGACGGGGTTAAATAAGATGAATTGTTAACATTAATTTCATCTCTTTCTTGCTATTTTTGATTACGGCTGTGGTCGGTGTGTGCTTCTGAGGGGGCAGTGCTTGTCCAGAGCACTCCTCTCTGCCAGCACAAACCACCATCAGATCTTTGTCTTTTTTTATGTCCCTTTCGGAGGGGTCTGCCAGGGAGCAGAGGGCTGGGGGGGGGGGTGCCCTAGAGCCAAGCCCACCCTCTCTAGAACACAGCAAGGCCTCTACCTCCCCTCTGGTCCCTCAGCCCCATCTGACCCCACCCCCAGCAGCCAGATCCCCTCCCAGTCCAGTCCAACCCAGGCTCACGGCCACCTGCCCCTTAGCACTCCTCCACCAGTTCCCCACCAGGCAAGGGTCCTCCACACCTGGGTCTCCCCAGGTCCTGCCACACCACCCGCCCACGCTCTCCCCACCTTCCCACCTCCACTTGCCTGACCCAGCCAAGTCTAGCCATCTCAAGCCCATCCCAGAAGTGGACAGAGAACCTGGGCAGAAGCCCTGGGTGTCTGCTTAGAAGCCCCCACCCACCCCACAGCCCTGAAGGCCCTCAGCATGGGGCTGTGGCCCTGTGAGGGCAGGGGAGAGAGAAGGCCTGGGCCCGCATGGCAGACACTTCCTGTCCCACTGACGTGTAGAACCATCACCAGGGCCTAGGGACACCGAGGACATTGGGCAGTGATGTCTCTCGACCTGGATGAGATGAGGAAATGTTCTGAGGCCTGGCTGGGTATAGGACCTCAGCTTTGTGGCCCAGAATGGGGCTCTCCCTGTGAGCAGCAGGCTGTCATCAGCTGGGGGTGTAGGCATGGGAAGGGCCAGCCTGTGAGGACAACCGAGCTTGGGGTGGCTGTGCAGCCTAATGCAGGGGGTGTTGTGGGCCTGTGCAGTGTGGTCAGGCCTGGGTGCCCCCAGGCATTAACGTGCACACACACACACACACAGGCTTCCTGGGCAGAGCAGCCTTCCAGGGAATCTATTTGTCATGCAAATTCCCCCCATCCCCCCCCCCCCCCCAGCCCCCGTGGCCCTGCCAGCTTTCCTGAGGGGGTTTGAGAGCCATATCCTGTGCAGTATGGGCCCCAGTGGGTCATGCAGCCCCCTTCCTCACAACGGGTGGCAGCTGAGAGGTCCCACCCCCCACGCCCCCGGCAGAGGGGCCCCAGCTGCAGACCCAGACTGGCTTGGGACTCAACCTCCACTACAGCCTCAGTGCCTAGGCCACTGCCCAGCCCCACTCACAGAAGCCCTGGGGCCACCAGGCTCCCTCCTGGCTTCCTGGAACACCCCTGGGTCAGAGGAGGCAGTCTTTTTCTCTTTCCTTGGCTGCCTCCAGGGTTGTGAGCCAAGAGGTAGGGGTGCTCAGCCCTGTGTCTGCCCCACCCCACAGAGCCAGGGCACAGGCCTGCTTAGGCCCCTCTGCAGCCCACCAGCTCTTGGAGCTGAGCCTGACCAGGCTCTCTTCCCACAGGATGTGTCTGCCCCCTGCCTGCTCCCTCCCCATCCAGGCACAGCCCAGGGTGCCTGGTGGGAGCCCAGGGGGGCGCATGAGGTAGACCAGGCAGGCAGGGTTGGCTGCTCATCGATGACATGTGCCCTGGCCCTGCTGCAGCCCTCTCACTGGCCGAGTGCCACAGCCCGCAGTCCAGGACACGGTGTGCAGCCGGAGCAGGGCGTGTGTTTGCTCAGGGTGCCCAACAGCCCGCACACGGCGCCCCAGAGCTGTGGCCTCGGGACAAGGGCCCATTGTGTCCCCAGCCCCCATCTACCCCACCCCCACTGCCCCGCCCCTGCCATCAGAGCCACCCCCCAGCCCCATCCTCCACTCCCCCACCTCTGCCCCTTCGCCCCAGCCCCACAACCTCAGCCACCCCACCACTCACCCTCTGTTCTCCTGGCCACCTTGCCTCTTGGCCCACGTCCTTGCAGTCCCCACAATGCCCACTCCCCCTACCCGACCTACTGTCCCCGCCCTCATCCCCCTAGACCTGTGCTGCCCACTGCCCCTCCACCACACTCCCTGCCCGCGCCCCCTAGCCTGCCCACCCAGCCCGGATCCCTGCTGCCAGCGCCCCTGACTCCCGGCCACCCTGTTGGGCCAGGTTTCCCAGAGTCATGGGATCGGGATTTCTGGAGCTGCTCCCCCTCCTCTATGTGGCCCAGCCTACGCATTTACGCTCATGCTCCAGGGGCCAGACAAGATGAACCCAGGGCCAGACACCCTCCCTGCCAACCACCCCAGGTGGACTGAGAGGTGTCCAGAGAGCAGAGCCCCCTCAGGCTGTAGGGGCGGGCTTCCTGTTGGAGGAGGCCTTGGAGGAAGGATGGTCGATGGCCAAGGAGGTGGCATGGGTGCTGGAAATCCCTTGGGTGGGTCTGAGTGTCCTAGAGGCAGGTACAGCCCTGGGACCCCGCTGTCAGGCCAGGGCTGTGGCCCTCTGGTTGGTGAGCCACAAAGCTGCCCAGTGACGGTGGTGGCCCAGCTGCACTGGCCCAGAGATGAAGCCTGTGGCAAGGCTGCTCCCAGGCTGTGAGGGCCACAGCTGCCCAGGCATCTAGGCTGCTGGACCTTTCAGTGGAGAGCTGGATTCAGGGAGGGCCACCTGTATCCTTCTGCGGATTCCAGTTCTCAGGCCGGCTGGTCAAGCAGGACATGGGCTACTGTCAGGGCACACACAAGGGTCCATATGGGCCCTTCCTGGTCGTGACTCAGCACCACATGGGCCCACCCAGGTCATAACACACAGGCCCACAGGCATCCACACCCACCATCCTGCACACAGGCATACCTGGGCTCGAGCGCAGCTCTTCCACACCTGCGCGTGCTTGCCGCCCCCGCACAGGCACCCACTCCTCCTCTGCCCGCACAGGTGCCCACACATGTCCAGCACCGCAGGCAGGTTCTGGGGCTCTCACAGTGTGCTCTCCCAGGTGTCCGTAGGACATGCCCAAACTGCTGGGCAGAGAGTTGGAAGAGGTCAAGAAGGGCACCCATGGGCCAGGATGACCCAACGGCTCCAGTGACAGGTGGGAGCAGGTGTCACCACCAATCACAGGGGAGCACAGAGACAGAGTGGGATGTGGGGCTGGTCTGGGCTGTGCTGTTGATGAAAGAGTCATGTGACCAGCCAACTAAGTATTGGGGATGAACCAGCACAGGTGCCTGCTGGTAGCTGCCTCGGGGTCCCACAGGGCAGCCTGCTAGGCCTACTCCACGACTCTCTCTTGGGCTCTTCGGAAGCCCCTTGAAGGCCCCATGGGCCGAGTGACGAGAAGAGTAGGAGGTGGTGGAGGGTGCACTGCTGTACTGGACCTGGCTGGAAGGGCCTCGGGGAGGGGGCGGCTGCACCTCCATAGCCTCCTCCTGCTCTCCACCCCCCTGCTGTGAGATTCCTTCATGTTCCAGCCTAGCAAGGGCCTCAGGTGGGGAAACCGAGGCTGGAGGCAGGGGAGGGTGAGGACAGCCACGGGGCAGGCTTGGCCATGCAGAACTGGTTTAACCAGCTGTGTGTGTGTGTGTGTGTGTACGTGTTCACGTGCGCATGTGGGTTGGGACCTGGCCAGGAGGCAGGCGGAACAGAGGCCACAGCCTGCGTCATAGGCAGCACCCTGGGGCACCTGCCCAGCAGCGGGTGGCAGAGCAGGTACCAGTGACAGAGCCTCGAAGTCTGGGCCACTGGGTGGGGGATGGGCAGACCAGCGGGCTGCTCCTCTCCTCTTCACAGACGCAGAGATGGGGACATGGGAGGCCAAATTTGGCTTCAGGCTTGGCCACTGGGCTGTGCCAACACCCAGGTCTGCGGCCCCACCTACGTCTGCCCACCTCACCCTCAGCCCACGGGCAGCCTGGCCAGTGCCCTCCAGAGCCCTTGAGCTTGCCCAGGGCAGGGCCCATCTCAGTGTGCTGGTCTGACAGGCTCCCTGCTCCAGCACATCCAGGGCGACTGTGGCCAGGCCAGCCTGATGCTGGCCCCTAGCCCCACCTCTGAGAGGCTCCACCCTGGGCAGGCAGCTGAGTCACCTCTGCTGGGAGCCCCAGGGTCCTGGCAGGTGGGACTTCAGGAGAGCAGAGCATCTGCCGAGGCCCCTTTGACCCCACTCAGCCCAGCCCTATCCTCCTGTCCCCCGTGTTTGTTCCGTCCCTCCTCTGAGGCTCGGCTTCTCCGTGCACCCTTGGCCTGGCCGGTGCAGTCTCTCTGCCCTCCCCTCCCCTCCCCACCCCCTTGATCTCAAATCCTCCCCACAAGAGACACCCTGACCTCTGCCCTCAGAGTGCCTGCACAGGGAGTGGGCACGCCCTGCCCCTCCTGCCTGGCCTCCTGGCCCTGGACTGAGCCCAGGCCTGGCCTTGGGCTCCAGGCCGCCCAGTCCAGCTCCCCTACCTCCCTGCCCACACCAGCTCCCATCCTGGTGACACCAGCCTTGGTTTTCTAGCCTGTGAGCTGGGCAGTGCTGTCCAACTTGAGCTGGCAGCTGGGGCCTGGCCAGCCACTTTGCATTTCTGAGCTTCAGTTTCCCCATCTGTAAATGAGGATCAAGAGGAGGACCACAGGCCTGCCTCTGCCCTTAGAGCCCCATCTGGGGGCAGGGGTGGTGGGCAGGTCCTGAGCATGAGGGTGGGCTCTCTCCCTTCCCCTCCCTGTCCTTCTCCTGCTCCCCGATGGGACAAGCCACGGCGTTAGGAGGCATGCTAGCGACTGAGATCCAGGACCTGGAACAACACCCCCGGGCCTAAGCTAGTTCCTGCAGCTGTCCCCAAGGTCAGCACAGTCCGGTACACATCCCATCGCTAGCCCAGCCAGCCCTGACCTAGCCCGGAGACTCTGGGCCTTTGGAAAAGGCAAAGCCTAGACGAGGCTGAGAGGTGGCACAGGGATGAGTGCATGCCAAAACCTAAAGGTGAAGGGTGGTTGGCCGAGGGTTTGTCATGCTGGGAAGGAGTGGAAGAGGCAGGAACAGGTCCCACTGGGCTTCGAGGCCCCACCGGGCACCCGTTCACTGCCTGGCGCACGCAGGCACCTCCTTGCCACTCACACCTTCCCTGAGAAGTCCTGCGGGGGCAGGAGGTGCTCCCTGGAGACCCCTTTTGGAGCTAAGAGAACAAAGGCCCAGCAGCTCTGCCTTTCTTCCACAGGCAGGAGGGAGCCACGCGAGGCTCCTGAGCAGGGGAGTGGTACATTTAGAAGCAGGTTCCAGAAGCTGCACCAGAGGGAGGGGTGCAGAGGGCTCCTGAGGACATCGAGAAGTAGGAGGGCCTAGGGGCGCAGGATGGACACCGGAGTCAGTGCAGGGCAGGTGGACCTGGGTGAGCTTGCATCTCCTGCTGCCTGCGGGGCAGCCTCAGCCATGGTCCCAGAGCAGCTGACTTGCCTGGGAGGGACTCCAGGGCCGGGTCGAAACTGTGCTGGCTGGCGCGTCCCAGAAACCGGGAGTCAGCAGTTCCCCTCCAGCTGAAGGGCCAATGAAGCCACAATAGGATCACACAAACGGGGTGTGGCAGAGACAGGGAGATGGCAGGGGAGGGCAGAGGGCCAGTGCCTGGGGGCCTGGGGAGAAACACTGGGTCCCCTCGCCCCCGTCAGATCCTCTTTGGCAGCACTGGGGAGTGACTGAGGCTGCATTTCACAGATGGGAAGATGGCTCGGTGCCTCTACGGGGACCCCGGCCATGCCCTGCCCCCCAGGGCCCAACATGCTGTTGATCAAGGAGACACACGAGTGTCTGAGCCTGGACATTCAGGCACAACTCACTCTGGGCCCCTGTTCTGAGCCCGCCCAGGCCCCCAGAAGGAGGCAGAGCAGGCTGGCACAGGGTCTGCTCTGAGCCAGGTTGGCACCTGGGCTGGCCCTTGGCACCCCAGCTACTGCACACCCCCACCCAGGCCAGTAGGGTCCTCTCTGGTGCCGGAGGAAACAGCCCCCTGGGAACCAGGGCCGAGTCAACAGGAGGGTGACCTGTGTTCTGCATCGCCTAGCGCCCCGGGTCCGGTGTGGCAGGGCCCCAATGCTCTCCGAGGGCAGAGGTGGAGGTCCAAGGCAGAGGCTGGAGGTGGGAGCCAGGCCCCCGCTGGGCAGTGGGAAACGGAGGGGGTCTGCGCAGAGAGGTGCTAGTGGCTCAGGAATTTCTTGGGGGTGGGGGAGCCCAGCCAGAGAGTGAAAGTGCAGAATTCTTTCCATTCTTCCCATTTCTCTGTGATGACTCAGCAGCTCCACCAGCTGCACCCTGCACCGCAGTCCTGCGGAAGGCCCAGGAGTGTGCCTGACTGTAGTGTGGGTGGGGCAGACAGCATGGCCTCCCCAGGCCTCAGGCTCCCCACCTGGACAGTGGACAACTAGGCCAGACCCCAGGCCTCCAGCCCTTGGCCACACTCAGTGCAGCCCACTGGACTCCCTCCTCCAGAAGGAGTGGGAAGGCTTCCCCCACACCCTGGGGGACCAGAGGGCCCGGGCTGCAAGTCAAGAGGCCGTCCAGCCATGGCTGTGGTATCTCATCTGGGTGGGATGGCCCTTGGGAGGACGGGGAAGGAGGCACCAGGGCAGCACATGCAGCAGGGGTGGCAGGAAGGGCGTGCCTGCCAGGGCGCCCCTGTGTGTATCTGCATACCACCTGCCCAGCTCGCACGGGCCAGCTGGCTGTGTGTGCATGTGCCTGTTCACAGGTGAGCGCACAGGTGTGTTCACAGGTGAGCACACAGGTGTGTTGCTGCCTGGGCCCTGACCAACCACTGGGGAGCTCTGGGATGTCTTCCCAGCCAGATTGGGCCCCACCCCGCTCCTGGGCCCTGGAGCACCCATGGCACCACCACCTCCTCAGGAAGCCCCTCTGTGGCACAGTCCCACTTGGGGGAGAGTAGGAGCAAGTCTGGGGCATTTAGGGATGAACCAGGCAACAATCTCCTTGCCAAAGCCCCACTCGGCTCCTGGGCTGCCCCCCCCCCCCCCCCCCGCCCCCCCCCCCCCCCCAGCCCTTCCAGGGAATAGGGAAGTGGCTCTGAGGCTGGAAACTAGCTTGGCCACTTCTTCTGAACCGGATGCTCTGCACTGGCCACCTCATGGCTCCGAGGTCAGGACACCTGGGAGAACCTCTGGCAGAGACGGGACAGGGCAGGGCCCCTCCCCTGGGCCTCTGTGGCGCTCTGGTCTCTTCTAGTCTGCAATGGAGCCTAGACTCAGGGGGCTGGCCCTGAGCTCCAGCAGCCCTAAACCCCTACTCCCTTAGCCATTCTGGATTCCGTTCGCCCCCAAGAAGGCCTCCAGCCTGGGGTCATGGCTCAGGGTCACCACACTCCCTGCTTCCTCCCCCACAGGCCTAGCCTCTGAATGTTGACATCACCCTGCTTCCTGGGCTGAGGGCCCTGAAGCCCCTGTGCCCTGCCCCTGCTACATCCTGGGATCTGAATGCCCGGGTGCTTCTCAGCGCCCAGCCCAGGCTGGTGCTGTGGACGCTCCTGGGAGCCAGACCAGGTCCTTCTGGCAAAAGCCACAGAGAAGAGAGTCTAGAAGGTCCCACAGGCTGGAGGGGAGCCTCGGCCTCCTGGGGCTTGTCTGGCAGACTTGCCTCCTGCCCTGGCCTGGCTCCATGTCCAGGCTGTGGCTGTCAGGATCCAGCCCCTGCCCACAGGCCTGGGTCCACTCCCAGCAGGAAAGGGCCAGCTGAGGCCCGGGGCTGGGCAGCCTCGCGCACCAGCGTGTGCCTCCAGGGTGCTGAGTACAGACGGACCTCGGCCAATGCAGTTCTCATCCTTTCTCCATGAGCAGAACTTTCCATCATGTTGGACCTTCCTTGGAACCACTGACACCCTCCCACCCCCACCCCCTGCCCAGGCGTGGGCGACTCTCCTCACGGCTCTCTGTTTCTGAACCATTAAAGGAGGGGACCCACAGGGACTGGGGCACCCAGGCTTGCAGGCTCTGAGCCGTGTGGGTGCTACCTGGGGTTGGCAGAGTGGGGCCAGATCAAGCCTGACCTGAAGCCATCCTGCCCTGCTTCTGTCCAAACTTGTCCTATTCTTGGCAGGGCTCATGCCCTGGCAGCGACACTCTCCTATCTGCCTGTCTAGTCCAGTTGCTACCCGGGGGCTAATCCTTCACCCCCACATCCCTGCAGGCCATTGCTTTCTCTGTGACATGGTGTGAAAGCAATACCCCAACAAAGGCGGAGGTGGAGGTACATGAGTGTCCTGGGCAGTATGCAGTAAGTATTCACTAAATGCAGGTCTCCAAGGCCGTTATTGCATCCTGAGCCCATGTTTACAGTGACCAAGCCCTCCGGAGGTCCATGCTCTGGAGACCCTGAGGATCCATTTGTAGGGGCGGTTCCTCCATGGCCTAAGTGTGGTCTAAGTGTGGCCTGGGCCAGCCCTGGGACTGAATGAAACTCTCTCAGACAACATCATCGCTGCCCCAGGCCCCCAAAGCCCCTGGGACTCTGGTCATCAGCCCCTTCCCCTCTAGAGAGACCTCCTGGCTGGCTCCAAATGGCACAGCCCTGATCCTTGGCCCTGCTGTGGCCCCAGCCCGGCCCCTGGTGGTCACAGGTGCTGAGAGCCCCCATGCCCTCCCTTGTTCTGGTTCACGTGGGACCAACTGTCTGCACGGCTCCTGGAGCCCAGCCTGTGGGAGTCACATGCAAATCAGAGGCAAACAGAGGCCTGCCCAGCTTCCGGCTCCTGGGGATCCCCCTCCTCTGCCCCATCCACATCTCATCTTCATCTGCATGCTGGGGGCTGGGGCAGAGCTGGCGAGGGGCCTGTCCAGCCTGGGCACCATCTACAGAGGCCGCCTGACTCCCTGCCTTGGGTCTGAGGGGCTGCACCAGCTCCTGGGGTCAGGGTGTGGGACTCCTGCAGAGGGCAGCCTGGCTGTACCAGCCCCCTGTGGACTGGCCTCCAGGGCAAGCAGGAAGGGTACAAGGGGGCAGCCCACCCAGTCCTATCCAGGCTGGACTCCTGGACCTGGAGGGTCTCAGCACAGAGCCGGTGGAGCTGCCAGGGTCTGATGGGCCCTGCCCCAGCCCTCCCCCTCCCAGGGAGCCCCTCAGATTCTATCGCTGAACTCTGGGGGCTGTGCCCAGAAGGACAGCCAGAGCCCCCACCGCCACGTCTAGGGGGCACCTACTGTGTGGCAAGAAGCACTCACAGACACCACATGGGATCCTCCTCCCAGCTGCAGGGGCGACCAGAGTCCACGGACAGGGAGACTTAGCCTGGGAGAGGTCAGGGATGTGCCCATGGCTCTGTGGGTCAGTGGCAGAGTGAGGCTTTGGCCAGGAGGTCGGGGGGGCCCAGGCTAGGGGTACTGAGGCTAGGTTAGAGGATGGTCTTAAGAGAAGGTGGGAGAAGGCACCGCAGGGAGAAGGAACAGGGGAGGGGGAGACGGCAAAGGGGGTGTGAGGCCACAGAAGAGTATCTGGGGAGCTGGTCCAGGGCACACACTGTGCCCACCGCCTGGGGCAGCCTGGCCCCGATTCCAGGCCAGAGGCCCTGGGTGAGGTCAGGACCTCTGCAGGCCCAGACAGATCCTGATAGGGTAGGTGGTCACGTTCCCATCACTGCCACACCAAGGCTGGGTTTGGGGGCTCCAGTCCAGCTGCCTTTGTGGTCAGCTCCGCAAAGCTCCCAGCTTCTCCCCGGGTTAGGTCTGGATGCTCCCATGGCATCTTCTTTGGTTTTTCTGGGCCTTCTTGGCCAGGAGTCCAGGTGGCCATTGCCAGGCTGCAGGTGGCTCGTGGGGTGAAGGCTCTACAGGGGCAGAAGATGGGGTGCTGAGAGGGAACAGCAGCTCTCGAACACAAGCCAGCCTTGGCCTCGGGCAGGCCAGGCTGGGGCCTCCTGGGCAGGGAGGCCAGAGTTCATACAGGTCGCTGCCCACTGGCTCCAGCTATTTGTGCCCCACCTAGCCCAGGCCCCACCCTAGGTAGCCTTTGGTGAATGTTGCAAAATCTTGGCCCAGCTCTGCTGGCTCTCCTCCCTGACGGGTGAGAGGCTGCAACGGAGGCGAGTGGAGGTCAGAGGGAAGGCCCCTCCCTGCCTTGGCCAGGCTGTGGCCCTGTACGGGCCCTGGAGGGGTACAGGGGTGCCTGTGCTCTGTTGCATGCAGGCTGGACCAGGGTCACAGAGCTCCCAGGGCTTGGCATGGGGTCAGGGCAGAGGTGGGTGCCAGTGCCAAGCTGGGCATTGTCTGGGAGCATACGAGCCAGGCTGCTGGACTGGAGAGGGGCAGACCTAGGAGGGCCAGGAGTTCCTACAGTGGGAGCAGAGGTCCGAGGAGACTCAGGGTGATGGCTGTGGCTGTGGGTCGAGTCACTGGGATTGACCCTGATGGCCCAGGGCAGCCTTGGAGGATTGGAGGCAGGACAGTGACGTGCTGACAGTAGGAGTTGGGAAGACCTGGCAGGCTGAGGGCGCATGGAGAGGGGCTGAGATGAGGGGGGGAGCAGGAAGGGCGAGGGGCTAGGATGGGTGGGGGTCCCCCAGACATGGCCTGGGTTGGGGTGCACCAAGACGACTAGGACAGGGTCAAGCTACCCCTGGAAAAGGGCTGAGTGAAAAGGCCTTGGTCTTTGGCATGGGGACTGGGGTGGACACAGGGAAGAGGGCCCAGGACAGGCCTGAGGGGGCTCAGCAGGACAGGCAGAGGCCCAGGAAGCCAGGGGACTGTGGGAGCATGCCCCTGAGTATGTGCCCACCCCTGTTCCTGGCAGTGATGCCCCAGCTCCGCGGGAGTGTCTGTAAGTGTCTGATGGTCTCTGTGTGTCTGTGAAGGGTGCATGTGTACACATGCACACACATGTGTGTAAGTATTGGAGATAGAGGGTGAGTGGTCCAGGCCACCATCTGTCCACTCTCTTCTTCCTCCCTAATCTGGGGAGGCCAGCCTGGCTCCAGTCACCATGGAAACAAGGCACCCTTCCTCCCAGCAGGATGGGGTGCCCTGGTGTGGCTAGCTGTGCAGGGCAGGGGTGGGGTGGGGGTTCGGCCCTTCTGGGAGGATCTGCTCTGCTCCCCATTTGGGAAACATCTGCCTTGAGAGGACAGGAACTTGAAGAGGCCCCTGGCCCTGGCGTGAGGGTACTCCTCTCAGCAGGACAGCACAATGCCCAGAGGTGCCCGCGCCATGCTGGCCTGAGCCTCGGGTACCCAGAGGGGTGGTGAAAGGCCAAAGGACAGTCAGTGGGGCAGCAGGACAAGGACCTGGCATCTCAACCCCAGCTGAGCCCTCCTCCTGGTGGCCGCTCCTTGCTGTTTGCAGGAGCAGCCCCAGCTCTGCTGCCCGTGGAGGTGTTGACCTGGGCTGGGCCTGCCTGTGGGTCCCAGAGCTATTTTTAAGGTCCACCGGATGGGCCTTCCAGGAACCAGGAAAAAACAGGCAGGGACTGGCATCCTGTACTGCTGGGGACGTGGCTGGGGGTGGGTGGGTCAGACTTGCAGAGAAGGGGTGGCCTGGGGTCACTTACCACAGGCCATGCCCAGGGAAGAAGGGCAAAAGACTCTTGGGTTTCAAATTCAGCTTTGCAGCCCCCACCCCCATACAAGGAGGGCAGGGGCTCCACAGCTGGGAGGACCCCTCAGAGCCTCACTGTGCCAAGCTCAGAAATGGGGTGAGCTGTGCCCACCTGCAGGGTAGGGGCAGACTGCGACATGTGGCACCCTGCCTGAGTCCCGCACCCTGGGCAGGGTCGTCTGGAGTGCTGGGGGCCCCCAAGGCCAGCGTGGACATGGGGCTGGGTGGCCGCACAGGCAGAGACAGCAGGCCTCCTGCTCAGCCTCCTTGGGCTGGATGGAGCCTGAAAGAGACCCCCACAGCAGGACAGCCCCTAGTGGGGGGGTCCAGGTCCATTCTGACCCCTCGTGGAGCACACAGTCAATGCAGGACATGCACAGACACACAGGCTCTCACAATGGCACAGCTACAAGAGTCTGGGAGAGACTGGGGCTCTAGGGAAATCCTCCCCACAGGAAAAAGGCTGCCTTCTGCTCCGTCCTCCACTCCCAGATCAGGAGGGGGACACCCCCCACTCCCAGAGCCCTTGGAGGCCTCCACAGATGGCCCAGCCTACCTCCAGGGCTGGGAAAGGAGGAGCTGTTGACAGTGGGACACACACCCTGCCACTTTCTGAAGGAGTGCGTGCACACTACTCTGAGTTTGGGGAGACTCAAGGTCATCGGATCAGATTCAGGAGCTGGTGGGGCGAAGGGGGGTGCCCTCCCCCAGGACGTGGGCCTCCCAAGGCTACCCCTAAGGCCAGGGACCAGCTGGGCACATGGGCCAAGACACCCGAGGAGGACTGACCTGGAGATTTACACACCGGGCTGAGGGGCCCACTGGGGAGGCCACTGAGGACCTCAGCCCCTCTTAGCTGAGTCGGATCTGCCCTCAGAGCCACATCTTGATGTGCTCACCATCTAGACCCGGAACACTCTCCAGCACGCCCATCCTTCCCAGCTCCAGGACACGCTGTAAGGTCAGGAACCTTAACAGCCTGACCTGAAGACACCCACTGTCTGGGAGAGGGCAGGCTCTGAGGACCCCCTGCTGGCCTTCTGGAAGGACCTACAAGTGGAAAACAGCCCCTCCTCCTTTGCAGGTGCTGTGTGGATTCCGCTGAAGGGGTGGGCTCCAGCATCCTATCTTGGATCTGACCCCATTGGGATCCCTGCAGTGGGCTAGGACCCATGATTAACCTGCCAGCCCTGGCCCTGTCCTCATGGACCCACACTGCAGGAGGGTGGTGGACAGAGCTCCAGTAAGGCAAGAACCTAAGAGCAGCACCAGTGGAGGGTCCACTTTCTGTCCTGGGACAGTGACAGTGGCAGTGAAGGGGTGTGACTTGGGGGAGGTTGGGTGTGCTGAGGGCCAGCAGGCCAGCCCAGGCCTCTGAGGCAGGTGAGTGTGCATGCTTGGGGGTCACACATGAAGGCAACCCCAGACAGGCCCAGGGATGTGGCTGCAATGGTTAGATCCTGGCCTGGCCTGGCCTCCACAGGCCACCAGGAGCACCTGCAATGCCAGAAGGATCAGCACCATGGCCTTTTGGCTCCCTCAGCCCTCTCTGGGACTGATGTGAGAGACAGTGGACGCCCAGGGCTCAGCCCTCGGGGCTGGCAGAGGGCTGCTCGCACCTCACAGTCCTGAGCTGCTCAGGCCAGTGACCTTGGGTTGAGGTCGGCAACACGTTGGGTTGGATCGGCCACACAGGTGAGTCTGCGTACTACAGGAGACTGAGGGCAGGCTCAGGGCCAGACCAGGGCCATGTGGACTCGAGCTAGCTCAGGCCCTGACTGTAGCGGTGAAGGTGGACTCCTTGGTGGAGGTGGACAGGAGCTGGGCCTGGACGGCAGCCAAGTGGGTGGAGAGCAGGCGAGGGCGCTCCAGCACCAGGACAGCAGGGCAAAGGTTCCGGGAGGGGAGGCGTGATCAGGGAAGGACTTCGGGCTGCGGGTGTGAGGTCAAGCCAGGTCAGAACGGCGGCCCAGGGGTGGGCAGGGTCGGCCCCCCGCCCGCGCCGGGGCTCTGAGTCCCGGGACGCTGCCGCCGAGCGGGGTCCCCAAGGGGGCGGTGCCGCCTCCCCGCGCCGGGTCACCTGCGCCCTGGGGTGCGGACGGCCGGAGACGCACGCGCACACGCAGGTCCGGGGGTGGCCTCCTGGACTCCCGCCCCCGGGACCCCGTGCCAGCACCCAGCTCCAGACGCCCACTTCGGACCTGCTGGGAAGGCGCGCGTGTAACCGGTGACCTTCCCGGCGCGGCCTGGGGCGGGGCCCACGAGTCCCCGCCCCGCGCTCGCCGCCATTGGCTGGGCCCCGGCGCCCTCCGGGAAGCCCGCGCCCATTGGCTCCCGCGGCCCCGCCCCGACGCCTCGGCCACCGCCCGCGCGGAAGCTGCGCATGCGCGGGGCGTCTGCGAGCAGAGGAGGGGCTACGCCGCGCCGTGCACCTCCGCGGCTCCAGCACAGCGAGCTAGTCCCGGGCGGCTCTCCGCGACCCTCGTCCACCGGCCTCCGCCCGCCCCGGCCGGGGCGCTCGGCCTCCCGCCGTCCCTCGGCGGCTCGCGCGGGCTCCCCGGGGCCACTCGGACACGCGGACCCCAGAGGAAGGGGGCGGGGTCTCGACTAGCCCCGCCCCCGCGGAGGGATACGGGCGGCCGCGGCCCAAAACCCCGGGGCGAGGCGGCCGCGGCGTGTGAGCGGCTTGTCCTGCGGCGCGTCCACGCGGTCCGCGCGGGCTTGGCCGGGCCACTGCGCCGCGCCGCGCCGCGCCGACGGCCTCGCCCGAGCGCTCTTGGAGCCTCGAGGGCCGGTGCTCCCGGCGTGCCCGCCCGCCGCCCGCCGTCCTGAGCTCGGGGCTCCGCGCGGTCCGGGGAGGCCGCCCTCCCGTGTCCGCGGCCGCGCGGGGAGCCGGGCGGCGAGAGGCGGCGCAGAGCCCGGAGGCCGCGAGTCCGCTCCCGCCGCCGCCCGCGATGCTGCTTTCCAAGTTCGGCTCCCTGGCGCACCTCTGCGGGCCGGGCGGCGTGGACCACCTCCCGGTGAAGATCCTGCAGCCAGGTGCGCGCGGGGCGGGGGCGTCGGGGGTCCTGGGGTCGGGGGATCAGGGGCTGAGATCTGGGGGCCGGGGGCGCAACGGGGGTCTCGGGGACCGGGAGATCGGTGGCTGAGATCTGGGGGCCGGGGGCGAGTCCGGGGTCTCGGCAGTCAGGATTTGGGGGTCGGGCGGCGTCGGGGGCCAGGGCGCGCCGGGCCGCACCAACCCCGCCCGCGGTCCCCACAGCCAAGGCGGACAAGGAGAGCTTCGAGAAGGTGTACCAAGTCGGCGCCGTGCTGGGCAGCGGCGGCTTCGGCACGGTTTACGCGGGCAGCCGCATCGCCGACGGGCTCCCGGTGAGTCGGGCAGCCGGGCGGACCCGGGATTCTCGCCCACTGCGCGCGTCGTCGCAGCCTCGCAGGGCCTGACCACTCGCGTCCCCCCCCTCCAGGTGGCTGTGAAGCACGTGGTGAAGGAGCGGGTGACCGAGTGGGGCAGCATCGTAAGTGCGGGTGGCCGGGCGGGCGGCGGGCACTATCGGCCGGGGTCGGGGGGCCGCCCGCCGGCTTGTGCGCGCTGACCGCAGTGTCCCCCAGGGCGGCGCGGCCGTGCCCCTCGAGGTGGTGCTGCTGCGCAAGGTGGGCGCGGCGGGCGGCGCGCGCGGCGTCATCCGCCTGCTGGACTGGTTTGAGCGGCCCGACGGCTTCCTGCTGGTGCTCGAGCGGCCCGAGCCGGCCCAGGACCTCTTCGACTTCATCACGGAGCGCGGCGCGCTCGATGAGCCCCTGGCGCGCCGCTTCTTCGCGCAGGTGCTAGCCGCCGTGCGCCACTGCCACGGCTGCGGGGTCGTGCACCGCGACATCAAGGACGAGAACCTGCTCGTGGACCTGCGCTCGGGCGAGCTCAAGCTCATTGACTTCGGCTCGGGCGCCCTGCTCAAGGACACGGTCTACACCGACTTTGACGGTGAGCACGGGCGGGGTGGCGGAGCGGTCCAGCGGCGGACGGTAACGTCCGTGGGGAGCGGAGGACCCACGGAGGAGCTGGGACTGTTGGAGGACGCGCGCGCCGCGCCTGGGGCACGCTCGCGTGGGGGGCGTGGGCCACGCGCTGCCTTGGGGAGGGCAGAGCCCGGGATCGCAAGCCAGATCGTGGCGTGGGGGCGAGGGGCGGGCTCGAGACTGCCCCCTCCGGTTGTGTCGGGGTGCGACCGCGGGTGGAGGGCGGTGGGGTCGGCGCCGGGAGTGCCTGGACCCCCGCGATGTCGCAGCCGGCGCTACCGCGGGCCTCCCCCTGCGTGGGGGCGGGCGCTGCGTGCGTGCGTGCAGAGCTGGGGGCGCCGCGGCAGAAATCCCCGCATTGCGGAGCGCGGGGAAGCCGGGGCTCCCCGCCCGCGCGCCGCCTCCTCCCTCCTCCCACGTTCCTCCTCCCTTCTCCCTCCTTTCTTTTCTCTCCCGGGTTCTCCCTTCCCCGCCCTCTGCGTATCCTCACCTCACATCTGTTTGTTGTGAAACTGGAGCTCTAGCTCATGTGACCCGTTCCGTCGCTGCGGGGCCAGCTGGGGGGCGGGGCGGGCCGGCGGCCCTGGGGAGGCCACGCCCCGGCGTTTTTCCAGGGTGATGACCAGCAGGAATTGGAGGCGGCTCCCTCCTCCAGCTCCGGCTGTGGAGATGATTAGCCGGGAACACTGTGTTGGTGTTTGTGTTTGGTACCAGCTTTATGGGGCGCTGGTCCCTTAGTGGCGTCCTGATCTTCACGTGTCCCACAGGCACCCGAGTGTACAGCCCACCGGAGTGGATCCGCTACCACCGCTACCACGGGCGCTCGGCCACCGTGTGGTCTCTGGGCGTGCTGCTGTACGACATGGTGTGTGGGGACATTCCCTTTGAGCAGGACGAGGAGATTCTTCGGGGCCGCCTCTTTTTCCGGAGGAGGGTCTCCCCAGGTGTGTGGGGGCACTGGGCCTGCCCGCGGTGTGGGGCGGGCAGCGGAGCCGGCCCTTTCTGACCCTCTCTCCTTCCCCTCAGAGTGTCAGCAGCTCATTCAGTGGTGTCTGTCCCTGCGGCCCTCAGAGCGGCCCTCGCTGGACCAGATCTGCGCCCACCCTTGGATGCTGGGAGCAGACGGGGGCACCCCGGAGAGCTGCGACCTGCGGCTCTGCGCCCTGGACGCGGAGGACGGGGCCAGCACCACCTCCAGCAGCGAGAGCTTGTGAGGCCGGGCCTGGCCTGGCTTGTGGGAGCCAGAAGGACCGCCTTCCCCAGCCCAGCTCTGCGAGAGACCGCAGACGACTCTGCTTGGCCGCCTGCTCCTTGCGAAAGCAGTGATCTCTGACCCCTGGTGACCTTTGCCTCGGGCACTGGGCTGTTTCCTTTGCTTTGAGTGCCTTTTCGAACGCTGCTCTCACGGACTTGGTTTCTCAAGCTCTGTCGTCCAAAGACGCTCCCCTCAAGTGAGGTTCCACCTGCCTTGGGCGGGTGCTTAGACCCAAGACTGTCCCTCTCCTGTGCTCCAGGAGGCAGCCCTGCCGGCCCTCAGCGCCTCCCTGTGTGACAGTGTTGGACCCGGAGCACTCCCATGTCCTGTGGCCTCATCTCCCCGGGGACACCTCCCCGACCCGCCCTGGTCTCTCAGTCTTCGTCTGGGCGTGTCCATGCACAAGCAATGCAACGTTCAGGCCTCTGCTGCCCGCATGCACACTGTGTGCGTGCGGACGTCTGTTATTTATGGTGTGACTTCCGCAGAGGGCTATTTATTGTTAATTTATTTGTTGGGGTTCCTGCCTCCCAGCAGCCCCACCTCCCCCAGGCCCGGGGGGCGGAGAGTGCTGTGGACCCAGGCCCCCACCTGTGTCTGTCGGAAGATGGACTTGTACAGTGGCTAATTTAAAGGGAGTTGGTGATGCCGCCACTTCAAGGCTGTGTGCCCTAGGGGGCGGGTTTTAAATTATTGACCTTGTACAGTCTGCTTGTTGGCTCTGGAAGCTGGGGGGTAGGGGGGACAGAGTCTCAAGCCTTTAATTTATTTTAGCAGCTGTGTTCCTATGATCCGGGTGTGTAGACATCGCAGCTGGGGGTTTCTCTCAGCTCAAGAGTGAGATGTCTGGAGATCATATTTTTTTATATGGTATTTCAATTAAATTGTTTTGTATATAATGGGTTTCTATGTTTGTTGGGCTGGGTGGTCTGGGGCGGGAGAAGGGAGTTCTGGGAGATGGAGCCTCTAGCTGCTGGGGAGCCCCCTCTGGGTCTCCTGTGGGGAGCCAGCAGCGTGAGGGGCCCAGGCTCTTCCCTCCCAGGCTGGAGGGTTTGGTGTGTGGTGTGGCTCTTGGCCTTTTTGCCCCCCATTCTTTGCCCAGGGGAGTGGGCCGCAGGCCTCACCATTAGGGGCATGTGGGAGAGGAGCAGGGAGCTGGGCTCAGGGGTTGGCCTTCCCACCACTAGTCTAGAGGCTTAGGGGGTGGCCTCAAAAGCATCTCTGTGGCCTTGTTTTCAGGGAGGCCCCATCAGGGTGGGAAGAGCAGAGGACCATTGCTCAGGTCACTGAGGCAGACGTGTGCATGGAGGGATCTGTGAAGCCCACAGATGGCTGAAAGAGGTCCTGAAGGACGAGGGCTTTGCCAGGTAGAGGACGTGGAGGGCACTTCAGGTGTAGAGAACTGGGGTGGGTGTGGTCAAAAAATGCTCCAGTGGTCGTCCAGGCCTGACAGGTGTAGGGCAAGGTGGTAGGTGGAGGTCACGGCCAAGTCCAGGTGTGGAAATGTGGGCACCAGGCCACTGTGTGAAGGGCAGGCCTGGTGGAGATGGTGTGCCCTATAGCCCCCATGGGGTCCTTTGTTTGGTTGGTCCCCAGGGTGGGGCAGTAGGGCACCTGCTGAGCCTGCAAGGAGGCCATTTGGGTCCAGCAGGGCCCAGACACATGGCCTGGAGTCTCCAGAGACCTGTCCTTCTGTTCCACAGCCCAGGTGTCTGGCCACATGCCTGTCTGCGAAGCACGCAGACCCCTGCCTGCTCATGAACTTGCTAATGGCCCTCGGGACCACATTGTCAGACAAAGTGTCCTGAGCCCACAGGCAGGAGCAGAGACAGGAAGTTTTGGAAAGTGATGCTGAAGGAAAATGACAGGCGGAGGCGCTGAGGGGGCTCCTGGTTCAGTCTCGGCCATTCACAGAGTCAGTGGGGTTTGTGGCTGGCCTGGGCCTGGAACACGTCCTGAGGAGCTGCTATGGAGAGCCAGGAATTTCCAGGGGTGGCCCCACTCACTGTAGGCAGATGCCTCAGAGGAGTTGGGGGACTGTCGGGAGACAGCCCGCCTCTTCCCACGGCCCTGGGCTGACCAGCCTGCCCAGAGGCCACCCTGGCCGGCTGGGGTTCTCCTTAGCTTACCCTGCCCCCTCCCAGGAATGGAGCCCTCAGGCAGCAACCCCAGGCCATGGGCTGGAGCTCCATGGGGGAGCCGTCAGAGAGGGTTGAGGACAAGTTCAGGCCCCTGCACCCCACTCTGGTGACAGCTACCCACATGTAGTGATCCCAGCTCCCCTCCTTGCCAGCTGAGTGTGCTGGGCTCATTTGGGCACTCCTGCATCCACCCATCTGTCCATCCATCTGTCCTTCCATCCGTCCACCCACCAGGCCATACGGTAATCACTCACTGAGCTTGTCCTTGTGTGGGACCCTGAGTCAGGCCCTGGGAAGGCACAGGGGCTCTTGGAGTGGGACGGAGGGCAGTGCTTGTGCAAAGTCAGGAGGGAAGTGGTCAGGACAGGTGGGGAAAGGCTTGCAGCCTTGGTGAGCGCGTGCGGTCTTGAGCGCATGCCAGCACCACAAGCGGGGTCCTGAGTTCTCACATTTATCAACTCCGTGAGCTCCACAGATGGGGAAGCAGAGGTGCGGAGAGGCTGAGAGGCTCCCCCAAGGCCACTGGCCACCTGACTGCAGGCTGAGTGTCTGTCTCTTAAGAGCAGCCCAGAGGACAGTGTTTCCCGAGGTCTGCCCCTGGAAGGGGAGCTCAGCCCCTGCTGTCAGCAAAGGCCTGCCATGGAGGCAGTTTGGGAAATGCTGCCCTCCAGCCCAGGCCCTCCTCAGAATCACCGCTGGTCAGAGGCTCTGCCAGCCCTCCCGAGGCCTATGGGCCCTGGGCCCCCGTCCAGTGACGCCTGTGCAGGTGGCGCTGGCCGCTCTGGCAGTGGATGGACAGGTCTGTGGGGGTGACCACTGGTGGGTTTGAGGGACGCAGAAGCTGTTGCCACAGGTGACAGCTCCTCTCCTGCCTGGGGGTGGGAGGCCTGGCTCTGACAAGAGTGACGGGTCAGCAGGGAGAGGGCCCCACTTGGTGTAGGGGGAGCCCATGCCTGTGTGCATCGGGGCCGGTGGGGCGAGTGGACTGGGGCTGGGGCCAGAGGCTGGGCCCCGAGGTCAGGGTCTGGGGGGCTGGTATGTGCTAGCCCACGTGGCATATGCAAGCCAGGGTGGAGGGCTGAGCTCCCCTCACAGAGCCTGCCCTGCAGGGCAAGAGGGAAAAGACAGAGAGGAGACAGACAAGGGGAGCAGGTGGCCACCCGACGGCCACGCACCCCTTCTGTCTCAGCTTGACTGCACAAGCCTGGGCACCCCACAGGCACCCCTTCCCACCCTGTCAGCCAGGGCTAGCGCAGCCTTGGCTGCTGGGCGCTGCCAGCTGCCGTCCTGGGTTGGACATGTGCACATGCCCCAGCCCCAGCGCCACCAGGGAAGGGCTCTTGCCCAGGTTGCCCTTGGGGAAACTGAGGCCCAGAAAGGGAGGGACCTTATGCAGATGCCAGAGCATGAGTGCTGTGCCTCACAGATTAGGGAGCTGCTGAGGGCCAGCCTGGACATTCCTCCTGGTGGTTGAGGCCCATGGGGGTGGGGGGCTGGGTCCAGACTGCATCCAGGACCTGGCTGTGGGCGCAGGGTGCAGGCCACAGGAGAGGCCCAGGACACAGCACACTGTGAAGGGTAGCTTTCCTGGACCCTGGGGCGCCCCCACAGTCAGATTTCAGAGAATCCCCATGTTTCAGAGACCCAGCAGAATTCCAGAGCTCTGGCTGTGAGGCCTGGATCCCCTTTGGAATGCCCACCTGCAGCCCTGGCCCAGCCCTGCATGCTGCCCCTCGGGCTCTGTGGGGCTCCGCTGGGCCACTCGGCTTGGGGCGCTGGATGGGACAAAATACGCAGATCCCCTGTCCTCTCCTTGAGGCCACTCCAGCCCCTAGGCTCTCTTCTCTATGTCTGGGTGCCCCCACCTCCTGCCCCACAAACCTGGAGCTCCGTCAGGATCCAAGTGGGGCCCTGCCCCTCCAGGTTCCCCCAGCCCTGCCGGTCTGGCCCCTCCCTGGGGGAGGGAGGCCAGCAGAATCCATTTCAGTTCCTCAGGCTTTGTGTCTACACAGGGGCCTCTCCCGGCTCTGAGGTGGGATCTGGCGGGGGGTGTTCAGGCCCCTTCCCACAGGTTGGGCCCATCCCACCCTGCCTGGACTGGCCCCCAGGGCTGCAGCCCCTCCTCAGGCACTCAGGGCCAAGCAATCACACGTGTGCGCCAAGGCAGGGCGCCCATCTGGATGTGGTGCCTGTGGGACCTGGGGTGGGCCGGCCGCAGAGCCGCTGTCCCACTGTTCCACTCCTCAGGGCTGGGAGCTGCCCCAAGCTGTGCCGTCCCCAAGGGTCTATGCCACTCGTGCTAAGCTTTGTGGGTCCCCCGTGTCTACAGGACCCTCCTCTGCTGGAGCAGGATCTGTTCTCAGCAGAACCAGCCCCGTCTGCAGAGTCTGTGGGCTGGGGGCTGGGGCCTGAGCGAGGGGACTCCTCTTCCCAGGGCCTCTTGAGGCCCGGATGAGGCTGTACCCACCGGCAGGACCCCCAACTCCTCTGCGGCTAGCACTGTTGGCCATGTGGACAGCTTGGCGCTGGAGCAGAGGGGACAGGCTGCCTAAGACCGTGTGGAATGCACGACCCCCAAAACCCTCTCCTGGCCTCCTCCAGGCTGCCCGCTCTGGGACAGGCCTGGGTTTCTCCCCTCCCCTTCACCCACCGCCCCATACCCAGGAGGCTCTGGCTGTTCTCTGCTGGGCTAGCCCCCAACTCCGCTCATCCCTACTATCTTTACAATTTAACCACTCGCTCAAGTTCTGAACAGTGTCCGTCCTTCAGGGACTTTCCTCGGGGCTATGCACAACCCAGAAACCATCGTGGAAAGAATCAGGCTCCTGAATGTACTGCGGCCTTGGTGGCACGTGGCCTCGGCCAGAATGCCCCCACGGCCCACCGGTTCTGGCCTCCCTCTGGCGCCGCTGCCCTCCCGGGAGCCTCATGTTGTACCCCATCTGGGTCTGCACTTTGACTGCTTTGCTCAAGGCCAGGCCCCCCTGAGGGCTGTGGGGTGCCAGTCATGCCCACGTGGTGGCGAGGCGCCCTTCAACACTGCCTCTCCTGGCCTCCTCACCTACAACTGAGGCTGGCCCGGCTCCCCAGGAAGAGAGAGGCTGGGACACAGATCCGAAATTGACCTTCTGCAGCTGTCAGAGCCCTGCTAAGTTTCCTCCTCCCACACAGCCCCAGAAACGAAACCTTGGCGTTGCTTTGGTGCCAGCACTTCTCGGAAAAGGGAAGTGATCCCTGGCAGGACCCCGGGATCCCTTCCGCCCCTCTGGGCATCCAGACCCCAGTCAGCCAGGGAGCCCTGTGCTGGCAAAATCAGCACTAAAAGGAAATGCCAGGCAGAAGTCTGGACAGTCCAAGGTGGGCAGTGGAGGCCTGGACAGGCAGGGCTGAGGGGCCGCAATCTCCCGTGTGACCTGCAATCATGGGCACTGTGGCTGTGAAGGTGTCAGCCAGGTCTGGCACCTGACCATGGAGCAAGTGGATGGATAGGAGCTCCCTGGGCCCCTGTGTATCCCTGACCCTTGGCCATGGCCAAGGGGGTGCGGGGCCCAAGCTGAATTGCCGGCCCTGGGGTTTCTCAATGGACCAGTCCCCTTGATACAGAGGCCTCTGATGGGGAGGAGGGGTCTGCCTGAGCTTCCAGCACATGACTTCCAGGCCGGCCAGTTTTCCAGGCAGCCTTGGCAAAGCCCTGAGCTTTGATTACACAACTGACTCCCCCCTCTACCCCCCAGAGTTCCTGGCAGTCAGGCCTGGCTGGGTAGGGTGGAGGCAGGGCCTGCCCCTCCAGCACTGGTCCACAGCCCTCCTTCTGGCCTGATCCTTGCAGGAAAGCCCTTCCCGGGGCCTGGGCCCCAGATGTTGGCCAGGATAGGGTGGTGTAGGGGGTCCACTCCTATATGAATGAGTAAGGGGTCTTCTTTGGGGGTGGGTTACCCATACCTAGCCCTGAATGAGCTAGGTGGGGGAAACTGAGGCTCTGGGAAGTCAGGGACCCACCCAAGGTCACAAGCAGCCAAGGGGGCCCACCCTACCTGGGGAGGGGGATCTTCCTAACATGGGGCCCGGGGAGGTGAGCTGGCTCTGACCTGGCCTCTGGCCCTTCCTACCCACCCTCTTACCAGGAGGCTGCCTACCCTGATCTGAGGCTCAGGCCCTGATGTCACTGGCCCCATCCACCTGTGGGGGAGGCTGGCACCTGGCCCAGGGCCTCTGGGCTTCTCCGCCCCACCCCGCAGTTGCTGCCCCTGAGCCGGGTTCCTTGGGTTCTTCACGCAGGAATACTGTGCTCAGTGACCCCCACCCCAGTGGCCACCCCAGCAGTGGGCAGAGGGATGGAGAGGAGAGGAGCTGGCACCAGAAGCGTCAGGCCAGGCCCAGCCCAGAGCCGTTTTCCCCACTCCTTGTGGCCCTTGAGGCCCTCAGTGGGACCTGGGCTGTGGGGGCAGGGCTGGACCATGAGGCTGACTAGGTGACGCTCCTGTCAGGCTGTGGGGCCTCTCTGGGTTGCAGATGCCCTAGGTCCTGGGACCCAGTGACCAGGAGGGCCAGGAGGCTCCACCCACTGGGCCAGGCCAGGCAGGGGGTCAGGGATCCTAGACCACTGGGGTGCTGCCCTAGGCCGTGTGACCCTAAAGCCTTAGGAGACTTCTCATCTCACAGGTGGGCAGTGCAGGAGGCCAGGGACCTGGAGATACCCCGATTGCGGTCTGTAACCTGGGATGGCCTGCCCAACAGCTCCCCACAGAGGCACCTCCATCCTATGGAGCACGTGCAGAGGGGGTCTACACACCCACCCCAGGGAGCAAACAGAGGGGTCTGCCCCAAGGCCCCTGACTCTCCTCTGCCATCTGGTTTCTGCTCACCAAGCTGTCTCATGGAGCTCAAAGGGCCCTTTTCACTCTGGAGAGAACCAGACAGTCCTGACCCCTCGGGCTTACCCCTGCCAATGGGCAGTGACCCAGACAAATTGGCATGATAGTTTCAGGATGTGACAGAGACGTGGAGGTGGTGTTCTTAGGGTCACCATTGACCTTTCTGCTGAGTGCGCTTCTGAGTGGGACCTGAGAGATGGCACAGGCAGCTCTGCAGAGATCTGGGGAGGGGGCTCCAGCAGGGGGAACAGCAGAGGCAAAGGCCCTGAGGCAGGCAGAGGAGCCCAGGCCCAGCTTACTCAAAGGAGGAACAGAAGGAGAGGCACGGGAGGCCTGCAGTCTCCACTTAGCACACACGTCTTCTGGGCTCTTCTCCTGGTTTGCCCCATTGCCCTGACTTCCCCAGCGGTGGGCTGAGGGGAGGGAGGCAGGGGCCTCAGAGGCCCTGAGCACAGAGCTCCTGGCCCTCCGCTGCTCCTCCTACTGAGAGACAGGGGTTGGGACAGAGCAGGGTCACAAATCTGCAGTGTGTGGGTGGTCGAGGACCCTGGTGCAGTGGCTGGTTCAGTGACCTCAACAGGCCAGAACAGGAGTGCATCCCACACTAGGGGCCAGAGGAAGCCCCCCTGCTAGCCTGGTAACCCGTGCCGGCCCTGGAGCAGGTCCGAGCTGCTGTGGGGCCCTGTAGTGTCAGCTCTGCCCCTGCCCAGTCCCGGCCATTCAGCAGCCACCTCAGTCTCCCTCCAGAAAAGGCCCGGAGGACCCATGCGGCCATGGAAAGGGCGCTTGTCTTTGAGTGTGTGTGTGCACGCGCACATCTCTGTGTACCTGAGAGTGTGCGAGTAGGGATGTGTGGGTGTGTAAATATGCGCTCCAAGCGCGCGTGTGTCAAGGTGTTTGTGTCTGCACATGCATGCACGTATGTGCATGTGTGCCCACACAAGTAGATCAGTATGCATGTACATGTATGTGCGATCCAGCATATGTGTGTGCATGCATGTGTATCTGTGTATCTGTGCATGGATGCATGTGTGTGTGCACCTGTGTATGTCTGCTCCAGTGTGTGCGCCCATGTAGGGCCCAGTCTAAGCAGAGCCTGGTGCCAAGACTTGGGCGTCCTTCCGCACATGCCGTGGCTGACACTGCTGTGTGACTCGCCTCCTCGAAGGGCACAGCAGCACGTGGGGGAGTCCCTGTGACTCAGCGCTGTGGGGAGTGGGGGGTGGGGAAGTTGGTGACAGAAGAGGAGCTCGGAGCTGGGAGGGGGCAGAGGGAGGAAGGGTGTGCCTACCAGCCCTCCTGTCCCTCCCACTGCTCGGCTGCGACACTGACCAGCCATGGTGGCAGTGCAGTCACACATGTGTACTGGTGTCAGGGCACACAGACACGTCGGCCCATGTGTAGGAACTGCCTGAGGCCCTGGAGGGGGGTCAAGAATATCCCTGGGCCCCCACAGAGCCCACAGTTGGGGGGCCACTGTGAGGGCATCGGGAAGTGAGGGGTCCCCAGAGGGCCACTGGTGCTGAGATCTGAGGCTGGAGGGAGTCTAGGAGCCAAGGGCAGCTGCAGAGAGGTGAGCATGTCTGGAGTGAGGAGAGGTCCTGGAGAGGCCGCCAGGCCAGCAGGCCAGATCTCCCAGGAAGGGGGAGGGTGGACGCTGTCAGAGGGGGATGTGGAGTGCCCAGGGGCAGGCCACCCTGGGGCCAGAGTCTGGTGGGGGGCTCAGTGCCCAGGCAAGGGGGAGTCCTGCAAGACCACGAGGGGGTCAGTTCCGGATGGTTTGGGAGGTAGAAGGTCAGTCGGCCCCAAGGAGGAATGGAGGCTGGACAGGACCCTGCCCACACACCCAGCAAGCCCAGGGAGAGCACAGTGAGTCCTCTCTCTCCAAAGCATCCCCCCATTAGTGCAGGAGAGCAGGCCGGGCCGGTGCTGACCCTGGTCTTGAGGTCGCCTCTTGCCCTATGGTGAGGGGGGAGCTCGGGGCCTGGAGGCGACTGAGGACTCAGAGCTGTGGTCCACTGGCCTCCCCGCCCCCACACCCTGGCCCAGCCTCTGGGACATTCTGTCCCTGTCCTCGCCGCACATGATCACCAGGCCCGGCCACTCTGTCTGCCCGGCACCTGACTCCCATGCCTGGCTGCTGCCGGCACCGCTGTGCCCTAACGGTCAGATTAGCTGTGGGCACCCTGAGCCCGCCGGCTGGGACGCTGGCTCCAGCAGCTGGTGGGCCAAGGGAGACTGGGCTGTAACCATGGCCCTGGGTGGGAGGAGGGAAGAGAGGGGGCCAGGGCCCTGGAGTAGAGGTGCACTGTCTCCAGGATCACAGGTCCAAGCTCCTGTGGGGGCTTCCCAGCCCACAGAGCCCGGTCCTGGGTGGGCTGCTCTGGGGCCACTGCAGACCATGGGTACCCGGGCTGGGTTTCCATCTACGGGCCTTGGTTTCCTCACCTCACTTCCTCCTGGACAAAAAGGAGCTGAAGATGGACAGTCCCCAGGGCCATGGGGCGCGTCAGGTGTCAGGAAGGCAAGGGCTGAGCTCGGTCCAGCACGCAGTAGGTGTGCACTGCCCGGTGGGAAGGGGTGGTGCCATCTTTCACCCTGGCTACTCCTCAGTGGTCTCTTCTCTGGGGAGCTCAGAGCACAGAGTGGAGGAGCCCTGGCCTGGGGGCGGGGGTCTCATGGACAGGCAGAGCCCAGCGGTGGGGTGGGGAGACACTTGTGGGGCTGGCCCAGCCTTGCCACAGCACCTCCCTGTGGTCCTTCCGTCTCCCCCAGATAGTCCCCCAGCCTCCCTCTGGTGCCCAAACGCGCTGTGATTCTCCCCAGCTCCTGAGGGGCAGCGCTGGCTCCAGGCCTTGTGTGGAGGGATGGTGATGGGGGCCCCACCAGGGGACAGCCCCAGGGTCAGGGTCCGGGGCAGGCTTTCTCTTTCAGCCAACTAAGTGTTTAATAAAAAACGAAGTTCCTCTTAAATTAATACTCGGAGCCACTTTAAACATTTCTCAGAGAGTTAAATGGAAATCTAATAAAATCCATGAAAAGTATTTTTAAGACAGCTTTATTGAGGTATAATTTACATACCATAAAATCCACCCACTTTCAACGATTTCAGTGAGCCACCCACAATTCAATGATTTTAGTAAATTTTCCGGGTTGTGCAACCATCACCATAGTCCAATTTTAGAAATTTCCATCACCTCAAAGATCTCTTGTGCCCATTAGCCATCACTTCCCCTCCCACCCCAGCCCTAGGCAGCCATTCAGCTGCTTTCTGTCTTCACAGACTCACCATTTTTGGATATTTCACAAAAAAGGAATCCTACAACTTGTAGTATTTGGTGTCTGGCTGCTTTCACTGAACACAATAATGTTGGGGTTCATCCACGTTGTAGCCTGTGTCAGGAGTTGGTTCCCATAATAATATCCCAGTGTATGGGAGGACCACATTTTGTTTATCCATTCACCAGTAGATGGACCTTTGGGTTGTTTCCACATTTTGGCGATTGTGAATAAAGCTGCTGTGAACATTCACGTACATATGTGGACATATGTTGTCATTTCTCTTAGGTAGATACTTAGAAATGAAATTGCTGGGCCATATGTTTGTGTTTAAGGTTTGACGAAATTGGCTACACATTTACATTCCCACCAGCAACGTATGAGGGTTCCAATGTCCCCACATCCTTGTCAACGCTCGTCACTGTCTTTTTGTTGCAGCCATCCTGTGGGTGTGAAGTGGTGTGGCATTTGGTTTCAATCTGAATTTTTCTAATAACTAATGATGTTGAGCATCTTTTCAAATTTGATTAGAAATTTCGCCAAAGAATGTATCCAGCTTCCCTCCTTCTTTGATTATATGTCTAATCAAATTTTTTGCCTCTTTTGTATTTGGGTTGTTTGTCTTGTTATTTTAAAATTTATATTTATTTTTTATTGTGGTAAAGCATGCATGACAATTTTAAGTGTGTGTTTATCTTATTTTTGAGTTGCAAGTGTTCTTTTTTGAGTTGCAAGTTCTTTTTTACATACATGATTTGGAAATGGTTTAGACCAATTTTCATTTTCTTTCTACTGTTGTTTGAAGCACAAAATTGTTACTGTTGATCAAGTCCAGCATGTCTATTTTTTCTGTCACAGATCCTGTTTTTTGGTGTTGCACCTAAGAACACCGAAGAACGCAGGGTCGCAAAGATTTTCTCTTATGTTTCCTTTTTAAAGTTTTATGGCTTTAGCTCTTACATTTAGGTTTACTGTTGATTTTGAGTCAAAATTTTTTTTTAAAGATTGGCACCTGAGCTAACAACTGTTGCCAATCTTCTTTTTTTTTCCTGCTTTTTCTCCCCCAATCCTCCCAGTACATAGTTGTATATTTTAGTTGTGGGTCCTTCTAGTTGTGGCATGTGGGACGCCACCTCAGCATGGCTTAATGAGTGATGCCATGTCCACGCCCAGGATCCAAACTGGTGAAACCCTGGGCTGCCAAAGCGGAGTGCACGAACCGAACCACTCGGCCACAAGGCCAGCCCCCTTGAGTTAATTTTTGTGTGTGGTGTGAGGTAAGGGTCCAGTTCCTCTTACATGTGGACATCTGATTGTCATCGCACCATTTGTTGAAAAGAGTATCCTTTTCCCCTTTGAAAGCCTTGTCACCTTTATCAAAAATCAATTGGCCAAAAGTCTATGGGTTTACTTCTGGACTCTCAGTTGTGTTCCATTGATCTATATGTCAATCTTGTGCCAGAACACACTGTCTTTATTCTTGTAGCTTTATAGTGTTTTAAAATTGGAAACTGTAAATTCTCCAACTTGGTTCCTTTTCAAAATTGTTTTGGTTATTCTGTGTCCTTGCATTTTCATAGAAATTTTATAGTCAGATTGCTAATTTCTGCCCACCCCCCAAAGATCCACTCACAGTTTGGTAGGGATTGCATTATCAACTTGAGGAGTATTGCCCTCTTAACAGTACTGGGTCTCCCATCCGCGAACATCGAATGTCTCTCCGTTCACTTAGAGGTTCCTTCATAGCTCTTAGAAATGCTGTGTGGTTTAGTGTATGGTCTTGCACTCCTCTTGTGAAACTTACCCCTCAGTATTTTATTCTTTTCAATGCTGTTGTGAATGGAATTGTTCTCTCAATTTCATTTCGGGTAGCTCATTGCTGACATATAGAAATGCCGTTGGTTTTTGTGTATTGATCTTAGATCCTGGAACCTTGGTGAACTGGCTTATTGGCAGCCTTTTTTCCTCTACATCCTCCTGCCATTTGTCCGCAAATGCATCACAAATGCAGAAGTGGACGGTTTCTGGTGAATGAAAAGGGAACGTCAGGTAACTGGAAAGTACCAGGAAAATAATGGAGAGGAAGAAGCTCGGGGAAATGACCCCAGAGGTTTAAGTTGTGGACTCCTGTGTTCACACAACTCCTCAGGGTGAATCTGACCCTCATGAGCAGATCAAACCCTCTGAGAACCCATCTGACAGGTAGACTTCACCTACGTCTCAGAGTGACCACTAGGCGGTGCACATGCAAGACAGACCTGCGGAGAACGGCAAAGACTGAACATTGAACAGACACGGAAGCCACAGCCCAAGGGACTAAAACAAGAAGCTCACCCCTCTCCCTGGGGCAGGGGAAGGCCCAGAGTCTCATAACATGGTACTCAAAACGTCCAGGATAGAAACTCAGATCACTTGGCATATGAAGAATGTGACATGAGCAAAGACAACGGACACCAAGGATGTATCGACACAGGCGTCTGAGTTGCCTGACAGAGACTTTAGATCAGCTACTATAAAAATGCTTGAACCAGAAACTGCAAACAGTCTTGACATTAATATTAAAATTGAGTGACTCAGCAAAGACACAGAAAGATATAGAGAAGAAGAAATGGAAATTTTGGAACTGAAAAATACAATAACTGAAAAAAAAACCCTCACTGAGTGGATTCAGTAGCAGAATGGAAATGACAGGGGAAAGAGTCAATGAACTTGAAGACATATCAATAGAAATTAATCTGAGCAATAGAGAGAAAAAAGATTTTAAAAAATGAATAGAGTTTCAGGGACCTGTAGGACAACAGTAAAAGTGCCAATCTTTGTGTCATTGGAGTCTGGGAAGGAGAGGAGAAAGAGTATGGGGCTGAAAAAATATTTCAGGGAATAATAGCTGAAAACTATTGATTTGGTGAAAGCCATAACCCTACAATCCAAGAAGCAGAGCAAATCCCATCTAGGTAAACTGGAAGAAACCCACACCAAGACACTTCGTAAGCAAATCGCTGAAACCAAAACCAAAGGAAAAAATCATAAAAGCAGGCAGAGAAAAATGATGTGTTACGTATAGAAGAACAAGGATTCAAATGACTGATTTCTCATCAGAAACCAGACGCCAGAAGGAAGTCATACAACATTCTTCAAGTGCTGAAAGAACCGTCCATTCAGATTTCTACATCCAGCAAACGTCCTTAACTGATAAAGGGCATTGACAAAAGTCCTACAGCTCACACAATACTTAACGCGAAAGCCTGAATGCTTCCCCTTGACAGCAGGATCAAGTCAAGGATGCCACTCTCGCCCTCTTATCATGGAAGTTCCAGCCAGTGAAATAGGGCAAGAAAAAGAAATAAAAAGCATACCAATTGGAAGGGAAGAATAAAACTGTCCTTACTTGTAGACAACACAATTGTCTATGTAGAAAATCCCAGGAATCTATATGTATATTAAAAAAAGAACCAAACTCCTAGAACCAATAAGTGAGTTTAGCAAGGTTGTAGGACACAAGGTCAACACATAAAAATCAATTGTATTCCTATAGGCAAGCAATGAGAAACTGGAAAACAAAATTTTAAGAATGTTACCATTTATAATAGCTCCCCAAAATGTATAAGTGTAAATCTAGCCAAACATGTACAGAATCTGTGTGCTGAAAACTACAAAATGCTGTTGGAAAAAAATCAAAGATCTAAATAAATCGAAAGACTTGCCGTGTTCATGGATTTGAAGACTCAGCATAGTTAAGATGTCAGTTCTCCCGAAAGTGATTATAGGTTTAACACATTACCAGCCAAAATTCCAGAAAGATTTTTTTGTTGATGTGGACAAGCCAATTCTAAAATTTTTGTGGAAGGGCAATGAACTCGAATAACTAAAACAATTTGAAGAAGAACAAAGTCGTAGGAATCTCGCCTGATTTTAACACTTCCTGCACAGCCACGGGACTTGAGACAGCATAGTGTTGGTGAAGTGACAGGTGCAAACACAGATCAATGGAACAGAAGATAGCCCAGAAAGAGACCCACAAAAATCTCTGACAACTGTGCAAGTGCAACTCAGTGGAGAAAGAAAAGGGTTTTCAGTAAACAGTGCTGAAACAACTGGTCATCCACATTCAGAGAGATGAACCTTGACCTAGGCCTCCCACCTTGTGCAAAGACAAACCCAGAGAGAGTCCAGGTCTCGAGGTCAGACATGGACTATAAAACTTTCACAAGGAAAAGTAGGAGCAAATCTTCATGACATGGGGTTAATCAAAGAGTTTGTAGAAATGACACCAAAAGCATGACCCATAAAAGAAAAAAAATAGCTAAATTACATTTCATCAAAACTAAAAACTTTTACCCTTTTACAGCCAAAGACACTGTCAAGAGAATGATGGAGAAGAGACAGTTTGGGAGAAAGTACTTGCAAACCAAATATCTGAAAAGGACTTGTATGCAGAACATAAAAGAGCTCTCGAAACTCAGCACAAGAAAGACAACACAATTTACAAACAGCAAAGGTCTTGGACAGACCCTTCACCAGAGAGGATGTACAGATGGCAAACAAGCATATGAAAACGTGTTCAACACCGTTAGTTAGCCGCTAGGGAAATGCAAATTAGAACCTTGAGGAGATATCACCACGCTCATCAGAATGACTAAAAGAGGAAATACTGATAATACCAAGTGCTGACAAGGACGTGAAGCAACTGGAACCCTCACATGTTGAGGCTTGGAGTGCAACATGAGGCAGGCGCTCTGGAAACCGGTTTCTCAGTTTCCTATGACTGCAGCTACATGCTTATCCTAGGATGCCGCAACCCCACCCCTGGGCATTCAGCCTAGAGGAATGAAGATGTCTGTTCACACAAAGACTTGTAGTGAATACTGGCAGCAGCTTTATTTGTAAGAGCTGGAAACAACCCAAATATGTTTTCATGGATGAATGGGCAGACAGACTGTGGTCATCTACACCAGGAAACACTGGGGAGTTGCGGAAAGACACAAACTATTGATCACACAACCACCCAGACGAATCTCGAAGACATCGCGCTGAGTGAAAGAAGCTGGTCCCCAAGGTCGCACAGTCTGGTTCCATTTGTACGACATTCCAAAAGGTAGAGCTGTGGTGACGGAGGGCAGAGCGGTGGCTGCCGGGGCTCAGGCGGGGGGCTGTGCCTATAAAGCCCCAGCAGGAGGGAGTTTTTTGGGGCGATGGAAACATTTTGTATCCTGTTGTAGTGACGGATATCCTAACGTGTTAAAATTCATAAAGCTGTACACCAAAACAAAAAAGTCAACTTTACTGTATGATAATTAAAAATTAGATAAATAAAATACTTCAAAAAATATATTTCAGGCAGTTTTTGCGTTTGCCCGAGCTTTCTCTCTGGGGTGAGTTCCCCGCTCGCCTCCTCTGTGGTCTCCCGACTCCACCCGCGCACAGCCTTGCGCATGCACCCCGCTCACCTCCCAACCTGGTCCTGGTGGGTCAGGCTACGTGGGAACTGGGTAGGAGGCCACAGGGATCCCGAGGGAGAGGAGATCTCCAGGAGGGCCGGGTCTGAGGTCGGTCAGCAGCAAAAGACACTTGCACTGGGAACCTGGGGGCCCAAGACAAGGGAGGTGTCCTGAAAGAATTTCCCCCGAATAAAGGCCAAAGCAAGGAGTGGGAGGGGAGGGGAGCCGGAGGCCTTGAGCCCCTTCCCTGGCCCTGCCGGTGGAGGAGGCGCTAAGCTCCTCAACCCCTCCCTAACCTCCAGCCACAGGGCCGCTCTTCCCCACAGCAGACGCGGCCCCTTCCCCTCGCCCTCCAGGGCCTCTCTGCCAAGCCCGAGCCCCGTGCCCCGGGGCAGCTCCCTCCTCCGACTTCGAGGTCGCCGGGCCCGCCCCTGCAGCTGCTCCCCCTCACTACCGCACCTGGGTCCCCGCTGCCGACCGCCAAGGGGAACCGCGACCCTCCCCAGCCCGCCCACAGGGACCTGGGGGACAGGAGACCTCGAAATCGGGCGTGGGGGCAGAAGCGGGGTGTTGGGGGGGTAACCACGCGGTCGCCCCGCCCCCGGACCCGCCCAGTCCCGCCCCTTCCAGTTGGAACAGAGCCCCCTGCCCCAGACCCCCCTTGCTCCTGGGGCGCCGGGGCGGGTCGGAGCCACCGAGGAGGACGCTCTCCCAAGGCGCCGAGTGACGGTGGTTTCGCTGGAGAGACAGGTGCCCACCGCCCTGAGCACTCGGCTCGTTTGCCCCCAGCACCCCTTCCCCAAATGGCTGGGGCACACGCCCTCCCCAGTGGTCACTGCCTGGTCCCCGCCCGGCCAGCCGTGACCAGAACGCCCGGCGACGGTCTTGGGCCTCCCGCATCTCGCCATCCCGCGGCCGCCCACCCCACGTCCGGGTGACTCTTTCTCGCACCTCGCAGCCCGTTTTCCTTCCTCGCGCCTCCGGGAATGAGCGCCCTGCGCTCCCCGCACACCCACGCCCGGGCCCGGGGCCCGCCGCCTCATCGCGCCCCGGCTCCCCGGGGTCCCCACCGCACGGCGCGCACCGCTGCCCGACGCGCCCCACGGTCTGCTGCGTCCTGTCCTCGCGCTGTTCGTCGCGGTGCCCAAGGAGACCCAGACAGCAGCACGCTGAAATCTACACGATGGAGAGTTTTAGGGGAAAATCCAGTCGTCTCAAAGTAACAAGCAGAGATTCAAAACCAGCGTTGAAATAATCGCGGTCTTACGGAAGCTGAACGGGTCCAGGTTCCCTGCTCGACACGCGCTGCGCGCTTCCGCCGCCAGAGGGCAAGTGCGGGCGGCCGTGCGGCCCGGGCCGGAGGGGGTGCGGCCGCCCACGCCCGCGCGCCGCTGCCGGGGACCCCCGGCTCCCTGCCCCGCCTGCGATGGCGCCTGGCGGCCGGGGCTGGGGCCCTGGAGCCCGGCTTCTCCACGACGTCCCCAGGCGGAGGTGGCCCCAGGCCGAGCCCCGGCGCCCCGCTCACCGCAGAACCCGGTTCGCAGCGGCCGCCCACCGGCTTGTACACGTGTCATTCCTGCAAACTAGAAACCCCAACCCCAAAACCCTCTGATCGCGCATCACCTCCGAGGCACCACCATTTCTTTGTTCCTCCCCAGCTAACCCCGGAGGTGTCTGCGCGCCCTCCCTGTCCACTCCCTCCCCCGACCCTCTCGGGTCAGGCTTCTCCCCCAGAGCTCATCTCGTCAAGGCCCGTCCCCACCTCCGGCTGCTCATCCTTGGTGGCCCGGAACTTGGCCGTCCTCCCTCCCCGGTGGCCTCACCCAGCACCTCGGCGGGATGCCCACGGGGCCCACGCTGGGGTCTTGCCGCCGCGACAGCTCTTCTGGCCTCCTCACGAAAACGCAGCCGACCGTGCCCCGGACAGAATTCCTGGGCGCCCCACCCCAGGGCGCTCCCTGTTCCCTTCCCCATCGCGGGCGGCCTCAGGGCCATGCTCCCAGGTGCTCAGATCAAAGGCCGAGGTTATGCCCAGCTCCTATTCCTCTTCCGCTGCTAGCCTGCTCCACCGGGAGATCCCGTGGGCCCTGCCTCTGGAATATCTGCCCAACCCAAGCAGCCTCGCCACCTCCAGGCTGCCGCCGGCCTCTCGCTGGGCTATCGCAGCAGCGTCCACCCGCTCTCACCGCGTCCGCCCTCCACCCGCTCCCGTCCTCGCCGCAGACTTCTCCCTCGGCCTCACCTCACTGGGGCCAAAAGCCGACTTCTTCTCAATGGCTAGGAGGCCCCCTCCACCTCTCCGCTCTCTGTCCCTCTGCCGGACCCTCCACTCACGTGAATCCACGGTACCCACCTCGGGGCCTTTGCGCCGGCTCTTCCCTCTGGCCAGGACACCTTTCCTCTAGGTGTTATAAGAGTAAATGCAAATCCAAGATGGAGACGCCCCACCCTGCGTTTTCTTAGAGCATTTCCTTTAGAAAATTTGAAAATTCTTTCTGTCCCTTCGAGATGTATGTAAACCTTCTGAAAAGTTAAAATATCCCTTGCCAGTTTTACGACCCAGGAATGTTTTCATTCATAGTCTGGGATCCGTCTCTTTGAAATGTAAGCAGCAAGGAAGACGGCGCCCTCTCTCCTTGTCTTGGGAGTGTGACCTAGGGCCTGGCCGAGCTATAACTCCTGCTTGTCACAGAGATATGGGAATTTTAAAATTTTTCCTTTGAATAAAGAGAAATAGCCAACACAACGACCACCACAATTACGTAAATTTAGGATGAACTATAAATCATACATGGCGCTGTCAAGTCCTCTTCAAATTTTTTTTATTGTGGCAAAATATACGTAAGACAAAATTTTCCATTTTAACCATTTTTAAGTGTACAATTTGGTGACATTAAGCATATTCACAGTGCTGTGCAACCATCACACTATCTGCGTCCAGAACTTTTTTATCATCCCAAAGACTCTGTATCCATGAAGCAATAACTTCCTTTCCCTCACCCCTCAGGCCATGGGAACCTCTACTCTACTTCACATGGCTATCACTTTTCTTCTGGAAAGCTCCTACAAGTGGAATCATAGACCATGTGTCCTGTGGTAACTGGTTTATCTCACTTTACCTGCTGTTTTCAAGGTCTGTCCACACTATAACGTGTTAGTGCTTCTTTCCTTTTTATAGCTGGTTAATATTCCATTGTGTCTAAACCATATTCCGTTTATCTCTTGATGGACACTTGGGTGAGGGCCCACCTTCGTTCTTTTGCACGTGGATATCCAGTTTTCCCAGCACCATTTGCTCAAAACACTATTCTCCATTGAAATGGTATTTTCACCTTGTTGAAAGTCAATTGACCAAATATATGAGAGTTTATTTCTTGAGTCTCAGTCCTTTTCCATTGAGCTATATTTTTCTGCCAGAATCACACTCTCCTGATAACTGTAGCTTTGTAGTAAGTCTTGAAATCAGGAAGTGTGAGTCCAACTTTTTTTTTTTTCAAGATTATTTTGTCTATTCAGGTCCCTTGTAATTCCATATGAATTTTAGGATAGATTTTTCTATTTCTTCAAAAAATGTCGTTGGAGCTTTGATAGAGATTGCACTGAGTCTGTAAATCATTTTGGGGAATATTGACATCCTAACAACATTAAGGCTTCCAACCCATGAACACAGAGGTCTTTCCATTTATTTAGGTCTTCTTTAATTTCTTTCAGTCACATTTCAGAGTACAAGTCTTCCACCCCTTTGGTTAAATTTATTTCTAAGTATTTTATTCTTTTTGATGATCTTGCAAATGGAATTTTTTTCTTAATTTCCTTTTTGGATCGTTCATTGCTAGTGTATAGAGATGCAATTGACTTTTATGTGTTGGTTTTGTATCCTGCAATTTTGCTGAATTTGTTTTGATAGCTCTAAAAGTGTTTTCATGTGATTCTTTAGGGTTTTCTACAAATAAGATCACGTCATCTGCAAATAGAGATAATTCTCCTTTATTTCTATTTCTTGTCTAACAGCTCTGGCTAGCACTTGCAGTACCTTTTTTTCTTTCAGGAAGATTAGCCCTGAGCTAACATCTGCTGCCAATCCTCCTCTTTTTGCTGAGGAAGACTGGCCCTGAGCTAACATCCATGCCCATCTTCCCCCATTTTATATGTGGGATGCCTGCCACAGCATGGCGTGCCAAGCGGTGCCATGTCCACACCCGGGATCCGAACCAACGAACCCTGGGCCGCCCAAGTGGAATGTGCAGTACCCTTTTGAATGTTGAAAGTGGGCGTCCTTGTCTTGTTCCTGATCTTAAGAGTAAGGCTTTCAGTCCTTCACCACTGAGTATGATGTCAGTTGTGGGCTTGTCGTATATGGTCTTTATCAGGTTAGAGAAGTTCCTGTCTATTCCTGTTTTATTGAGCATTTTTATTTTGTCAAATGCTTTTTCTATATCAATTGAGATGACAATATGGTTTTTTCCTTCATTCTATAAATGTGTGTATTACACTGATGGACTTCTGCATGTTGAACTACCCTTGCATTCTTGGAATAAATCCCACTTGGTCATGGTGCATAATCCTTTTAATAAGCTTCTGAATTCAGCTTGCCAGTATTTTGTTGAGGATTTTTGCATCTATACTCATAAGTGATATTGAACGGTAGTTTTCTTCTGGTAGTGTCATTCTGGCTTTGGAATCAGGGTAATGCTGGCCTTGTAGAATGAATTAAGAAGTGTTTCCTTTTCTTCAACTTTTTTTCCCACAGGAAAAAAAGAATTTTACAGAAATCATCTCTGAAGAAGTCCAGACATTGGAACTGATAGACAAAGATGTTAAATCAACTGCCTTTAATATGTTCATTGAGCTAAAGGAAATCAGGAGAACAAAGTACAAACAAATAGAGACTAGCAATAAAGAAAAATTTTAGAAAGAAACCAAATAGAAAATCGGGAGCTGAAGAGTATGATAGCCAAAATGAAAAATTCACTAGAGAGGTTCTATAACATATTTGAGCAGGCAGAAGAAAAGATCAGCAAATTTGAAGATAAGGCCATTGAAATTACCCAGTTTGAGGAGCAGAAATAAAAAAGAATGAAGAAAAATTGAAAGGCTAGAGAGACCTATGGGACACCATCAAGAGTACTGGCATACACATCATATGAATCCTAGAAAGAGGGGAGAGAAGGGATATACAAATATTTGAATGAATAATGGCCCCAAACTTCCCGAATGTGATGAACTACATGAATCTATATATCCAAGAATCTCAACAAACTCCAAGTAGGATAAAGTTAAAGAGACCCACATCCAGACACGCTATAGCCAAACTGTCAAAAGCCAAGATTCGCAAGAGAGAAGTGACTGAGTTGTCACATACAAGAGCTCCTCAGTAAGATTTTCAGCAGATTTCCCATTAGAAGCCTTGGAGACCAGAAAGCAGTGGGATGACAGCTTTAAAGTCCTGAAAGAAAGAAAAAAACCTGTCAACCCAAAATTCTATATCCAGTAAAACTATCTTTCAAAAATGGAGAAAGTAAGATATTTCCAGCTAAATAAAAGTTTATGGAGCTCGTTACAAGTAGAGCTGCCCGATGAGAAATGCTAAAGAGAGTCCTTTAACCTAAAATGAAAGGACAACAGACAGTAACTCCAAGCCATATGAAGAAATAAAGAACACTGGTAAAGGTAACTATACAGGAAAATATGCAAGCCAGTACTATTGCAGTTTTGGTTTGTAACATCTCTTTCTGTTTCCTATATGATTTAAAAGGCAAATGCATGAAACAACAGTTCTAAATCTATGTTAACGGGCACACAGTATATAAAGACATATCTGTGACAATGGGGGAGAGATAGAAATGTATAGGAGCAGTGTTTGTATACCAGCGAAACTAAATTGGTATTATTCAAACTAGGTTGTTATAAGTTTAAGATTTTAATTGTAACTCCCAAGGAAACCATTAAGAAAATACTGAAAAAATATGCAGAAAAAGAAGGAAATCAAAATGGTACACTACAAAAAATCAACTAAATACCAAAAAAGGCAGTAATGGAGGAATTGAGGAACAAAAACTATATAAGAAATAGAGAAAACAAGAGACTAAATAGAAGTAAATCCTTTCTTTCTAGTGATCACTTTAAATGTAAATGGATTAAACTCTCCAATTAAAAGGCAGAGACAGGCAGAGTGCATTAAAAAACACGACCCATCTACATGCTGTGCACAAGAGACTCACTTTAGATACAAAGACACAAAGAGGTTGAAAGGATGGAATAGGACATTCTCTGCAAATGTAACCAGAGAGAGCTGGGAGATGCTATCCGCACACGAAACAGGCTCTGTGTCAAGTGCTCTTGAGGACAAGCTATCACTTCTCTTGAGATCACATGTGGAACGGGTTGCACCTGGCTTGTATGAAAGGGGGGGATTTCTGTCTTTGCCATCTCTTAATGCTTATTCAAAAATAAAACTGTTTCTTTTCGACCTTTGTGGAGAGGACTCACTGGGTTGGCAGGAATCTTTATTTTGAATTGTTTTTCCACTTGTGTCCACTAACTCCCACCTCCCTATCACATCTTGCATGGACCCACCCTGCCGTGCTGCCCCACAACCATCTCCTTCCCTTTCTCTGCTCCGCTTTTTCTTTCTGAATACATCCTAGATAGTTCACTCATTTTTTATGTTTCTGCCTCTGTCCTCTGCTTCGGGCAGGGATCTGCGTCTGTTTTGATCACTGAGGGAGTAGGTACACGGCAGGCACTACGTAAGCATTGGTGACTGGATGAATGAATGTCTAGCAGATGGCTCAAACTTACAAAATCCAAACCCAGCTCCCGCTGCCGCATCCCCATCTCAGCCAGCGGAGCTCCATCCTCCAGTCACGGAGGCCAAAACATCTGTTTTGCTCCGACCTGTGCAGGGTCACCCTGTGGCCCCTGCCTGCCACACCCCACCTCTCACCTTCAGATGCTGTTAGAACCAGACAGCTTGCCGCCCCTCGAGTCTGCAGTCTGTTCACAAGAGGCGGGGACCACCCTGCTCTACATGGCCCCCCAACTTCCTGTTTGCTTTCCCAGCCCCCTTCTTCCAGCCTGACACCGGCCCTGCTCGCCCCACACAATTTCTGTATTTGCCTGTCTGTCGCCTGTCTCCCCCATGCAGAGGTCAGCTCCAGGTGCCTGGCTTTAGGGCTGGGGATCCTGACCCCAGGAACCACTCAGTCACGAGCACACCCAGCCTCGGTCCCCAGCTGCAGGGGCAGGATCTTCGTCAGCGTTTGGTCCTGGTGCCAGGTCAGTGCGGCACCTGTGGGTGCTCAGCACCTGCTTGAGTGAATGAATGTGAACAAGGCACACAGTGTCAGTCAAACTTCGAACCCTGGCCTGGGCCACCTTGCCACCTCCCTTAGTCACTCCCCATCCTGGGCCCCAGTTCACCAGCACTTTTCTCCTGGGCAGGGGAGGCCTGAGATGGGGATGGGGTCTCTGGCTGGGGTGGGGGCAGTTACTGGCCAAGTGAGTGGGTCTGTTGTGGGACACAGGGTGTGGTCCCAGATCCTGAGTGGAGGTGGGATGGAGGTCGTCAAACCCGGGCACTGAGCACCACTTGGTGGCAGCAGACGTGGGTAGCTGGGCCCAAGCATGCCCCTCCTCACCCCATTGCCTACAGCCCTGAACACCCTCAGTCCTGGAAAGGAGGGAAGTCATTGCTTCTGTTGGGGCCTCAGTTTCCTGCATCTGTGGATGGCCAGGGCTGTGTTGAAGTCTTGAAGGAGCCTGCACGCGGTCAGCTCCTGTGACCACTTCCTGAAAATTGTCCCCGCTCTCCACCTCCAGTGGGCAAGATTCAGGGTGGCTCTGGGTCAGGGTGGGGTCTACACGCCTGGCCAGGCTGCCCCAGGATGGTACAGGCGTGGGAGCAGGAACTCCAGGTGGGCGACCCAACCAGAGCCCGGACTCTGGTCCCCCACCAGACCCTGTGCCTCGATGAAGAGGAGACACCAGGAGTGGACAGGGGCTTCCAGAGGACCTCATCCTGTCCCACACAATGAGGACACGTGGTGAGCCCAGAGCCGTAGCCTGCCCCACCACCCTGACCTGGGCAGGGGTGGGGGCGCCTGATGTCCAAGGGTGCGGCCTCCCTGCTCCAGCCCCACCTCGCTTTCCAGCCCCTGGCCTCGGTACCCAGAGTGCCCCTCATCAGCCTCTTTATGGGCACACAGGTGCAGGAAGAAAGGGGGAAAGGCTTCCAGAAAGGGGCGGGTGCCCCCCAGTCAATCATGGGGGGGGGGGGGCCCCCCCCTCAATAATGGGGGGGGGGGGCTTTGGGCTGAGCAGGAGGGGGTGGCCTCTGTGTGGACAGACACCCCCTCCTTCCCACACACACAGTAGGGGGGGCGTTGGGGTCCCAGATGTCCTTGGGTACAGCCTAGAGGGCTCCCACGTCAGGGGGAGGCAGGCTCCATCTGGTGTCTGTGGTTCCGCCCCCGTCCCTGGCGGCAGGCGCGACCTTGGCTCCATTTTAACACCTGGCCCCGAAATCCTCCCCACCACATGCCCGGAGGGGCTACCTTGCCCTGCAGACCCCCTCTCTGTCCTCAAGGGAAGAGGTGAGCCAGGTGGACAGGTGTTTACTGAGTGAGCAGGCGAGCTGGCTTTCCCACGCCCCCATCTGCCGGGGCAGGCGCCCACTGAGGGAGGGACCGGAGGCCCAGTGGCCTGTGGCCGGCTGAAGGAGGGACAGGTGACCCAGGGCTTGGAGGTAGGAGTGCATTTGCAGACAGGTAGAGAGATGCCCAGACTCTGGACGGGCAGCTGGGTGGTCTTTGTGAGCTGGCATGAGAGTTCTGTGAGGGCTGAGCTGGCGGGCTAACTTCTAGTGACCCCTGGCCTGGGGTCCAAAAGTCACACTGCAGGGTCAAGGGTCCCTCTGTGGTCCTTGAGCACAGATGGCACATGGTGGCCTTCAGTGAGTGTGACATGTCTGAGAATGGCATGTCCTGGCAGGTGGCCCTGGAGGCCAGTGGAAGTGGCCAGCTTTCACTGAACCGGCCAGGTTGGGGGCTGGGGCGTGGAAGGTGGCCTGACCTCTGGGGAGGTTGGGTCAGGGTGGGTGCTGCAGGTGGCAGGCAGCCCCGGGTTCTTAGCAGAGTCCTTGAAGGGACAGTGGAGAGAGAGCTGGGGGCCTTGTGAGGTGGGGTTTGGGTGAAAGCCTAGCCTGGGCAGCAGGAAGTGCCCAGCTTGTGGACCCCCACCAGCAAGGGGGTGTTCAAGCAGGAGCTGGAGACGGTCCTGAGACCCCTACAGAAAGGATGGGGTCACACCTGCACTCCAGAGGCCGGGGACAGCTCTCACACCCAGGGGGCAGGGCTAGGTGCTGGACCTCAGGGCTAGGGATGGTAGCTGTGACCATGGGCTGTCCAGAGGGAGCCTGGATCAAGCTGAGACAGGGCAGGTCAGGGTCTGGGCTGTCTGGGGCAGAGGGCATCCTGCCCAGCCATTCTGTTGGTCCCCACCCAGGGGGTTCAGGCAGGGGCTGCAGGCCCAGCCTGAGGGCTCCCGTGGAGCTGCACGCCTCTGGAGAACTGGAAGGTGCCTGGGCCCCACACCTGGGGCCAGGTGAGACCATTCCCACGCCATGAGGTGTGGCCTTTGCTGTTAGAGCTTGTGGTGCCCAGATGCGAGCTGGCCCCCTGCCGCACCCCAGCAGTCCAGCTCTGTTGCTTGCTTGTTCTTGACACAACACCCAGCCTCAGTCTGCTGTTCGCCGGCTGGCAGCTGGGGAGAGAAGGATGGAGGCTGGCTCAGTGGCCCAGTACTGACCTTGTCTGGGGACACACCTGTACCCAGCCCGGGACCATTGTGGGGCCAGAGGAAGGACAGGGAGCTGTTGACCCCAATGCAGGGCTCACTGGGCAGGCCCTTCCCTGGCCACCTGGTTCTGGAGAGCCAGTGCCCATGGCAGCAGGCACATGTCCTGTCTCCAGGGGCAGCCTGCCCAGACCACAAGAGGAGTATGTACACCCCCAAATGCCTCTCACTTAAGCAGGGCCCAGCCTCTCCTATAGCTCACAGGCCTGTCCCTGGGACCCTGGGACTTGCCCAGTGCGGCAGTGGGGCTTGGGCAGTGGCTGGTTACTGGGTGGTCACCTGGGTGGCAGGTAGTGGAGCTCCAGACACCAGGCCCCCAGGGATGACCTTCACCCCTTTGGCCTGTGAGCTGCTGGAGGTGACCTTTGCTGGGGAATGGGACCCAGACTTGGCTGCAAAGCTCCGCTGTGGGGTGAGGGGAGATGGAGGGTGCAGGTCTGCTGGACCCTCTGCAGGCCCTGGGGCATTTCTAGGGGAAGGGTAGGCTTGGGGCTGGCCTGGAGGTGCTGTGACCTAGCTGAGCTCCGAGGCGGTTCTGAGACCCTGGCACCCATCAGAGTGAAGGGCCATGAGAAGCCCTGGATGCTGCCCACCTCACCCCGCGGCCCCTCCTGCCTGGCTCCTGCAGTCCACCCTCCACCCAGCAGCCAGGAGAGCTTCTGCATTAGAAGGGAGGTCGCCTGCTCCCATTCACACCCCACTGGCCTCGGGGCTCCCAGGCAGAGGCCACCCTCCTGGTCCACACCCAGGCCCACACCCAGGCCCCCATGGTTAGTTCTGTCTCCTGCCAAGCCAAGGCCCCAGGAGTCTGGGCCTCAGTGGCTGGCAGGGTGACGGTGGATGGAATGACATCCCGAGTTCCTGGACAGTTAGAACCAGAGCCCTGGTCAGGGTGGTAGACACTCAGGGATCAGGAAACAGCACCACTGACACAGTGAGACCAGGGAAGGGTGCTGGGGAGGCCAGAGGGGCCAAGACCCCATGTCAGAGGTGGGACCAGGCCTCTGCCTCCTGTCTGGCCTGCCTCCACCTTGGCTTGGAGACCTGGCCTAACTCCGAGGCTGGTGGCCCCTCTGTACCCCACCTACCCCCAGTCTCCTGTGCAGTGCACACCACACCCACCCTGACAGTGGGAGACAGGGACACCAGGGGCCAGGCTCAGAGCAGAAGTTGGGGTCCAGCCCTTGGCCTCCTGCAGCCCCTGAGTGCCTGCCTGTCCCTGCACCCCTCCAGCCCGAGGCCCAACTCCAGCACTCACTGCACTGGAGGTCGCACAGCTGCTGGGGGGCAGAGAAGTGCACATCGGTCCTCCGGCCCTGCAGACGTGGGACAGCTTGGTCAGCACGGCCTGCAGCCCCTTCCTGCACCCTGCTGCAGCCCACAGAGGGACTGCCCAGTGAGACTGCTGTGCCAAGGGGGCCCCCGGAGCAGGCCAGGGCCCTAGGGCAGCTTCAGGGAGGTGGGAGCTCCCCTGGCGGCTGATGACGGGAAGGGGTGGGTGTAGAAGCTGAGGTCTGAGAGTGGAGTAGGTGGGTGGGGGCTGGGGTGCTGGGTGGGGCAGCACTACCCACCTGGATGCAGGTGTCAGGTGCACAGGCCTCGTCCCCAGGAATGTCCACGAAGGCAACTGCAGGGTCAGCTGTGAGGTTACCCTGGGTCGGGAGAGGGGTCTATCACAGGTGGAGCAGGAGGGGCAGACCAGACTATACCATGTCCCTCTTGGCACCATCCCCGCCAGGTGGCCTCCAGGGAGGTTAAGAGGACTGCAGAGAAGTGAGGGGTCAGCCCTCTCCCCAGGACGGCGCCCACCCCACCCGGTTCTCACAGAGGCTGGAGGGAGGGGGATGGCCGGGAGTGCTGGGCGGCAGGCAGGCGGCCACATCTTCCTTCCATGACACAGGTGCACCTGGAAGCGGGCGGGGCTGGGTGAGAAGAAGGTGATCCGGAGGTGGCTTGGAGAGGACGCTGGCTGGACGGCCATCTTCCAGGCTGCAGAGATGGAGGGGTGAGGCAAGCACCCCACCTGCCTCCCCTCCTCCCTCCCACTCACCCAGCACCCCGTTGTCCTGACTCCCTGACCGCAAAGAAAAGGGCGTTGTTTGTTGCATCCACACAGCAAAGGCACCGAACCAGTCCCCTGCCCGCTGACCCGTGGAGAGCTCACCTGGGAAGCGCTGCTGTTCAAAAGGGCACTTCACCCAGGAGCCCAGGCTGGTGGAGAACTGCAGAGAGGCCACGAGACATATGCATGTGGAGGCTGGGCAGGGGTGTTGGGGGCGGGGATAAGCTGCGCCTTGTTTGCTCCCTCTGAGGCTTCCCCACCCTGAGTCCTAGCTCTATCCACCTTCAGACCAGGAGGGGGTTAGAGGGGCCACTGGGAGGCTGGACCCCAGGGTCGGGCAAGGCATAGGGGTGTGTGACTACAGCCCCTGCCTCAATGCCCCTCTGTGTGCCTGCTCGCCCCCTACCCAAGCTCAGGTAGTACACATGGCAGCTGTGGCCCGGCCCACTCACCTTCAGGCAGAGCTGGGGCTGTGTGTCCACTAGTGGGTACTGCACCTGAGGGGGGCTCAAGTCAGGGCCCCGGCCATCCATGCCCACCCCCATCCCCCCTTGGCGGGCACTCACCCTACCATGTGCAGGCCGGCCCGAGTGCTCCAGCTCGTGGCAGTGGACCCCTGGCCCTGGGCGCCAGCACAGACTCACATGGCCACTCACAGGACAGGCGGGCTCCCAGCTCAGTGCCTGGCTCCCTGGGTCGTAGTGGATGGCATCCCACAGTGCCTCCGTGTCTGCAGGGACCCTCCCCCCAAGGCTCTAGTCAGCTGGGCCCTACCTCAGCTGCCAGTGGGCCACAGGACCCGACACCTGCTTGAGAGACCCTTGGGCCAGGTCCAGGGACTCAGGTGCAGTTCTCCCATGGGCGTCTGGGCCCTGGACCCAACCTGTGTGTGCGAGCATGTGCATGTGCAGTGTGTCTCTCTTGTACCCCTAAGAGAGCCCCGCTCAGCAAGACTTGGGTCTTCCAGGTGAGCCAGGCCATCACATGTGCATGCACGTACACCAGGCACACACACGCACACACTTGTGCACACGCAGGTCCATGCACAGGTTCTGCCACCTGGAGGGGTTTGCCCAGGACACACCCTTGGCCGCATGCTGTCCACAGCAGGCTCAAGAGCTGAGGCTGGGCCTGCCCCCAGGCCTCATCCCCCAGTGTCAGCCCTCCCAGACAGACTGGGTGGGAAGATCCTGTGGGCAACTCTGACCCGCGCATCTCCCACTCCTCTCCTCCCTGCCTCCTCCCCTTCCCTCAGCACCACAAGGCACTTGCCATCTTCAAAGGGGCAGGTCTGGGTCCGCACTGCGTCAGGGGTGGCAGACCAGCCCTGCAGGAGGGGCTGGGGTCAGCGCAGGGCCTGCCCATTCCTTTGTCCCCTCCCAGCAGTCGAGGCCACACCCTCACTGACCTCAAGGCACAGACATGGCAGCTCTTGGCTGTAGGGCAGAGAGATGGTCTGGGAGACGCTGTTCGCTGTCACCTGCAGCGAAGCGGAGGGTTTAGGGGCTGGGGCCCGGTGGGCGGGGCGTGGGGCCTGGTCTGGGGCTGACGGCCTGGGACGGGAGTGGGCGGGGCTAGGGGCGTGGTCGAGGCTGGTTTGGGCCGGGGGCGGGGCTGTGGGCGTCGCTCTGGGCGGGCGGGGCGTCTGGTGGGCGGGGCGTGGTTTGGGGCGCGGTTTAGGGTGGGGCTCACCTGCACCAGGGCGCCCGAATCCTCGCAGATGAACCACTTGAAGCAGAGTCGCACATAGTAGTCGGGACCCCCAGGGGCTTCCGGCACCTGCACCAGAACCACCTTACGGCTGCGGTCCACCCGGTAGGAGAGCTTCCTGGCTGCAGGAGGGCGGCAAGTGGGGGCCAAGGTGGGACTAGAGGTCACCGGACACAGGGTCATGGACACAGGGCTCCACCTGAGACTCTCCAGGTGGTGACCTCTGCTAGACCCAGGCATTTCCCACTAGAGGACCCTATCAAGATTTCCCAAGTGGAGGCAGAAGACCCCAGTGGGAGCAAGCCGAGGGTCTTCCCAGGTCTGGGCCTCACCAAAGCAGTCTGGCACGTTCCTCCTCATGTCCTCATCTCTGCAGTCTGCAAATGACAGAGACAATGGTGGACCTACCCTGCTCTACCCCCAGGGGCTATCCCCACAGCTGGGCCTCTGTCCATGTGGTTTCCAGAAGTTCCTCCTCTCCAGGGAGGCTGTGACCCTGAATTAAGCCAAATATGCTTGCTGGGAGCTGTCCAGTACGGGGCCCTGCCTCCTGCCCCCTGCCTTGGGCAAGTCCCACCCCAAGTCAGTCCTTAGAGGCTGGATGGCAGCTGTGCCCAGGATGGCTCCATGGGCTCCCACCTTCCACGTGGTACTGTTGGTCTAGCTGGACCCCGCAGAAGTGGGGGACAGTCCTCAGGGTGACGTAGAGGCTCTGGGCCACGCTCACCTCGAAGCAGTCAAAGTGCACCTGGAGCTGGGCAGGTACAGGTGTGAGCCGGGTGGACCTGGGGCCACTGCCCACCCACACCTGGACAGGCCAGCTCCACCTTGCACAGGTGGAACCCAGAGTCTGGGGGCAGAGCAGGAGGGGCACCCATTCCTTGGGGCTTGCATGGCAGAACCCCAGGCCAGGCTGTGAAGCAGGTGGCCAGGAGGTGAGGGCAGTGAGGAGCAGGCCGGGACAGCTTCTGCTGCCCTGCAAAGCCTGGGGCTGGACCAGCAGATCTGAGTCAGGCCCTGGCCTCACCTGCTGCCCCACCTGCAGCTGGCGGGAGGCCCTGGAGACCCGCACGATCTGACACTGGATCTCCTGGGTGTCGAGGGTCATGGAACAGGCCTCTAGGCCCCGCAGGCTCTCTGGGTGAAGGGAGGGGCCAGCAGGACTAGTCAGACCATGGTGATGAGATCCACCCCCCCACTTCCAAGTGCAGTTAGCAGGGTCCCCATCCTGCCCAGCCTCCCAGGTTGCTGTGGAGCCCCGAGCCCAGCGCCCCACTCCCTGGGTGTTACCACCATCACGGTCAGCCCGGCCCTCAAGGCCGCCTCTCACCATGCAGCGTGAGGGAGGCATGCACGCGCAGGAGCAGGGAGCAGCCGTCATGGGGGGCACACTTCATGGCAGTGGAGAGCGTCAGGGTCTCCAGGACCGACCTGGACATGGACGCGGGGGGTTGCCGGCAGAAGTTGCTGAAAATGTTCCCTGGGGAGAGGAAGGAGGGCAAGTGCCACAGGGTCCCCTGGCACGGGGTCAGGCTTTGTGGGAGGTCACGTGGGGGGGGGGTGGTTCTCTGGAGCTGCACAGTCTGGGGAAGGGTCCTCACTATCTTGCCCCAGTTCAGTCAGGGAACTAGCCCCCTGGTGAGTGGTGGGCCCACTGCTGAGCCACATTCAGAACTGTCTGCTGGGCGTCAAGAGTGGGGCCCAGGTCAGGGGAGCAGGCTGCACCTGAGTGTGGGCAGCTGCTGTCCCACCTGGCCAACAAAGGGGCAGGGGAGCCCCTCCTCTGGCAAGCCAGCAGCCCCATCACCCTCTTCAAAGATGAGCAACAGAAAAGGCACGCTGGGGGCCCCTGGGCATGACCCTGAGGTCATGGCAGCCCAGGGCTCTGTACAGGCAAGTGGCTGCACTGGCACAGGTGGGCCTTGGTCAGGGCCCGGGCCACTATGGCTGGACTAAGTGCCACGCAGGGCAGTTGGCCTGATGTCAGTGGAGCTGGGGTCTCACTTTCAGGCACTGGGGGCTGAGAGGTATTTGCTGTCTTCACTAGGCCAGGTGTGCAGGTAGAGACTTTCAGGCCAGTAAGAGTTGACCCCATGCGAGCCACTGAGCCCTGGGGAGCCCTGCGCCCCATGGAGCCAGCAGCCCAGCTTCCCTCCTGTGCTCAGGGCCATGGCTTGTCCCCAGGTGTGACAGATGGCATTCAGGCCTGGTGATACGTCAGGTGGAGGGAGTAACCCCAGGGGGACAATGCGCCCAGGAAGGGGAAGGTGCTTAGTGGGTGCTTCCGGGGGACCCAGAACTCCAGGGGCCCCCAGGCAAACCCTAGGGCTCTCTCGGGAGGTTGCTGTGGGGCTAAAACTCCAGGGAAGTGAAGGAAGGTGTCCGGCCTGCGGCCCTACCGCGTGTCAGGAGGAGAGGGACCACCCATAAGACCAGCGCAAGTGAAAGGAAGGAAAGCAGAGGAAGATGGCCAGACACCAAAGACACACCTCTTGGCAGAGAAGGTGAAGCAGAAACAAATGCTCCCCAGGGATCAAAGCCCCCAAGGGCCTTGAGAACTGAGGCGAGGCTGTGACTTGAGGGGCCCAGAGCAGTCGCCCCTCCCCAGGCCGGGGGTCTCATGCTGGCTCCCCTCGGGGACCTTTCTCCAGCCAAAACACAAAGAGGTGTGCAATCGAGAAGGCCTGCCTGGAAGGCAGGTTGCCGCAGAGCCAGCTCTGCATATGGAAGGAGAGGCAGTGGCCCTGCCCCTGAGGCACAGAGGTGCTGCTGCTGAGTCACTGGAGCCCACCACTCACAGAGCCCACACTAAACAGTTCAGAAACAGACTCAAAGGAGTAATGGGACTGCGAGGTCTGAATATGTTCATGGGAAAGAAATGCAACTCTGTGGATGCCACCCTGGCCAAGACGGAGGCATGAGGATCAGGTTTACCCTCTTGTCTGAAACAGCCTGGAAAACCAGACAAAATACGTGGAGCAATGGTTTCAAGACAGCGGATATGAAGAAACAAAGGGCAGTGATGCCTGAGAGACGGAGACAAGCAAGGTGAGCTCCGTGAAGACACCGCTGTCTGAGCGTTTCCGGGCAGCAGCAGAGGGAGGGGAAGCTCAGGCGGAGCCTGACACCATCCCCGAGTTGAGGAAATGGGACCGAGAGTGTGGGCAGAACAAAGTGGCCAGACTTTGCAGGACAGAGTATGAGAGAGGAAAGAACGATTCAGAAAGAACTGGAGAATATTCAGTCCGCTGGACATTCAGCAGAGCGTCGATCAGCACATGATGCGAGGGCACTACCAGAGGCAGGGGAGAGCCAGCCAAAAGCGTGTGAGGGAGCAGCATCCTGCAGTCACACGGGGTCAGGAACAGTCCCTGTTCCCAGCCAGACGAGAAACCTCATGATTCACAGGGCGCTGGGCACAGTGTATATGAAAGTCCTGCCTCAGTAGGAGAATAATTAACCTTTGACCGAGCACTGCTCTCAACTTGCCTAACTAATCTTAAAAGCAAGACCCAAAAAAGATTGAGCTATTTCCAAGTAACTTAACTGTATTCCAGAAAAGGCTCAAGAATATTCCTAGGAATAAGAAAATATATCCAGCACACAAGAGGGTAAATTCACAATGTCTACCATCCAATAAAAAATTACAAGTCATGAAAATAATCAGGAAAATACAACCCATAATGAGAAGAAAAATCAGTTAAACTGACAAAGATATTAAAATTAGTAGACAAGAACATTAAAATGATTATTAAAACTGTATTCCATATGTTCAAAAAGTTAATTATAGACATGGAAGATATAAAGAAAACCCCAAATCCAACCTCTAGAGATAAGAACTACAGTGTCTGAGATAAAGAATACATCAGATAGGATTAAGAGCAGATTAGACATTGAATAAAAAAAGATTGAGGAACTTGGCATAGCAATAGAAACTATCCAAAAGTAAATGGAAAGAGATGAGATGATGATGATGATGACGATGATGATGTGTTGATGATGATGTGTTGATGATGATGATGATGATGTGTTAATGATGATGATGATGATGATGATGTGTTGATGATGATGATGATGATGTTGATGATGATGATGTGCTGATGATG